>NC_137047.1:1122062-1239562 GCF_032717465.1 Coenobita brevimanus | reverse complement strand
CCTGCTCCTCTTCCTCCTTCCCTCTCTACCTCCTCCCTCCACCTTTCCTTTCCCTCTCTCCTTTCGTCCCCTATGCTCCCTCTCGCCGTAACTCCCTCACATTAGTTTCTTTCTCCCTCACTTACCTACTCCCTCGCACTCTTCTCTTCCTTGTTCTTTGCTCTTTTAATCTATCATCTACAGTATCTATCTACCTATCTATCAATCTATCTATCTACCGGTATCTTTCAATCTACCCGTATTCGTCTATCTATCTATCTACCATCTACTGCCTGACACTGCATCCCGTGAGACGTGGCTGCAACAAAAGGACCTCCAAGTGTTACTGTTCCTACTCAGTAACCACCCCTCATACTTCTTCACACTACTATGCTACCTCACACTCCCTTCATACTAGCTTTCACCCTCACACTGTTACTCCTACACACTCCTTCCCATCATACTGTTTCTCTCATCACCGTACCCTCTCACACTACTCCTCAGCTCCTCATACTACTACTCCCTCATACTAGATCCTTCCTCACTGTTTTTTCTTTCTCCTACGCACTGATAATCCATCATACTAAATGCCCTTCTTCACTCACACTCCATCACACCTTATCCTTAATTCCACACTCCCTCACACCATTCCTTACTCTCTCATACTGCCACACTCCCTCACGCACCTCACACTGCTCTCTCACACTGCGTCACACTGATACTCCATCGGTAAACGGTCATACATCCGGTGCTAAGTCTGCGGTCGCTCACCCTTGTAATTACCGGTCGAGTCCAAAGGCGTTAAGGCGGCGTAAGAAGCGCTGACGAAGGCACAGAAGGGGGAGGAGGACTTGGAAGGAGATGGAGAGAGAGAGAGAGAGAGAGAGAGAGAGAGAGAGAGAGAGAGAGAGAGAGAACAAAATCCAGGAACCTCAAACAAAACAAAAGCTACAAGGCAAGAGGACAGGGCCAGTTTAGATCACTTACCCTCTTCTCTCTACCATCGCATCTCTCTCTCTCTCTCTCTCTCTCTCTCTCACTTTTTCTTATTCTTTCCGCCGCCACGCGATTATATGCAGACAATGAGTGATTCCTCGTTGTCAGACTGCATCGTTCTTTTACACTTACTTTGCCCAGATTTTCGTCCTTTTACAGATTTAGAGAGAGAGAGAGAGAGAGAGAGAGAGAGAGGAGCTAAGGTGCAGAGAGCCACGAAAAAACGCTTCTTAGAAAAAAAAAAAAAAAAAAAATCCTTGTCCACACGTCCCACAGTCGATTCCTAAGCTGAAAAAAATCGTTTGATATTAAGTTCGTAAAAAGCGGGGAAAATCTTAAGCTGAGGCAGTGAAAGCTTTATGAAGGGCAAGGAGGTCAATGTCAGTGTATAAGCAAATGGTAAGACGCAGCTTATCTTGTCAGGATGTCTCTGAGAGCATGTGATTAAGGCTGGAAAGTACAGTACCCTCACATCACTACAGACTCGCTCTCTCTCACTCTCTTTGTATGTGTGTGTGTGTGTGTATACGCCGTTGGTCCACTCTTGCTGCGTATAAAACAAACCTCACCACACACACACACACATACACACACACACACACACACACACACACACACACACACACACACAAACCCTACTCCATCACATACCGTCCACTCAGCACTACACGCGATCATACAACCCAACACGCTCATATTAACGCACACACACACACACACACACACACACACACACACACACACACACACACACACATCACATCGCCTCCAGGTTAAAACTGGTCTTCCTCTTCTCGCAGCGGGGGCGTGAGAACCGCTGCAGAATATACGACGGGGGGAGGGGTCAAAAAAAAAAAAGGGGGGGGGACTACGGTATACTGACGCGGAGAGATGGAGGGGAATTGGGAGATGGAAGGAGAGTGAAGAAGGAAGAGAGGAGAGCTAGGAGAGTGAAGAATGGGAGGAGGTGAAAAAGATAGGACGGGACACAGAGAGAGGAGGGAAAGGGGGAAGGAAATTGAGGATGAAAGAAGGTGAAGCAGGGTGGAAGTTGGTAGCGTAAGAAGGAAATCAGCGTATGGAGAATGCAATATACACTACAAACAGTCGAGTGACGATAAAAGGTAGCCGTATACTCTATATAAACCTACCCAACCATTTTGCCATCATGGTTACGACGCCACGGAACACGAAAGTGGGGAAAGGATGGGGGATGAGGGGTTTCTTCTTCTTCTACTACTACTACTACTACTGCTACTACTACTACTACTACAGGTACTACTTATTCTTATTCTTAGGCTTGAGAGATTTTTCGAAATAAAGAAGTCAGATATATCCTTCATTAATCCCTTAACTAAATGGTCCTGAACTGCACGAAATACAAAGGCCGCCACCGTACTGAAAGGGTTAAGATGACAGGCAAAGGATAATACCTGTGTGTTACGCCCTTGGAGAACACCTTAATTAGCCTACACCTGGAAATCAATATCGCACCTGCCTAACATAAGTCACTTGCTCTAGGTCTACTCGGGAGAACAATAACCAACTAACTACATAAATAAATAAATAAATAAATAAATAATACAGTACTCCCTTTCATCGGCAGTTCACCAAGCGCATAACATTATCTGCAGCCTACACCAGAAGTCAATAATACTTTCACACGTCAGAGGCAATGGAATAATGAAGCGAGACTAACCTTCCCAATACGCTTGAACATTAATGGCAGGCTTATTGGGATTTCATTAAGCTTTTGACAGTTTCGTGGTATTGTAAAAGTACTGCTGACTGTGGCTGTACATTCGGAGTAATTTATCAGATGTAACAATCATGCTTTCCACCCGGTCTAAGCATATTATTCTTCTAGGCGGTCTTTACACATCCCTAAACCCGGTCACCCTCCTTCCATTTCTCAGCCACATCCTCCCAGCTCCCCTCACCTCCTCCCTCTCACAGCTACTCCCCTCTCCCCTCCCTCTCACTGCCCCTCCCCCTCCCCCCTCCCTCTTACCGCCCTTCCACCTTCCTCCTCCCTCTCATCATCCCCCGATCCCTGACATGCCCCTCCTCACCTCCCTTACCCTGTCATCCTCCTCACCTACATCTCCCTGTCCCTCCTCATCCCCCATCCCGCCCCCTCACCCACATCTCCCAGTCCTCCCTTACCCCCCACCGTTCCGCCCTCCTCCCTCAGCAGCTGATTCCCCCTCCCCCCTCGCTCCAGTGGCAGTGCAGACGCGGGGAGCAACCTGCCTCAACATCAGCCAGCGTGCGGACCTTACCACCCCACCACCTCGCACTCACACTCACCATTTTAAACACTATCCATGCCCCAAGTGTTCGCTGTTTATTGTGTTTTAGCTGTGCTTCTTCTCTTCTCTCGTGCTACTCTTCCTGTCTATTTAATTCAGTCCACAATCGTATTCACTTATCAAGTATCTAACTAGCTCACTCAAAAAATTGTAGATTGAATGTGCTATTTGCTAGTTTACACATCCAAGTAGTAAAAAAATTGTCAGGGAAGAAGTGTCCAAAAGTTACAGAGGTAAAATCATCAGACAAGAGCCACTTTTTAATACCTGGCCACACAGTTAATTGACATACAGTACCACACTTTCTAAATATACAAAAACTGTAACCTTTTATCCACCGAATTATTCTGGACCTGTCTGAACGCCAAGTACTTGCTGAAAACGGGGAGAAGCAGGCAAGCAGACAGGGAGGGAGGAGGCAAGGGAGAGACGCACAGAACGGGAGTAGGGAAGCAGGGAAGGGAGATAGAGCAGGGAGGCAAGGGGGAGGTTGAATGGAGGAAGAGAAGGGAGGCAGAGGGGACGGGGGAAACAAGGCAGGGAGAAGGGAGGAAAGGGAGGTAAGAGGGGGGAAGGAAACAAGGAAGGGGGAAGGGAGGTATGGGTGGGAGGGAAGAAGGTCGGGGGGAAGCCAGGAAGGGGTGAGGGTGTGGAGGCAGTGGGTCCACCCGATCAGCTTTAATGTCTTTCCCTCGCCCTCCAGACAACTTACACCGTCCTCGCCAGCCTCACCGTCGACACCCATACTCTCCTCTCCCTACCAGTTACCTTCATTTTTAACACACACATACCCTCTACATACACTCCACACACTCTTCACATCTCTACATACTCGTACTCGCCACACAAACTCCTCACAGCTCTACATACTCTCCATACACACACTCGTCACATCTCTACATTCTCTTCTCTACCTCCCACACCACACTTAGCTTACATTTTACACCCACATACTCTCTACATACACCCCACACACACTCTTCACATCTCTACACACACTTAATATACCCTCCCTCTCCCTGCCACATCACACTTAATTTTACACACCCACATACTCTCTACATAACCTCCACATACTGTCTACATACTCTTTACATCTCCACATACGTTCCTCTCCCTTGCACACCATACATACCTTCATTTTTTACACCTACATACCCGCTACATTCTCTCTTTACAAGCTCTCCACATAATTTCTACCTTCCCTCTACATACTCTCCACATCTCCACAAACTCTATAAATATTCTCCCTCTTCCTCGCACATCACATTTACCTTTCTTTCTTTCTTTCTTTTTAACACTCATACTCTTTACATACTCTCCACATACTCTTCCTCTCACACCTCACACACACAACGCACGATACACAACTTCGCTTTTTCCATGCTACATACTCCACAAATTCCACCTCTCACACTCTATACACACTATTCATCGCCACTTTTCCACATACTCCCCCTCCCAACTGACACACTGCATTCACCTTTGCTTTTTGCCCTCCACATACTCTCCATTGCACACTTCATACACACACAGCATTCAACTCTGCATTTTCTACCTCTCCACATGCGGTATGGGAGAAGAGAAGCTTACCATTAACGGGGAAACTGTGCGAGATGAAGTGTGGTTTTGAAGTGTACCCTGGTCTGAGACACGGTATATGTGAGGGCAATTATTCCTCTATACGGTCTCAAAATGTAATGAACTTAAATAACCCAATCAGCACTAATGAAGCGGGTTCTGCTCCTCATTTAATTCTGAACCCCAGGCGTGTTAAAGAAATGTTATGACACAAGCTGAGGTCAATTACTCACATACAGCCTCAAAATCTAATGAGTTTTTAATGTACTATTCTAAATTTCACTTCACTTGTTCTGGGACGTGTGGAGAGATTATTGAGCGGGACTGTACCTGCCTGGCCAGAACAAACAAACAGTGACGACCATATTTATTCCATCCCAGGCAAGTCTCACCAACCTCCACCCACCACACCCTCACCAATTCTCCCCATCCCATCCAACCTCAGTCTCACCAGACCCCTCCCATCCCACTTCACCCCAGCCTCACCAACCCCATCCCATTTCTTCCCCTCCCCTCCCATTCCATGCCACTTCAGCCTTGCCAAATTCCTCTCACCACACCCTAACAGCTCTCCTCCCATCCCTCCCCAACCTCTTTCAACCTATCCCATCCCATCGTACTCGTCTCACCATACCTTTCCAATACATCCTCACCATTCCCTCTCACCACAACCTCTCCCCACGCCATCCCCCTCCACTGCATCACCACTCCCTCTCACCACAACCTCAAATACCCATTCCCATCCCATCCCATCCCGCCTCAGCATCCCCTTCCCACCACAGCCTCACCACTCACTGTCCTTTCACTGGAGTTCGGGCTAATCTAACTTGGAAACAGAATGAAAGAAACAAAAAGGGTTAAACTCTCCTTCTGCCTCCACTTACTCTTCCTTGGGTTAGTTCGGCAGGAGGAAAGGGAAAGTTCGAGTTCAGCGGAGGTAAATATACGAGCGATTTTTTAAAAAGTAAATACCAAGTGTGTTTGTTTTGCAGAAGTACGTGTGTTTGATTAAAGAAACTAAATATCAAGTGTGTTTGGTCTGTTGAAATAAAGTGTCTGATATGCACAAGTAAATATTAAGTGTGATTGATTTATGTAAGTAGTCAGGTGTGTTTGATTTGCAGGGGTAAATATTAAGTAAGACTGATTTGTATAAGTAGTCAAGTGCGTTTGATTTGTACAGGTAAATGTCAGGTATGTTTGCTGACTAACCCCTATAATACTGGGACTTCTTTCCTTCTAAATTCTTTCAATCTCCTATCGATGTTTTAAGCCTTAGGAGAGGCTTTTGGAACTGGAGGGGTTCAATACAGCCTTCATCGACCTCATCACGACTAGGGGGTTCTTCTAAGGCGAAAAATCGTCTGGAGATGGAAAGAATGAAATATATGAAGACACTGAGGAGGTTAATATTTTCTCAAGACATATATGCCTGAAGGCTATAACTAGGACTGAGCTAAAAGAAAACACACACGCACACACACACACACACACACACACACACACACACACACACACACACACACACACACACGCAAGCAAACAACCGTCGCTAAATTCCCAGAAAGCGCCAGAGGGAGAACAAAGACAACCTGGAGATCAAAAAGCAAACGCCTAATTAAAAACTGTGTCAAGAGAATGTACATCACAAAATAAGTCATCAGCGGAGAAAATATAAGAAGAGAACTGCATAGGAAGGAAGAAAAAGGAATGTGTGTGTGTGTGTGTGTGTGTGTGTGTGTGTGTGTGTGTGTGTGTGTGTGTGTGTAAAATCCTGACTGTATGTAACGGTGAAGCAACATGGAGGAAAGTGAGTAAGTGGATGTGGTGTGATGAAAATTGAGTGGGTGTGGTGGAAACTGGGTGGGTGAGGTGTGGTGGACACTGAGTGTGGTGTGGTGGAAACTGGGTGGGTGTGGTGGAAACTGGGTGTGGTGTGGTGAAAAATGGGTGGGTGAGGTGTGATGGAAACTGGGCGGGTGTGGTGTGGTGGAAACTGGGTGTGATGTGGTGGTAACTGGGTGCGTGTGGTGTGGTGGAAACTGGGTGGGAATGGTGGAAACTTAGTGGGTGTGGTGTGGTGAAAACTGGGTGGATGTGGTGTGGTGGAAACTGAGTGGGTGTGGTGGGACTCTCTGTACTCTCTCCGCTTTATCTTGGCCTAAAACTGCCTTCCCTTCACCTTGAATTCTGCGCTGTAACAAGACAGTAACACTAGAACATGGTCCTAGTCACGAAGAAGTGGTACAGAGAGGGTGCAGAGTAGTAACAATGTCTTTTCCTGTCACTGAGCTAAGGATTATAAACTGTAAAATGAGGAAAATGTCAGTCAGGTTTAAGTGAGCCTACCATAGCATTTACCACCGGAAATTTTACCCTCTCACGGAAAAATGCTGTATAATCTCTCTCTCTCTCTCTCTCTCTCTCTCTCTCTCTCTCTCTCTCAAAAGAAGCTGTTTCCGCTTTCTCGTGAAGGCTGCTCCCATCACCACAAACAAAAACAAACCACTCAAGACTTTCCCGCCCTCAGTCAAGCTCTTAATGCACACGGACACACACACACACACACACACACACACACACACACACACACACACACACACACACACACACACCACCCCCCAACACCTCTGTCTACTACCACTATTTTCTGTTCCATCGTCAACTCCTTGCCTTATCCTCCTCACAATTATTTCTCTCTGACTCCACTACACCTTTCTACTCCAACTCAGTACTGAAGTAACTTGAAAATCTCTCCACAGTTTCAAAATCTGGGAAGAAGACGCGCCCTCATAACAAATGCTTTTATAATTAGGCAACAGTTTCATAGAGTACGGGGTTTTCTCGACGGAAAAACAAAATAAGTTTCAAAATTCTCCCATTTTTACCAAGGGAAAAATCTGAGGTTGGGCGAAGGAGGATAATGTGATTTGTGGAGTGTGCGGGTACTGAGGAGAAATTCTTGTGTGTGTGTGTGTGTGTGTGTGTGTGTGTGTGTGTGTGTGTGTGTGTGTGTGTGTGTGTGTGTGTGTGTGTGTGTGTGTGTGTGTGTGTGTGTGTGTGTGTGTGTGTGTGTGTGTGTGTGTGTGTGTGTGTGTGTTTTGGGGGAAGTATAGGGTGCCAGATCTCACGAGGAGGGGATGGGGGGTAGCCTAGGTGAGAATGAGAACTCAGGATGATGGGTACGAACAGAGCACGAGGCACATCAAGTTAAATAAATGGGTACGCGCTGAGATCTGCCTATATACGATGCATCTACCCCCCTCCCCCGTCTCTCTCTCTCTCTCTCTCTCTTACAAAACAAGATGGCTACTGAGTTATTCCTTCAGGTCATCTTCTGTACCCTGTGCTTTATTTAACAGAGTACGAGAAATACATATAATACGCAAATACTTGAAGAGAATTGATACAAGAACCTATGTTAATGCTCCTGGCTTGACAAGAGGCAGTCTGATGGCTTGGATGGTGGGAAGGTAGGTGAGTTCCGTGTTGTGGGGGAGGGGAAGAAGGTGAAGGAGAGTGATGAGATGGAGGAGGAGGAGGAGAGATGATGATTATAGGGGAAGGAAGCGGGGGAGAAGGGGAGGAGAGGGGCAGACAGAGGGGTACGGAGAGGGACAGGGATGGGGAGAAAAAGAGACGGAAGAAGGAACTGGTGGGACTGGAGAAAGGAACAGGAAAACTGAGAAGGGGAGGGGGCAAGGGGCAAGCAGTAGGGGGTAGGGGGCAGGGGGCAGGGGGTGAGGGGATTGGGTTACTGCTCATCGCTGCAATGTAAACAAAGCCAAACTGTGGGTTTCCATCCAGACCTGACGGTAAACAAATGAAGGCAGTGTATCCTGTTTATCCCACAGTCAGCCCCCATCCACACACCCAAGCCTTCATCAAAACACCACCCCACACATCCACACTACACCACTTAGCCACACCCACACACACCACACATCCACACCTTCATCAAAACATCGCACCATGCATCCACAAATCACACACCCACGACTCAACATATACCACACCACACCACAAATCACATCACACAGCCACACAATCATGAAAACACCACACCACATCACATCACCCATCTACATTCCACCACACCACACCTTCATCAAAATATAACACCTTCATGCCCTTTTTTTTTTTCATTTGATATTCAGCTCTAGTGAGATTTTGGAACGAAAGAGGGTGGCTCTACCTAAACTGAGTACAACTGTTCGATGGTAGCAATAATGAAATTTTACATGGCGTCATCATTTAAAAAAAAAAAAAAAAAAAGCTCATTCAAGACAATTATATGCATTTTTTTTTTTTTTTAGTAATATGCTATTTAGTATCTTTTACCTATCAAATGTCCAAATATCACACCTGTCACTCACTGTTTATACGCTTGTCTCTGCAACACATCCCCTACAGACTACCAGGACGCTCAAAATAGCTCTCTTCGTCGACACAGATACAAGCCAGACCTTAAGGAGCCGTGAGTAATGGGTGAATGATATGTCTCTCGTGACCTATTGGCCAATGCATTACTTCACAGCCTCCAAGCACCTCCAATCCCCACTCCCTCCAATCTCCACTCCCCTCCAATCCCCATTCCCCTTCAACCCCCACTATCCTCCAATCAGCACCACCTTCCAATCCCCCACTCTCCTCCAACCCCCACTATCCAACCCCACTCTCCTCCAACCCCCACTATCCAACCCCACTCCCCTTCAACCCTATCCCACTGCCTCCCACCAAGAATATACACTTGAGCAGGGTGGGTGAACAGGATGGGTGGATGAGTAGGGTAGGTGGGTGGATGGATGAGTAGGGTAGATGGATGGGTGGGTGGACAGGGTGGGTGGATGGGTAGGTAAATGGGTGGATGACATGGTGGGGGGAGGGGGTAGTGGGCGTCCCTGTTCCGAGCATACTACCACTAGACCACCAGGCGTCTCAATGGAAAGAGTGAATGAACGAAAGAAAAAGAAAAAGTGAATATAAACCTGACTTGTACCACTAAGGACTGGATCTGAGAATAGTGCATGAAGGTGGGCGAGGAAGAAATAGGAAAATATTGGCATTCAGAGCTAAGGTAGATGTATATAGATAGATAAATAGACACACTCTCTCTCTCCCTCTCTCCCTCCTGACGCAGCCTGACAACCCCTGACGCCAGCGTTTCAGGATACAACGTTATTCATGACGTGCTCTTATTTTCCCCCTCCCTGACGCAACCCTTGACGTAAGCTGACCCTCTCTCACACACACACACATCTTAGGTCGTAGTCTCGTGGTCTTAGGAGTCTCCCTTGTCGTGGTCTTAGGAGTCTCCCTAGCACCCCTCCCTTCGTGACTACTGATGTCTTGGGTGAGGTGATGGTCAAGTGATTAGGGAAGTGATCTGCTGTTTGAAGGGCCACGAGTTCAAGACCACGATGCGGAGGGTGCAGTTTGGCAATTAAAATTTTGTTGAAAGACTTGACTGATCCTCGATAATAATAATAATAATAATAATAATAATAATAATAATAATAATTCTCTCTCTCTCGCTCTCCTATAATCCCAGCAACAGAAACGCTCCCTGACACCTCGCATTTCCCTCCCTTTTCCCTCCCCTCTAATCCCTAAACCTCCCTCTCTCCCCTCTCCTGTGCCTCCCTCCTCTCCCCTTCCCTCCTTCCCCCTTCCCTTCCCCTCTCACTCCTTCCTCCTCCTCCTTCCCTCCCTCTCCCACTCCTTATACTCCCCTACCCTTCCCCTTCCCTTGCCTATCCATTTTAAACCTCTCCCCTCCAGCGAAAAACACCTTCACTTCCTCCCCCTCCCTTTCTGTTTCCTCCAAATACCCCTCCTCCCTAAATCTATCTCCTCCCCCTCCTTATTTTTATAATTTTCCTTCCATTTCTCCTCCCCCTCTCCTTCCTTTACTTCCCTTTTACTTCCTCTATATCCTAACTTCCTTTCCCTCGTCCCCATCTCCTTTCATCCCTGACTCACTCTCCCCTCCATCTCCCTTCTCTCCCATTCTCCCTCCTTCCTTATCCTCCCTTCGAGTTCCCTCCCTTTCATTTACCTCCCCCTTTCCTTTCCCCTCCCAAACCCCTACACTGATTCCACTCTGACCTTTCCCCACCAAATCCCCCTCCTTCTTTACCTTCCTTTCACTTCCCGCCCCTTCCTAACTTCCTAAATCCCCTTCCTCCTCCCCATCCTCCCTTCTACTTCCCTCCCGTTCCTAACTTCCTTCCCCTCCTTTCCCAAATCCCTCTCCTCCTCCCCAGATCCCTCCCCCCTCCCTCCCTTGCGCTGTTTCCTCTCTGACCTTTCCGTGACCCCGCCTGACCCGCGTGCCAGCCTCACTGTGTTAAGCCTCGTTTTATTTACACACACACTCTCTGCTCTCCAATGTTGTGCTACTGCCACGACCGCATCTCAACATTTACACTTACAACATTTCTAACCAACCCTACCTTACACTAACCTACTCTACCCTACCGTACCCTACCCTATTCTACCTCCCCCTACCCTACCCTACCCTAACCTGACCTATCCAAACCTAATCTACCCTACCCTACCCTGACGTAACCTAACCTATCTACCCTACCCTACCCTATCCTATCCTAACCTAACCTATCCCAACCTAATTTAAAGTAACCTAATGACGTCACACAGCAAACCATTTGGTGTTATGACGTCATATTTATTTTTTCTTGTTGCACCAGACGATTTTATTCAGCTCAGGAGGGACGTCTGGCAGTGAAGGTGTTACAAACAACTGCCAATAACCTACTCAGTTTATAATCCTATTTTATTATATTTTTCTTTGGCCACTACGTTATTTCCTGGAATCATTTATCGGTACTACATGATCTTTACTCTAACCTGATCCCAAACTGCAATCTCCCCATCTCCAGTGCTGAGTTATACCGATAGATTAACACTAGAATATGGTGCTAGTCACGAAGAAGTGCTGTGGGAAGGACGCAGCGCCGTAGCAGTGTTCTGCCTTTGAGATACGTGAAGTAAGCTGCAAAAGTAAGAAAATATGGGCCAAGTTAAGGTGAAACGGGTAGGCTTATAGTGTTTCGCTCGACTTATAAAATGATTTTATACTATTTCTATCACGTCCATTTTCAAATTTTAGCATGCCATCCAACATCAGGCATGGTTAGCATCAATATATATATACTGTATATATATGGCTTCCCGTCTGACTAGTGGAGATGCTATCGGATCCGGGGGTGTTTTTGTGGGGGTCAAATATATAGGGATTGACAGCCATAACATGTGTTTTTGGGAAGCCATAACGTGTTTTTTCACCAACCCCGCTGTTTTTCACCCTAAATCACCCTTATCGCGGGGGTATCTTGTTGAAAACCCACCGTAATTATGATATTCTCTCTCTCTCTCTCTCTCTCTCTCTCTCGTGGGAAGTAAACGGAAATACAGTGTTCTAATACCAAGCTTTTATGGTTACCGTATATTGTGTTAGGTTAGGTGGCAGAGAGTAGGGGTACTGGCGAGGGATGCCTTCACGTGGTGGCACTAATGCAACCGGTCGGCTTCAATACCTGGCAACACAAACTCCCTTAATTACTTCCCCATTCCCCAAAAGGAGGACGGTGGACTGCACAGGTGTAATAAAAATCTACAATGCACTAGGTTCACGTTTCAGATCAGCCGGGGGATGAGGGGTTTTCTACTAGTACTACTACTACTACTGCTACTACTACTACTACAACGAGACAGAAAGAAGGCGTACAGGGATATTCAGGAGGCTGCCTTTCACGGAGCATTTCGTTCCCTGTAATTTCCTCTGCACATTTTGCCTGGACATTCTCTTTTATGTGTTTTTGGTCACTTTCGCCCTCACACGTGCCAGGGGCGTAAGGGAGGAAAGGGGGTAGGAGGGATGGGGAGCTGAGGAGGGGGGTGCCTGTGAGAAGTGAGGCAAAACAGATGAGAGAGAGAGAGAGAGAGAGAGAGAGAGAGAGAGAGAGAGAGAGAGAGATGGGGAAGGGTTGGGCGATAGGGAGGAGGGGACAGGGGGAAGGGGAAAAGGTTTTAAGGGGTGGGGAGGGGAGGTAAGGGCTACGGGGAGGGGATGCAGTGAAGTGGAGGGGCCTGGAGTGAGGAGAGAGAGAGAGAGGGGGGGCGGGGGGTGTGGTCTCGTGTTCTATCGCATCATTTATCAGCTTCACATCCGCCTCTCCTTTACCTCGCTTCACATCTCGCTGTCTCGGTGCTACAACCTGGCAGTTTCACTCTTTAAGCATCTTCAAAACGAGGACACACCTTTTAGTCTACTTATATCATTTCTAGAATACCTGATTAAGTTTGATTTTTAAAGAGAGGTTAGATACAGCCTTCAGTAACACCTGTATCGATGGCATTCTCTTCAGCTGAGTCTATTATATGGGAGCAGCTAAAATACTACACAAAAAGATGCCACAGAACTGAGGGACTTGAACATTTTTTCTCACTTCACCTCGCTCCATCTGTGTTACAACTTCACAAATGCATTGCAACTTTCCTTTGCAATCTCCATTTCCATCTGTTTCAGTCGATTCATACCACACAATTCCTACCCCTCTCTACCTCACCATACAACACATCCTTACCTCACTACCTCACCATACCACACAATCCCTACCTCACTCTACCTCACCATACCGCACAATCCCTACCTCACCATACCACACAATATACCACTAACAGCCTTCATTCCACCTCATCTGTTTGATACCACCAGTTAATAGCACAGTATTTACATGAGAAGTTATGAGAACAACATTGTCCTCCAACCCCCTCTCACACACACCACACACCCCTTACACCCACCTCAGATCAAAACAACAAAAGCAACGCCCTCTCCAAAACCCACTCCTCAATCACTGAAATTAGATACACCCCAGCCCTCTCACCCCGCCCCGCCCCAACCCGCCCCCTCATACCAATACCATCAATATGCCCTGGACACCTGAGCCAGCCCTCTCCCAGCCCCCACTTCATACTAAAAACATCCCCCATGCACCCTCCTTACTGGCTCCTCACAAGCCCTTATTTATTTACTTATTTATTTATTTATGTCTCACCTGATTGTTATTCTGACCTTACCTGTTCAGTCCATACCTTTTCTCTGATTGTCCTTACCTGCTTCTTTCTCAGCCTCAATTCATACTCAAAAACCCTCCTTACCTAAGATTATTGTACTCTTCACATTTTCTATCTTGCTGTGTTGTTATTTGGTCCTTAATTGCTCAGTGTTTTATCTACTTCCTATCCAAGCCTCGCCTCCTTCCTATCCAGCCCTCTTTCAGCCCTCACCTTCTCCCTATCCAGCCCTCTTTCAGCCCTCACCTTCTCCCTATCCAGCCCTCTTTCAGCCTTCATTCCCTCCTATCCATCCTTCTTTCAGCCCTCATCTCCTCCCTATCCAAGCTTCTTTCAGTCATCATCTCCCCACCTATCGACTACTAACATCCTCCCTACCCAGCCTTCTTTCAGCCCTCACCTTCACCCTGTCCAGCCCTCTTTCAACCCTCACCTTCACCCTACCGACTTTCACTCACCCTTACCAAACCATCTTTCCTCTCACACCCGAGTTTCATTCAGTCTTTACTCGTCCTTGCTCTCCTTTAAGTCCCCCCTCACCTTTTCCCAATCCATCCCCTCCTTACCCCTGTCCCCCTCCCCTCAACCCCTCCTTTCTCCCGTCCCCTCCTCCCTCAACTTCTCATTCATGCCTCACCGTCTCCCTGCCAGCCCCCCCACCACCACCATCATCATTATTATCATCATCTCTCCTAATCCCTCCCTCCTCACCCATCTCTCACTTTCTCCCCTGCCACGCCTTGCCACGCCCCTACTCATCCCCCACTCCACCTGCCCCCCCACCTAGCCCTTGAGTACGGTGAAGGGGGCAGGGGAGGGGTTGGTGGGAAGGGGGGGGTGGCCAGGTGTGCTGTGCATCAGGTCTCCACCCATCCATTCTCAAGCGGACCCTCCTTTGTGCCTCTCCAACACCATGCAGTCAATTCTCCACTAGCGGGCCCTACGTCGATTCCAACTTCCATCCTCTCTCTGTAGCGCACACACACACACACACACACACACACACACACACACACACACACACACACACACACACACACACACACACACACACACACAGTTACCTTCCACATCCTACTCCTTCCCTCCACACGACTGAACCACATCACATACAAAGACATGAAAAAAAAACCACACACACACACACATGCCAACACACCACAGAGTCAGACACGGGACCAAGCCAGCCAGACACATACATGGCAGAAACACACACACTCAGACCTAGAGGTGCACATACGTCTGAGCTGATGCCAATGTTTCCCGCGCCGTATACGCAGTAGGATATAAAGGCTGGTCCATATATTGTACAACCCATATCTCATGTGCTGTGTATGAACGGCAATCTTGCATGAATTTCTACTTCCCGTATCGCTTCTCATGCTGTAGTCTCTCTCTCTCTCTCTCTCTCTCTGAACATCCTCGCTCCTCACAAAACCAAACCGAGCCGTCCCCGTCCCTCACAAGACTGGGGAGTGTAATATATGAACCACCCTGGCTATGTGAGGGGAGGGGGCGAAGGGGAGGGCAAGAGTTACGAAATGGGCATTATTGATCCCCGGCAACATGGTGGGACGGTGAGGGGGGGGGGTGGAGGTTGTAGGGGGACAGTTGCTACTTTATTGATCTGTAGGAAGTGGGTTACGTATGGTGTGGTGGTGATGGTGGTGGTGGTGTCAGAAAAAGTAAAGTTATGGATGATGATGATGATGATGGTGATGATGATGATGATGAAGATGATGGTGGTGGTGGTATCTTATTCTTCAGTTAGAAATACGGTGCACACCTGACAATAATAGACAGCACACCTGGGAAGTAGAGTTCAGGTGGGTTCATCTTAAATTCCAAGTCAATAATAAAGTTACAATAAATATACCACTCTTCTACTTACAGTTCTTGCAGTGCCCCAAGAGAAGAACACAACTTACCTGTAAAAATAAATAAATAAATAAATAAGAAAGTAAATAATAACAATAAAAGCAACTGTATTACCTTCTTTATCAGTATACCAGTTAAACTAACAAATTAATAACTATTCAAACACAATTACACTTTTTTCTGAACATAATTATTATAACAGTACGAGTATATATAAGACGAGGCGGGGGGTATAAGGGGATGTGGGGGCTATGAGGGGGAAGATAAAGGAGTTGTGGGGGCTATAGAGAAAAAAAATGGGGGTATGTAAGGCTATATGGGGGAAGATAAAGGGGGTGTGGGGGACTATATGGGGGGAAGATAAAGGGGGTGTGGGGGACTATAAAGGGGGAAGGTAAAGGGAGTGTGGGGGGCTATATCTAATCTCTGGCAGGTAAATTGATCCACTCCATCCGCATAACAAGCCTCATTAACACCCATTCTGTCATTAAGAAGTTCCATGACAGACAGGTGACAGGTGACAAACAATCCACATAGCTATATCTCTTACCTGACACACAGACTGGTCACCTCTACCAGCATGTCAGCAGGCCAAGATTAAGAGAAAGAAAAGAAAGAAAGAAAAGAGAGAGAGAGAGAGAGAGAGAGAGAGAGAGAGAGAGAGTGTGTGTGTGTGTGTGTGTGTGTGTGTGTGTGTGTGTGTGTGTGTTTTCGATACTCAAAAACAGTCCCCGATACAATCACATTTGCTGAATCCGCCCAGGAGAAAAAACTGGAATAATTAACATAATCTATTGAAGCAAAACAAGTATGTGGTAAGGGAGGGGTGGGGGGGGGAGCCAGCGAGGGAGGAAAGTGATTAGTAGTGAAAGTGAGGGGAGACGAAGACACGATGAGATGAAAAAAGTGGTGAGATTAAATTGACAACAGTAGTGGTGACGAGCTGAGATGAGGCGAAAATGATGAAAAAAGAACTGAGATAAAGGTACTGTTAGTGATGAGTGGAGTGATGAGATTGAGGTGGTGAGGTGAGGTGAGTGTGGTGGTGAAGGGAGGAGACAGGTACCGTCCCATATAGAGTTACGCAGCTACAAAAACCACACAGATCTTGAGGTCCCACGAAGGAGGTCCGGCCTTAACAGAATACATTATCCCCAGTTGCAGTACAGTAAAATAAGAAAATCACTGTATAGACGAAAGTGGTGTTGTTGTCAAGTTAACTCTTTCAGAATGGTGGCGCATTTTTTCACTATCATTTTCATCTTCTAATCATTATCATTCATTTTGTTTTTCTTTTTCCGTTTCTTTTTAAGTTTCGGAAAGACCTCTGGCAGTGAAATGGTTTAAAATTTCTACTGACCTCCAGTTAGTGATGATATAAATGACTGAGAAGTGATGCTAGAAATGATTTTACAACAAGATGATGATGATGGGAGATGATGACAGATGAAGATAAGAGATGAGTGATGCTGTACAAGACTGATACTGTGAAAGGAGATGATGACAGATGAAGATGGTGAGAGATAAGTGACGCTGTTAAATGTGGATGCTGAGAGATGACGAGACGACGAGAGGAAAATGCTGTGAGATGAATGATGCTGTATGGATAAGACTGACAGAGGAGGTGAAGACAGATGAAGATGTTGGGAGATGAGTGATGCTGAGACGAGGTGATAACAAAGATGAAGATGATTAGAGGTAAATGATGCTGTAAAAAACGTAGAGATAAAGATGCTGAGGGAAGTGATGTAATAGGGTGATACTGAGAGACGTGGTGGTGACTGAGATGATGTTGAAATAAGTGATGCTGTAAAATGCAGCTGCTGAGAGAATAAGTGATGACAGATGAAGATGCTGGGAGATAAGTGATGTTAGTAAGGTGTAATAAGCAAAATAAATCGCTTAGGAGACGGTCTTAGGGAGCTTCCTGAACCGACGAGAATAAGGCCACGAGTCTCTTATCTTTTCCACCTCTCGACCTATTTCCTTCTCTCACAACACCCCTCCTCCCCGACCCTCTTGCCTCACGCCTGGGTTGGTGACACTGCAGGCCTTTATTGGAAACCGGCTGGAGCTCTAGGAAAGGATTTAGAGCCCTTTAGAGTCCGCTGGGAGGCTGGCTGTCTGGGTGTGTATGTCTTGGAGGAGGGACAAACACAACTATGAACCTGAGAAAGTCTAAATACATCACATTTGCTGCTGTTAGTCACTGTAATCATCAGTCATTATCATCATCAACGTCATCATCATCGAAATTATTAGTCATCATAATAAATGTGTGTGTGTGTGTGTGTGTGTGTGTGTGTGTGTGTGTGTGTGTGTGTGTGTGTGTGTGTGTGTGTGTGTGTGTGTGTGTGTGTGTGTGTGTGTTATGGGACAAACTAACTATTCACATCATGATAAAAGACCATCCATTGTTACCTGACGTCCACACTAATCATCCGTCATGCATGCCAACATCCCTCCCATTCCATCCACATATAGTCACCGTAGCAGACCCGTAACATCTTCAGCACCATAGTAAGAGAGAGGGGGAGGGGGGAGACGGGAGAGAGGGGAGATAGAGGGGACAGAGAGGGGGAGGAGGGAAAGAAAATGAGTGGGGGAAGAGCGAGAGAGGAGAGGGACGAGTTGGTGGCCGTACAAGGAGGGAGGACGTCAGGGACCCTCTTGTGACGCACGATGGGGATGGGGGAAAAAGAGGGGGTGTGGGAAGAAAGTGGACGGGGATGGGGGAGAGGGGAAAGAGGGGGAATGGGAAGAAAGTGGAGGGGGATGGGGGAGAGGGTGGGAGATGATGGGAGGGGAGAAAGGAGAGGTGGAGAAGAAAATAGGGGGAGTGGGGGTTCAAATCTGCATGTAACCCATAATCGTCCTCCCGAGTGGCGCACTAGATCACTATACCATCAGGAAATAAAGAAGGGAAGGGGAGACTGGGGGGAGGGGGGAGGCAATGGTGCAGAGGAATAAGGAACAGAGAGCGAAGAGAACGAAAGAGAACGAAGACGACGGCGACCACGAAAACGATCATGACCACGACGACGACGACGACGACGACGACGACGATGATGATGACGATGGAAGGAAAAGCAGCCTCACCATAGACAGTACTAGGGAGACAGCTAATTGCCTAAAGACTGTCATTAAATTAGAAGGTAACTGAGCGAGAAACGAGTTAATTAGCATGCAAAGTTAAACACCATGAGCGTAACTAACAGCTATACATATATACATACACACGCACACATACATAATATTCTCTCACTCTCTCTGACAACTTCACAACGAAAGCGGTGTAAATGCAGACGAAAGTGGCCCAGAGGCTGGACTCAAAGCTCAAAGCACTAGCAAGCAAGTCAAAGTCAGATGAAACAAAAATGATTGCACTGACTGAGATACACAGGCAGAAGTAGGTATGTAAGTATGTTGGGAGGTAGGCAGGTAGGTAGGCAGGAAGGTGGGTAGGTAGGTAGGCAGGAAGATAGGTAGGCAGGTAGGTTGATATGTACAGTAGGTAGGTAAATATGCATGTATATACTGCAGACAGGTAAATAAGGTTGGCAAAGGCAGAGGAACAGAATGTATATATAGACCACAGAAAGACAGACAGACAGACAGATACATACTCGCAGATGTATACTGAAGAAGGCAGGCAGAGATGCATAGAGATAAACACACAACGAGGCAGGATAACACTGGTACATGCATGCAGGTACACATGATGAGGAAGGTCTATACACAAAGCAGAAGAGAAACGCACTGGTATACATGAGGAGGCAAACATATACACAGGAATACACAGAAAACCCAGTAGTCAAGGAAACAGAGAAGATGCCGAGAGAGATTGACAGGAGTAGAATAATTAACAACTCCTCCCGCCATAACACTATCTCCCTCTTCTCTCACACTGGCTGATAATTTCCTTCCTCCCCCCCGCCCTTCCTCCCTCCCTCTCTTCAGGGTGGAGGGGAGGGAGGGAAGGGATGGAGAAGGGAGGAATGTCAAGGGAAACGGAGGGGACAGAAGGGAAAGGGATGGGTAGGGATCGGAAAGGGGAATGAGAGGGAGAAATTACACTGAAATGAAAGGGAAGGGACGCGATGGGACTGGAAGGGGCAGGAGGAAAGAGAGAGATGTACTGTGATGATATGTAAGATGAGGAGAAGGGACGAAAAAGAAGGGGGGAGGGATAGTGGTAGGCTAATGAGAAAGAAGAGGAAGGGAAGAGGAAAGGAGGAAAATGAGACGAGATAGATGAAGAGCGAGTGGAGATAAGGGAGATGAGATGAGATGAGAAATGAGAAGCGAAGGGAGGGTAAAGAGAGTAGTGAAGGGAGCGGCAGGAAGGCGTCAACAAGATACGGTGTCTGGCGTTATCAGTACAACTCTCACCTACCCCTCCCCCCTTCCCCACACCAAGACCCACTACCCCCCTCCCCCTTGTCCCACCGACCACATCTACCTTCCCCCTGCCTCACCCACAGCACTACCCTCATCCAACCCTCCCCCTGCCTCACCTACACATCCCCCTGCCTCATCCCCACATACCCCTGTCTCACAACTCTCATCCACCCCTCCCCCTACTTCACCCACACATCCTTCTGCCTCACCTACACCCCCTGTTTTACCCATACCCCAATGCTTCACCACCCACATCTTCTCTTTCTCTTGCCTCAACTTCCACATCAACACCCACTTCTCCCCTCCCCTCACTAGCCACATCCTCATCACCCCTGCCACACTCCCTATCCTTCTGTTTAACTCTTACCCTGCCTCACCATTCGCTACTCACCATCCATTCCACCCATTCCTTTAACCCTACCTCCCACACACCGAGCTCTATCCCCTTCCACTTGCATCAGCCTTCCACTGCCTCACCATCCTTAAAAAACTATTACCATCCACACACTAACAATCCACACCACCCACACGGACATACACACAGCTCCACAAGTCCCCAATCCCAGGCTAACAAATTACATGCCAAAAGTCTCCCTGAACACAATATTTCACACCAACTGCCCACTCAGAATAGCTTTAGATTTGTCAGAAATTAGCCCCTCCTCCGCCATGATGTCTCAATTATTTTATTACACCCTGGAGCAAAATTATGTGAGCTGGTTTGGGGATATCTCACACACTGAAGGGCGTTAAGATACTTGCCATTTTTCCACTCATTCCCACTCTCCATTTACATATAGTCTCCATTTTTCCACTCTCCACTTTCCCACTCTCCATTTTTCCACTCCCCATGTCCCTTTCCAGCACTAAGGTCTTTATTTTGACGTCTGTTAACCCCTGGCCAATTTATTAACCCCTTGCATCCCGTGGTGTGTCGTTTGTTATATCCTCACTGCGACATGGCGATACTACTTGGCATAGGAATGACATCGAAAGGGAAGGGGGGGTCAGACACACACATCTTTAGCTCCCCCACTGCTTCATGTCTCTCGTGCGTTGAGTAATATCGCCTGGGGGTCGCAGGAACAAAGAATAGGCAACCAGATGCAAGGAGTTACAATGGAAAGAAGGAAAAAAGAATACGACAGGGGATGGAAAGAGTTAAAACCAAATCCTGATACACTACAACGCCCACTCAACGCTAACGACCTGGTTCAACACGCAGTATATAAATAGTACAGGTCATTTAGTCTATCGTGCAGATAATTAGGTCAGAGGTGCGAACTACAAGATACTGGACAGGCCATTACACTCCAGATTACATGTACACCCTTGTACTCCCTAAAATTACAGCACATTACAGCTACGGGGGTGAGAGGAAGGAGTGTGAGGCTGGGGTTGCTGCTGTGTTTATTATCAAAATTATTACCGGTATTATTACCAGTATTATTATTATCATTATTATTATTATTATTATTATTATATTACATGTGCACCTTAATAATAACAAAATTACAGCACATTACACACTTTTACACACACACACACACACACACACACACACACACACACACACACACAACAAGCATTTATTTCCCCCGAGAAAGGTAATGCGCAATAAGAGTTTTAAATACGGAGGGGACGTGTTATTTTTAGATGTACGAGCATTTTTCAGGATGAACAGGATGAGGACGATAAAAATTACTGGGAAAAATAATACATGGAATTTTACTTGGGTTGTGTGGCTGATTATATTTTTTCTCCCTCTCTCTCCTCTCCACTCTGTCCACTCCTCTCTCCCCCCCACTCCATCTCTCTCTCCACACCTCCCCCCATCCCTCCCCCTCCCTTTCCCCCTCCCCACGCCTCCCAAAATATGCCCTGAAGATCGATGTGTGCATAAAGGGATGAGAGAGAGAGAGAGAGAGAGAGAGAGAGAGAGAGAGAGAGAGAGAGAGAGAGAGAGAGAGAGACTCCTTCACCTTTATTTCCTCATCTACAATTACTATGTATGTCTACTCTCATGTTTTCCTTCATTTTCTCTCATCTTCACTGTGGTGGTGGTGGTGGTGGTGCTGTGGTGGTTGTGGTAATGAAGAGAGAGGCAGCTGTGGTAATGGTGGTCACAGTGAAAGATGTGGTGATAGTGTGATGACTGTGTGGGACACTGTGGTGTTGTGGCAGCTGTGGTTGTGGTGGTGACTGATACTGCTGGGGCTGTGGTATCTGTGGTAGATGTGGCTGTGGTGGTGTGGTAATGGTGGTAGCTGTGGTAGTGGTAGATGTGGTAATGGTGGTAGCTGTGGTTGTGGTGGTGTGGTTGGCGTGTGGGTTACCAGGCTGGGACACACAATACCTGACCAGCTCAACACAAAGCTCCTTCACACCCTCCCGATTCTTAACTCACAAAATCTTCACAAAGCTCTTCAGGTTTTCTCCTTTCATCTTTCCATCTTCTTCCTCCATATTTTTCTTTCTGTTCCTTCCTTTTCCTCTCTCTCTCTCTCTCTCTCTCTCTCTCTCTCTCTCTCCCTCCCCTCCTTCACTTCCTGGCAAAAAAAAATCTTCTTTTCTTCCCTTCCTCCTTTATTTTCAACTCCTCCTCCTCCTCTTCCTACATACTTCTCCTCCTTCTTCTCCTCCCCCTCTATCCGTCAACTCCTCCTCCTCCTCCTCCTACTTCTTCTTCTCCTCCTCTTCCTCCTCTCCACAGTTCATATCCTGCACTTCCTGTTCCCCGGCAAATATCTTGTTATTCTTTGATATCACCCTTACTTCCTGTATAATTATCATTTCAGTACACCATAAATAACATTATTAACAAGAATTATGTCTAAGTTATATCGTGCATGACAACAACAACAACAACAACAGCAACAACAAAAACCACATCTTCATACACATCACCATCGCCACCACCACCACCACCACCACCATCATCACCATCCACAACAAAAAACACATGTGCATCATCACCAACATTAATATCAACATCAAAAACAAGTAATTAAATCCAAAAGAAACTTATTGGCCAAGAATTGTTTACAAAGCAACTCGTAAACCACTTTTGTTTCTATAATATTACATAAACTCCTTTTCTTTTCTCTGTACATTCACCCAGCTCCCTTCACTAGCTTTGTAAAATGAATGACTTGCTACCGGTATTAATTAAACTCATACATGCAGGTGTCTGGCGTGAAATTACCTGTCTTCACAACTGCCCCTTTTATCATTATTCAGTCCATTCAATAGCCTTACAATAATCAACATCTCAATCTTGCAACACCCAATTCACTAACAGTAATGCAATCATCAGCACCACTAACCATCCACCTAACTTTTAAATAACAATCAACAAAACTTACTCCGCATCTGATCACTAAATTCAATACGCTAACTAACACCCTTAATCTTGCATTATCAATTACCCAATCAATTATATCCAGCAATTACTCTATTCAGTCTTATCTAGCAATTCGAAGTTTCCCTCTATTTTGCGTTTATTCTCCAGACTCACCAATAACAGACCAGAGCCAGACATCGTTCAGTGCCTACCTTCCCCTTGGCCCCCCCCTCCACACACACACACACACACACACACACACACACACACACACACACACTCGGTCCATGGTGTCATAAACTGGCTGGGTGGTCTCCTTTACGGTGCAACAGGGAGCCGCTATCCCCCCGCCCTAACTGCCACCCACACCCACACCCGCCCCCCCTCCTCTTCTTCTGCGGCCACAGTCACCCCTCCCCACCACAGCCACAGACCCACCCCCACTCCCACCACACACACGCCCCCCTCCACTATAACCAACGCTTTCCGCCATCACATCCACTATTTACCACACTCATCCTTATTCCACCACAGATGCCGCCCCCCTCTACCACTACTTTAGCCGCCCTGCTCCACCACTACTACAGCTGACCTCCTCCCTGGTCAACCGCAACTACAGTCAAACCCCTCCATCCCTATTTCGCCATACCTAACCGCCCCCCTCCACCGCTTCTACAGCCGCCCCCTCACCATCATACCCCCCCACCCTCTCCACCACCGACCCCTTCCTGGCACAGCCACCCCTTTCCCACCAGTACTGTAGCCGTCCCACAACACCACAGCCTTCCCTCTCCACCACAATCCCTCTCTACCACAGCCTCCCACCCTCTCCACCACGGCCACCGCCTCCTCCACGACTACCTCAGTACATCCCCCACCCAACCACCACTTTACCTCCCCGGCACTTCTCAACTTGGTGTTTTTGTGACGTTCCCTGGCTACTACTTTCTCTCCACCACAGGTTTTTTGTACAGTCACCCCTATTGTCTTTCACCATCCACTAACACTCCCATTTTCTTCCACCTCTTGTTGTTCTCTTTCATTCACCTAGTTTCCTTAATGCGAAACGGTTCTCCATTTCGTTTCACCCTCTCTTTTATTGTGTTCCTGCTGTCTCTCGGCGATTTAATTCTCAGGATATATTTCTCGAACTGGGGGCGATTAGTTGTAGTGTTCATCAGACCTCTCGACACGGATGGTCTTTACTGAGTTGGAGAAAATGGTCTGGAACTGACAGGAACACATGAAAGTCACACGTCATAGTAGTAAAGGAGCTAACTCAGCGACTGTTCCTTTAATTCCACCTTTCTTTAACCCCTTCAGAACGACGACTTGTTGCTTCAGTTTATTAATGATACTTGCAGAGGATTACTCGTAAATTCAACTCAGATTACAAGAGAATTATTTTTCACGACTCGTATCACCCGATTACATTACTTTAACTTGGACCAAAAGTGCCATATCTTCATCGTGAATGTTAAGGTGTAACAACAGACTACCACTAGAATAGGCTGCTAGTCATGAAGAAGTGTTATGAAGAGGATGCTGGGCCTAGTAATGTCTTTTTCTGCCCCTAAGCTACGTGAAATGAGCTACAAAAGGAAGTGAAGTACGTGAAATTAGAAGCAAAAAGGATGAATATCTGGGCCAAATTTGAGCTAAAAAAATATATATATATAATTGATTACCTTTAGTCCTATTTGCTAACGTTCCTATAAAATTTCCTTTGGTAATATTAGCTAAGTAAGGTGGTGGTTCTACGGCTGATGACCGGAGGGACTGGAGGGTGGGGGGGGGAAAGGCCCTTCACCCCTGCTATCCCCTTCTTAAACTTCTGTAATTAGCAAGTAAGTTTTGTTATTAATATTAAGGCCTGACCATCCAGTAAGGACCCTAAGTCTGTGTATCTATATAACACTCTTGGGGGGTCAGGCTGGTGGGGTGGGGTGGGGGAGGTTGATGGGGTGTTTGGTTGATATGGGGGAGCTTGATGGGGTGTTTGGTTGATGTGGGGTGGGGTGGGAGGGCTTGATGGGGTGTTTGGTTGATGTGGGAGCTTGATGGGGTGTTTGGTTGATGTGGGGTGGGGTAGGGAAGTTTGATGGGGTGTTTGGTTGATGTGGGTGGGGCGGGGGAGCTTGATGGGGTGTTTGGTTGATGTGCGGTGGGGTGGGGGAGCTTTGATGGGGTGTTTGGTTGATGTGGGGTGGGGTAGGGAAGTTTGATGGGGTGTTTGGTTGATGTGGGGTGGGGCGGGGGAGCTTTGATGGGGTGTTTGGTTGATGTGGGGAGAGGTTATGCCCCAAACTATTAAAGATGTAAAGGTTGGGTGAAAAAGGAGTCTGTGAAAAAATATAAGAAAAAAGGGACAAATAATGAGGGAAAGGAAGGTGAGGTGGGAGGAAGAGAGAGGAGGGGAGAAAGGAGAGTGAGGGAGGAAACAGTAGAAGAGGGAGGAGAAGAAAGGTAGAGTGGGGAGAATAGGGAGTCAAGAAAGGAGGTTTGGGGAGGGAGGAAGAAAGGGGCGGGAGGGGAAGCAAGGAGAGTGAGAAGAAAAGAGGAGAGGAAGGGGAGACAAGAAAAGGGAGAGGAAGAATGGAGAAACGAGGAGGAGGAGGAGGAGGAGGAGGAGGAGGAGGGATGGGAGAAAAAAGAAAGAGAAGGGAAGTAGGAGAGAAAGGAAGGGAGGGATGCGGAGAGTAGGGAGGAGAGGGGAGAGAGAAAAGGAGAGAACGAGAGAGGGGGGAGAGAAGAGAAGGACAGAAGAGAGAGGGGTGAGTGAGAGGGCTTAAGACCTGGGTTGCTATATGAGAGCCTAAGAGGGGAAGGAAAAAGAGGAGAAAAAGTGAGGGAAAAACGGTACAGCAATGTGGAAATGGCAGGTGTGTGTGTGTGTGTGTGTGTGTGTGTGTGTGTGTGTGTGTGTGTGTGTGTGTGTGTGTGTGTGTGTGTGTGTGTGTGTGTGTGTGTGTGTGTGTGTGTGTGTGTGAGAGAGAGAGAGAGAGAGAGAGAGAGATGGGGGGCGGGGGCTAAGGTGTGTATGCGAACCTGAGACGGGGAGGAAAGGGGAAAAAAGGGATGGAGGGGAAAGTGGGTAGCTGGGGGGAATTCCCGGCTGAGAGGTAAACACGGAAGGAGAAAGGGAGTGAAGACGCAGGGGGGTAAAGAATGGAGAGAAGAGCAGAGGAGGAGAGAGTGGAGAGAAGAGGAGGGGAAGAAAAGAGGAGAGGAGGAAAGGGTGGAGAGGAGGAAAGGGTGGAGAGGATGAAAGGGTGGAGAGGAGGGAAGGAGAGGAGAGAATCTAGGGGAGAAAAGGATGAGGAAAGGGAAGAAGAGAGGAAGACGAAGGAGGGGACAAAAGCAAGAGGAAAGGGGGGGGGAGGAGGAGGAGTTGTTTTGTGTCAGTGACAATAGAAGAGAAAGGAAGGAAGGCTGAAGAATGGAGGGAGGGAGAAAAGGAGGGAGAGGAAGGGAGATAAGGAGGGAAGGAGAGATGGAAGAGGCGACAGAAGTGAGAGAGAGAGAGAGAGAGAGAGAGAGAGAGAGAGAGAGAGAGAGAGAGAGACCGGTAGGAAGGATGGGAAAGAAAGAGAACTGAAAGGAGGAAGAGAGGAAGGAAAGGCGAGGAAGACAGCAAAAGGGAAGGAGAAAGGAAGGATGGGAGAGAAAGGCAGGTGGAGGGAGAGAGGAAGGAAGGGAGAGGAAGATGGCTGGAGGGAAGGAGAGGGAGGGATGGAGAAAGAGGATGCGACACACAATACCCTGAGCTTCATCTCTCCACCAGCTGTCTACCATGACCACCAGCCCTCCCTCCCTCACTCTCCTTCTCTCCCTACCTCCTTCACTCTCCTCTCCCTACCTCCTTCACTCTCCTCTCCCTACCTCCTTCACTCTCCTCTCCCCAACTCCTTCATTCTCCTCTCTCTACCTTCTTCAGTCTTCTCTCCTTTTCCTTCCTTCACTACCTCCTCCTCCTCTCCCTCTCGTCTCCCTACCTCCTTCTCCTCTCCTTCTTTTCTTACTCCCTCCTCCTTTCATTTGTGCCTCTATATCTCTTTTCCTTCCTCCTCCCTTTAGTACCTCATTCTTCTCTCCCTCTTCCCTCTCTTCTTCCTCTTCCCACTCCTTCTTACGTGTCTCCCTCTCATCTCTGCCCTCTTCCTCCATCCTTCTCTCCTCTCAGCCTCTCTCCTTCTCTTGGCTAATGTCTTTTTCTCTTCCACCCTCCTCTCTTCCTCCCCTTCCTCTTATATATTTTTCCTCTCTTATCTCCCCTCCCTCCCTACATTTTCCCTCAGCACCGTATATTTTCAGACACCTTCTTCCTTCATCCCTCTTTCCTCCCCTTCCTCCTCTCCTCTCCTTCTTCCTTCTCCATTATTATCCCTCTTGTTTTATATACACGTCCCTCCTTTTCACCTCTTCCTCTTCACATATTCCTCGGCATTCTTATTATACATCCTTCCTTATTCCCTATTTCTTCCTATGTTAACGTCCCTCCTTTTCATGTCTTCCTCTTCACATATTCCTCGTCATTCTTATTATACATCCTTCCTTATTCCCTATTTCTTCCTATGTTATGTTATGTTATGCTATGTTTCTTCCCACGTTACTATTCTTGCTTCTGACATAATACTCACTTTTCGTCTCTTCTTCCTGTCTATATATATATCAACATTATTATTACGCCTCCTCCTTGTCTCACTATTTCTCCCTACCGTACTAATCGCCCCCTTTCATTATTTTCCCCCTTTTACCAATTCATTTTCTCATATTTCCCACCTCCACTTCTTAATTTCCCTTCATCTCCCTTCTTCCTTTCATCCTTCCTCTCCTTCCAATCATCTCTTTAGTTTCTCCCTCTTTCCCTCCCTTCCTCTATCTTTCTCCATTTGCTCTTACCTCCGCCCTCCTCCATTTCTTCCCCAATTTCCCTTCCCCTCTCTTCTTCCTCTCACCTTTCATCTAGCAGTCTTCCTTCTCTCTCTCTCTCTCCCTTCCTTCCTTCTAGTTATTTTATTTTTTCTTCCAATTTCACTTCTTTCTTCATTTCTCCTACTTTTTTCTTCTATTTCCTCCTTTCCCTCCTCCCATTCGCATCTCTTCTTCCACCTACCTACCTACTTTCCTCTTCTCCCATTTCCTCCCCTCTCTCCCCTCCTCCCCATCGCCATTCTCTCTCCAAGTACCTCCCCAGTCTGGCACTTTTCCTTTACACTCACTCAGGGGATGACCGGCAGAGGGAAGGAAAAAGGAAAATGGAAGGAAAAGGAAGGGAGAAAGGATGGATGAGATGGGGGGAAAGGAAAGAGCGAAGGATGGGAATATTCGAGAGAGAGAGAGAGAGAGAGAGAGAGAGAGAGATCTTTACAAACATACAAAAACGACACACAACGAAACGCCTTTTTTTTTTATTTATTGATACAGAACATTTTTTAATCGATACACAGATGATGTGCAGAGAGGAGACAAGGGTCCTGAGAGTGGAGAGAATTATGGGAGGCAGGGATTAGGGAGAGAGGAGGGAATGAGTGGGGGGACAGAGGAAAGGAAAGAAGGAAAGAGAAAGAGAACTGAATTTAGAGAATGGAGCACATACTGGAAGGCATTAAGGATGGAAGGGATGGGGATAAGGAAGGAAGGAGAGAGAGGAGAGAGGGAAGGGGAGGGGAGGCAAGAAGAGGGGAGAGAAGGAGAAGGAAAAAGGGAGATGGGAAGGGGGGGGAATAGGGAGAATAGAATTGTAGATAAGTGAATAGGGTGAACTATGAAAGAGGATGAAGGGTGAAGGGAGGGAAGGAAGGAGGGATGGGGAGAAAAGAAAGAGAGAATCGTGGGTCCCAGTTCAATGAGTGGAGTGAGTGACGGGGGGCAGGGAGGGGGAGGAAGCAGGGGGTGAGTGGCAAGGGGCAGGGAGGGGACGGAGGGAGAGGGAGAGAGAGGGAGGACGAGCCCCGAAGTTCAATGAAGAGAGTGGAAACAGAGAAGAGAAAGCGGAATTAAGATGAAGGTCAGGGAGGGAGTGAGGGAGGGAAGGGTGATGAGAGATGCTGAAGTAAGGTGAGATGCTGAGGGAGAGAAGATGCTGAAAGAGGGAGGGATGCTGGGGTCAGGTGAGATGGCAAGTTGGTGGAGGGGGAGAGGAGGAAGGGTAAGAGTGATGGAGGGGGTACTGTGGTAAGTGAAGTGAAGTGGATGCAAAGAAAAGGAGAGAAGATATAGAGGAGGGAAAGATGAAGTAAGGAGAGGTGCCAAGGAAAGAAGAGAAGATATGGAGGAGGGAAAGACGAATGAAGGAGAGGTGCTAAGGAATGGAGAGACGATGTAAGAGGAGAGGAAGACGATGTAAGGAGACAAGATATGAGGGAAGGAAGGAAAAATGAGGTAAGGAGAGGTGCTGAGGAGAGATCAGAGGTGAGGTGGGGAGGGAAACAGGTGAAAGTAGTAGTGAGGTAGGAAGCGAGAAGGTAAAGTAAGGAGAGAGAAAAGTAAGGTAGAGGAGGGGGACATGTGAAGGGAGAGAAGAATTAGGAAGGGAGGAGGAAATATCAGACTGAGAGGAAAGAGAAAGTGAGGCAGGGGTACGGAGGGAAATACGTGAGAATAATGGTGAGGCAGAGAGTTGCTGGGGGTAGGGAGGGAAAGGGAAGGTAGTGGAGGGAGGGAAACATGCGAGCAGTGGAGGAGAGGTGACGTATGGAGGAAAGCGAAGGTAAGGTAAGGGAGGGGTCAGAAGGTAAGGGAGGTAGGGAGGGAAGAGTAAGGTAAAGACAGTAGGGGGAACATGTGAGAGGAAAGAGAGGTATGGAGGGAAAGGTAAAGTGAGGGAGGGGCCAAATGCACAAACCGGTTTACTGTGCGTGAGGTTTTCTCCATCCACACCGCTGGCTAGGGCGTCACACCACACCACACCACACCTCTCACACCACACTGCATCATACTACACCACACCTCTCACATCACACCACATCATACTACACCACACCTCTCACACCACACTGCATCATACTACACCACACCTCTCACACCACACTGCATCATACTACACCACACCTCTCACACCACATGGCATCATACTACATCACACCTCTCACACCACACGGCATCTTACTACACCACACCTCTCACACCACACTGCATCATACTACACCACACCTCTCACACCACACTGCATCATACTACACCACACCTCTCACACCACACTGCATCATACTACACCACACCTCTCACATCACACCACATCATACCACACCTCTCACACCACACCACATCGTACAACACCACGCTTCTCACACACCACATCAACATCACAGCTCGCACATTACAACTCACCACCATCACACAATAACACACACCTTACACCACAAACACAACACTTCACACACACCATCATAAACCATAACAAACCACACACCACGATTTCATTACGTTAAAATAAACCCTTCTGAGTAACAAGGATAAGCCAACGAAGACACGGGATTTTATCTGCTGACTTAATACTTAGCTCAACCTGGCTTAATCCGACAATGATCAACAGGTAACAAAAATTATAATCACCTACCTGGCCATTAGCGTCACAGCAGACAAGATTACCACCACCACAATTATCACTCGGTAGCCCACACGCCTCCCTCTAATCACTGACCAACGCCATTAAAAAAAATACAAAAAATAAAAATAAAGGAATGAAACGTATTTTTGTTACTTTTGGCGGGTCTTTCAAATCTCTTTATTATCGGGTTATTTCTAGCAGGTGGTGGATTAATATTCTAATCTATATTACTCACACCAAATAAATGGATATTATTATTATTATTGTTATTATTCTCTCTCTATCTATTGCCAGACGCCTATTATTATTATTAAACAAAGTGAGATAGGATAACATTATAGTGCCCTATGCAAAACAAACAATCAAGAGTAAGGTGAAACAAAAGCTCCTACTAATATTACTAACTCCACAAGACATCACACCTTAAGATCACAAGAAACCAGCTCCTAATCCACCCTCATCACGACAGAGGTAACAAGTGGCCCATACCCCACCACACAATGACGCTCCTTACATTACACACCATCATTTCTTCACACATCATCATAATAACGCCACAGATTACACGCTAATTAGAAGGAGAAGAACTAGGCCATTACAAAGAGACATCCACCAGAGGAGAAAGTGAGATTAGCCTACTACGGTCGGCTGGAAGACAATACTTTTACGTAGTTAATATTAATGTTTTCCTCTTACTTACTTTCTTTTTGTGGGTTTTCTCTTTTAGGTTATTCAGTTCCTTTAACCCCATAGTCTTCCCCACTCTCTCCCTTTCCCACATTCACCCTTACTTTCCACTCTTTCCCTTCTTCTCCCATCACCCCCACAGTCCTCCCCGCTCTCTTCCCTTCTCTCAACTTGCTCCCCCAGCCCTTCGCCTCCCCAACGCCCTTCTCCTGGCCTAATCAGATGAGGAATTAAGTCCCCTCTGTCTTCCTTGACCCAGATCACTCCTTTAACCTTCCTCACCAGCACCCAGTGGACCCTAAATGCTCTCCCTTGCCCCCCTGTACCCCCCTCTAAACTTGACTCCCCACCTCTCTCTCTCTCTCACATACACACACACACACACACTCACCCCTATAGTCCTCGTCTCCTTCCCTTCCTCTCTCTTTGTCCCCTATGTCTTTATTTATATACTGGTATATCTACTGCCTTCATCTATCAAGGTCATACAGAACATCTAACCATCTATCTATTTATCTATCTAGTTAACTTGCTGTCTCCTTCGTGTGTGTGTGTGTGTGTGTGTGTGTGTGTGTGTGTGTGTGTGTGTGTGTGTGTGTGTGTGTGTGTGTGTGTGTGTGTGTGTGTGTGTGTGATGGTGCAATATATGTGTGTTATGGTGCAGTGTATGAGGGCAGTATTATGGCGCGGTGAAATTTTAAGGCGAGTGTAATAAAAGTAATTACTTTATTATGGCGCACTGTTTCCTTTTAATGTCGGCCTCGTCATTATACCCCTGAGTTATGGTGCTTGGCTCTGACAGGGGGAAGGGAGGAGTGTTATGGCGTGTATGTGGGGAAGGCGATGGGAAAGGAGAGATGGGAGGCGGAGGGAAGGAGGGATGAGACGCGAAGGGAACGAGGGAAAGGAGAAATGGGAGGCGAAGGTAAGGAGGGATGGTAGGCGAAGGGAAGGAGGGAAAGGGAGGAAGACGAAAGGCGATGTTAAAGTAGAAGCGGGTTCAGAGAAGGAAAGGCAAAGAGGTAGAGTGTGGGGTGAATGACTGGTAGAAGAAGGGAGAGGGTGGGGAAGAGGAAAGGAGAGGTGAAAGCACAAGAGGGTGGAGAGAAGGATGGGGAATGGTAGGAAGTAAAGTGAGAGGTGAAAGATGGTAGTGGAAAGGAGAGGGAAAGGAAGAGGATGAATATGGAGGTAAGAAAAGAGAAAGGAGAAGAGTGAGCTGGGGATGGGGGAAGGGAAAAGGGATGGGTAGGGAAGAGATGAAAACAGGGGAAGATGAGGGGAAGGGGAAAGAAGAAAGTAGCGGAAAATGTAGGGGGAAAGGATGGGGAAGAGAGAGGAGAAAAGGAAGGGATGACAGAAGAGAAGGAAATAGTGACAAGGAAGGGGGTAAAGGGGCGGGGGTCGAGAAGGTAGTGGACGGTAATGGGGTGGGGAGATTAGCCAAGATAGGAAGGGGGGACGGCCAATGTAGGGAAGATTAGAAGCGTGGGAAGCGGTAGGAAAATCAGGTATAGCTGGGGAGAAGACGTCTGAGAGGAGCAGTAAAAAGAACATTATAGATGAGGCTAAGAAAAGAGGTAAGGACTTGGATAAATATATGTACCTGTCTGTACTGCGATATTCCAAAATTATATCACTAGGTCCAAGTAACATGTCAAATCGTTTTCTCGTCAACGAAATCTATGCAAACTACGTGGATATAAGACGAATAAAATGGTGTAACAAGCATAATAAATCGGTACTGAAAAGGTGTTAGGGAGCTTGCAAAATCGACGAACACATAGATAATTAAGGTTTGGTGTAACAATGTTCAAGGGAGATGCTAATGACATTTTACTGAGTCTTGTGGAAGTGGAAATTGTTTTAATGACATTCGCATCCTCAAATTATGTCCTGCCTAAGCTGGAGTCGATCTGTCAGGAGTCCATCAGTGGTGGTGCAACGACGAAAGGAAAGAGAGGAAAAGAGGGAGAGGAGAGGTGAGGAGTGTGTGAGTGTGAGGAAGAGAGGAGATGAAAAGGAGAGGTGAGGTGTATGTATATGGGGGGAGGAGAGGAGGAAATGAAGTGGAGAGGTGGCGAGTGTGCGGGTGTGGGGAGGAGACGAAGAGGAAAGGTAAGGAGTATGTGTGCGTGTGGGAAGGACAGGGGAAGACGAAGTGGAGAGGTGAAAAGTGTGCGTGTGGGGAGGAGAGGATATGAAGTGGAGAGGTCTGGAGTATGTGAGTGTGGGGAGGAGAGGAGGAGATGAAGAGGTAGAACATGACAGTAAGAGGGAACTAATGGATTAAGGTCGGTGGATATGCAATTTGGCTGACGTACCAACTGAATGCTATATAAAGTCCCCTGCCCATGACGTACTGAGGAAGGTGATGCTCGAAACCGCACAAGGTAACCTGATATACAGTCGACATCAAAAGTTCTGTCGTCTCTCCTGGTAACCAGATGTACAGTCGACCTCAAAAGCTCCGTCGTCTCCCCTGCTTTCCTCTCCACGGGCTTTGAAATTCAGTCTATTGAATCCACAGCTACCTACACTGATCACTGAATCTGGCCACTGATCAGCGTCCTCAGTGTCTCCTGCTGCAAGTCCACCGCAATGCTTTTCACTGACCATGAAGAAGAAACAGGAGGGCGACAGGACTTTTCATGCCAACTCTACAGGATCAGTCTGTATCTCGAAAAAAAAAAAAAAAAAAAAAAAAACTGCCGACATCTAGATCCGTATTCTTGTCTGTTAAGGAAGTTCCCTCACACCTCTTCCTAACCGATTTATTTTGCTGATGACTCCTTACTGTCCTCTTCTGCGTCATATAAATCATTCAAATACCATGATACCCAGCAATGACAGCATACAAATTGATATTACCGAGTCGTATCCAAAAATAAATCGCTATGGAGGAGGCGCTAGGGAGCTACCTTAACCCTACGCAATACGGACCATTTCCTTAGCAAATCAATAATATAAAGGTGGTCCAGAAATAGCGCTTCACTAGAAACTCACCTGATGGTATATGTGTTGTGGCGACGGCTCAGTCTGCTGGTGTGGGCGTGGGTATGGTAGTGGCAATAAGATACGAATATAATGGTAGAAATCTTACTGTACTCGTGCGAAACTCCTGAAGTGTAAGGGGATTTTTGACGTCTGCGTGTGTATGTGAATGTGCATTTATTATCGCGAATGTGTGTGTGTGTGTGTGTGTGTGTGTGTGTGTGTGTGTGTGTGTGTGTGTGTGTGTGTGTGTGTGTGTGTGTGTCTCAAATATATCTCAACTCTCTCTCTCTCTCTCTATCACCTTTAATTTTGTCTCCCCTTCCCCTTCTGTTTACCCATACTTCTTGCTTCCCATTTTCTTTGTTCTCCCTTCACCACACCTCCCATTTTCTTCCCAATCTTCCTTTTTTTGCCTCCTCTCCTTCTTACAACTTTTCTTCCTTATTTCCTGGTTTTGTTTTCTTGATTTCAGTGTTTTTCCTCGTCCATTCGGCTCCAGTTATGCTCAGTTATTCATTTTCTTCCATCAATTTTCTTGACTTCTTCTGTTGTATAATTTTGTTTCCTTATTATTTTTTTTTTTTCATTTTCTTCTCCCACTTGCCATTAACACCAACTCTCCCGCCTGTAGTTCGTTCCATCTGCTTTACTCTCTCTCTCTCTCTCTCTCTCAGTTACAGCTCCCTGCCCCTTCCCTAATGACCAAGCAGAGGTCATTATGCGACATGAACCATCAGTGTATCGGCTTAATGAGGGTGGGTCGGGATGAGGGGAGGGGGAATAAGAGGCGGGGAATGGAGAGGGGGTGACTGATGGGAGGGGGGAAAGGGAAACGGGGAATAAAGGGAGTGGGGAAGTGAGGTGGGTGTGAGTATTGAAGGGGGAAGTGAGGTGGGTGTGAGTATTGAAGGGAGGAGTGAGGGTAGAAGTGGAGGGAGTGAGAGGAGAGGGGAAGAAATTGATGGGGATGAGAGGAAGACATTCAAGATGGAGAGATGGAAATTTTAGGCCAAGCTGGAGTAAAAAGAGTATAGTACCCCGGTGCCTCTGTCCTACCCTCACCACACACTCTTATTCCAGTCTCGGAGAAGGGCAATCCGATGGAGTGAAGTCCCTGAGGATGTGAGAGTACTAGACAGAGGTATTCCAGGACAGTCAATGTTATGGGTGTACGGGGAGGCGAGTTCTACTTTACTCTTTTCCCCCCCTTTTCCCCTCTCGTCTCTCCCCTTTCCCCTCTCGTCCCTCTCCTTTCCCCTCTCGTCCCTCCCCTTTCCCCTCGTGTCCCTTGCCTTTTCTGTCACTTTATCTACAAGCTCCCTTTCCCCTCTTCTCATCCCTTTCCTCTCTTGTTAATCCTCCATAACAATGTTTTCATCTATACTGCGTTCCTCCCTTCAGTGTTTTTCCTATCTGCATTTGTTTTCGTTTCACAATCTCCCTTTCCTTCCCCCCTTCCACTCACTGCATGTCTCTTGTCTCCTCTTCCTCCACTTCCGCATCACCCTCTTCTCCCCTTACATTCTCTTCCGTTTCCCTCCTCCCACCTTTTTCGCCCTGTTACCATCTTCTCTCTCCTTCTCACCATTTCAGACCTCTCATTGCTCTATGCAATCTTTCTCACTTTACTTGTTGAAGGTCCTTCTCTCCTTCCTCCTTTCCTACTTCCTCCTCCTCCTCCATCCTTTCCTCAATCCCTTTCTTCCTCTCTTTCTCTCTCTAACCCATTTTAATCTTTTTCCTTCCCTCCCTCCTTCCAATCTTCATCTCTCCCCTCCCTCCTTCCAATATCTTTCCTTCCATCCCCTTTTCCACTCCCCTTCCTTCCAATCACATTCTCTCCCCTCCTTCCAATCTCTCCCCTCCCTCCTTTCCATCTCCTCCCCTCCCTCCTTCCAATATCTTTCCTTCCCTCCCTCGTTCCAATTTCTTTCCTCCCCTCCCTCCTTCCAATATCTTTCCTTCCCTCCCTCCTTCCAATCTCTTTCCTCCCCTCCCTCCTTCCCCTCTCTTTTTTTCTCTCCTCCCTCCTTCCCATCTCTTCCCTTCCTCCTTCCAATTTCCTTCCCTCCCTCCTTCCCTCTTCCCTTCCCTCTAGGCCCGTGCTCCGTCAAGTAAGTAACCATTTAGCTGTCCATACTCCCACACGCAAACCTCCCTACCGCCGACGCCCGCTGTGAGAACCCCTACACCCGTAAACACACACACACACACACACACACACACACACACACACACACACACACACACACACAATGGGGTAGAGTAATGGGCATAAAGTGCATCCATAGGTCTAATAATGCATGTGTTGTATTGATAATGGAAAGTTGGCCTTGTGTATACTGAAACACTCTCTCTCTCACACACACACACACACACCACAGGGGAGGGTGTTGGCTCCACTCTACGGAACCACAGGATCTGTCCATCACAGCATTTAAATGGTCACCAGGCTCCCAGGGGCGTGGTGGCCTGGTGAAGGGTGGAGCAAGGGATGACACACACACACAAAAAAAACACATACATACACATATACCTGGTACATACATACATACATACATACACAATCACCTGCGTGTGGGGGGACGGAGGTATTGTGAGGAAGGTGTGTGGGTGGAAGAGGGTGTTGATGAAGTGAGTGTGGGTGGGTGTGGGCGAGGTGTAGTGCGGTGAACTAAGTCATAATGTATGTGAAGTGTGTGTAGGTGAGGCCGGGTGCGGGTGAGAAGAGCGTGTGAACCATATATGAGGTAGAAGTGAGGCTGGGGTGAGGTGAGAGGGTGTAAGTGAGGTGAGGTGAGGGCGGGGTGAGGGTGGGGCGGGGTGAGGTGAGGGCGGGGTGAGGTAAGGTAAGGGTGGACGGACTCTTTGGACTCTTCACACACCATTACCGCCGCAGTCAATACCGCTTCGCCTCCCTTCTTGACACTGGGGGCGGGGACCACCTCAACCTAAATAAGAAGGTATCATTCTCACTTTTACCTCCTACCTTCCCCACGCCTTCCATTCTTTCTCTCCTCCAGTAATTCCCTCCCTCCTTTCATTCCCTCCAGTTCCTTCATCTCGTTTCTTATTCTTTCATCACTATCTCTCCAATTCATTTAGTACCTTCCAGTTCTTTCAATATCTTTTAATTCCATCAAAGTTTTCTTATTCCAGTTCCTTCTTCTCTGCTTCCTGTTCCGTCCAATACCTTCCCCCTCCTTGCACCTGATCCTTTCTCTCCTGGTTAGTTAGTTGGTTTGTTTATCGACATATAAGACAATATATATAAATTAAGGTACACTCATCAAAACATCAACCCGACCATGCCGCCCTTCTCCGCCGTGCCCTACCCTGCCTTGTCCTCCCTGCAATTCAGCCCGTCCTGCCCTGCCCTAACCTACCCAACTCCCTGTACTCCGCCCTGCCCTGCCCCGGCCTCGCCCACTCTTCCTCCTGCCCCGCCCTGCCTTGATTTCCTTCCTCCCACCTGGCCTGAGTTTGTGCCTTACAAGGAAGTGGTCACAGATCACACCTGTTGCTCTGTCTGCCCGCACTTGCCCAATCCCACCTGACCTTCCCCCATCTACCTGCCTTGACTCCCCAGTATCACCTGACCTGTTTCGCTACCAGTCCACATCTATCCTGTTTCACTTGACCTGTTTCACCGACCAACCAATACTTGTCCCATACCACCTCACATGTCTCACCTACCATCCTAACATCACCTGTCCCACCTCACCTACCTGAATTGCCCAAACTCCTATTCTCATTTTTACGTCACCAGTCTCATCAGGCTCGTTCATTCCCAACTGCACCTGTCTACCTGTGTAACTGATCACTTATTATTACCTGAGGACAGTTACTTATCTATTTAAGCCTCCTCCTCTCTCACTCATCCCCCCCAAACTCCACTCTACCACACTCTTCTTCATCCTCTCCCGCAACAACACAACTCCCTCCTTCCCCTCACTCTTCCACTTAGGCCCTATCCCTCGCCTCCTTCCATACCTATTCCCTCCCTTCCTCGCCAACATCACCCCCCTTTCCCCCCTCCCCTCTCTTCCCTCCCCAACACCCCCCTCTATCCTCCCCAACACACCCCGCCCCTCCTCTTTCCTCCCCTCCCTCCAACCAGTAGCAAGACCTAAGGGCAACCGCAGGAGATCGGATAAAAGTGTCACATGCCAGGGAGGGCGGGGGCGACAGAATACATTAGTCCTCCCTCTCCACCCCTTCACACACACACACACACACACACACACACACACACACACACACACACACACACACACACACATCAGAGAGAGAGAAAAAAAAACGGAAAAATATACAGACAAAAGGCAAAACAATACACCCCCTTACCATGCCCGGGAGTAATAATACCATCCTGAAGGTGTATATACCGGAATACCTGGTGTTAGAAGTCTGGACCCACTTTACGGCCTCTCACAACTACCGTAAACCCGAGTCAACCTGCCTTCCTGATTACACCTCACGGCTCATTAGTAGTCACAGTAGGGTTTATCTATCTATCTATCTATCAATCCATTCATTCACCCATCTATCTATCTATCTATCTATTTATATAGGATATCGACAAACTATCCTTCAAACAGCATTAACCTTTCTTAACTACATCCTTCACGCCCTCCTGTTCAGTCCCTTTTCACATACTTTCATATAACTTAACCTCAACATATCAGGTCATCAGCTAAGCTACGAAGCACGTCTTGACCAGGGTCGCGCTCTCACCTGGATCACCCCTACCACACTCACCTGAAGGAAGAGAGGTAAAAAAAAAAAAATTAGCATAAGTACTATCTAGTAATATATATTAAACAAATTATTATTATCATTATCACCAAAATAATTTAAAGGTATCCTCTAGCAGCAGACATTAATTAAGCCATCATCATCATCACCATCATCATCAATTAACAAAAGTATCATTATCATTATCATAATCACATAAAGCGGTTCATCACAAAAAAAATCTCTCTTTCTCTCTCTCTCTCTCTCTCTCTGCACATTAATTTCACGCCCTATTTCACACAGCCTCCCTCCTCTCTCTCTTTACTATCTCTCTCTCTCTCTCCCATTCAGTGAAAGTCTCCCAAGCACCAAGTCCGTTCCCAAACATTTTCTATATATATCCTAAAGGCTTTCAAAATCGGGCAATCAACTCTCTCTCTCTTAATAATATCCTCAACAGCAAGACAGAAACAAGGAGGGAAGAAGGGGAAGTGGGTCTCAGTGAGGAGGGAGGGAGGGAGGGAAGGAAGAAGGGAAAGAATGAATGAAATGAATGAATGAAAGACGGAAGGAAGGAAGGAAGGATGGGGAGGGGAAGAGAGTCTATGAAAGGAAGAGGGAAAGGGACGCAAGGAAGAGGGAGAAAAGAAATACGGTAAGAAAACAAAGAACTGGAGAGGAGAGTCAGTGGAGAGGGGAGGAGAGGGGAGAGAAAGAGGGGGGAGAGGGGAGAGACGAAGGGGAGGGAGAGGGGAGAGAGGGAGGGGGATCCGTGCCGGGATGAAAGGCGCCCCCTTCCAAGTTCAATAACCCAACACAGCAGGCAATGGGGAGGGGGAGGGGTACTGAGGATTACTGGGGGAGGGGTATGGAGGAAAACTGGGGGAGGGGTACTGGGGACTTTTGGGGGAGGGGTATTGGGGACTTTTGGGGGAGGGGTATTGGGAACTATTGAGGTGGGGTATTGGAGACTATTGGGGGAGGGGTATTGGGGACTATAGGGGAAGGGGTATTGGGAACTATTGAGGTGGGGTATTGGAGACTATTGGGGGAGGGGTATTGGGGACTATAGGGGGAGGGGTATTGGGGACTATTGGGGGAGGGGTATTGGGGACTATAGGGGGAGGGGTACTGGGGACTCTAGCGGGTACTGAATATTGTTTCAAATGTAGGGGGGGGGGAGCACAGGGCAAGGGGGTCACTATACAGGGGGCCATTTTCTTGTTTCTAAGGCCCTTGGATTACCTGTGACCTCACCTCCAGTCCACCATCCTCCTTGTGGGGAACAGGGAAGCAGCTGAGGGACTTTTTCATATCCAGGCAGGTGAGTCCCTCGGTTATATCAGTGCCATCACATGAAGGCGTCTCTCTGCAGCATCGAGGTTACTATAAAAAGGTCAATTTAGAGGGGTGGCTAATGTAGTTATATTTTTCATGTAAGGATGGAGTGGGAAGAAATTCAGCCAACAGAAGGGGTTACTATTCTATTTTTTCAGTTTTATTTAATTATTTTTTTCCGACGGTCTTCATTATAGGGACGGGTTTTATACTCTATGGGGTTGGCTTCTTAACCTCTTCAAACCGTGAGCTTCTTTTTCAATTGGTATAAGACTGAGAGTAGCAGGTGAGAAATAAATATCATCGTACTCATGTAATTTTGTTTTGGGAAGCGCCCCCCTGTCTCTGAAAATAAAATAATCGCAGTGGTTTAAACTTCTCTCTCTCTCTCTCTCTCTCCCCCCCCTGGGTGTGATGGCCTCTTCCTCCCACTGTTATGACCTCTAGGAACCCGTCTCAGTGCTCTTTGCCGCTGCCAAGAATTAATATTATACAGCTGGCTTCAGGAAAATGAGTAAAAAGAGAAGAGGGAAAAAGGAAGATGATACGAAAGTGAACATAGGAGGAGGAGAGAAAATAAAAAATGTGAGTGATAAAGGACGGTGTGTGTTGAGAGAGAGAGAGAGAGAGAGAGAGAGAGAGAGAGAGAGAGAGAGAGAGAGAGAGATTTGTATGAATCAAATATAAACATGAGCATTCAGAGAACGAATACCTCCACCAGGGGAATACCACCCCCCTCCCCAACCCTTTGGACTCTGGCCACTGACCTTTTTTCCCTCATATTATATCACGTGTTCCTCTGATGGTCCTTAATCAATTTTTCAACTTCTGTGCAATTCCACCCAACAGTTCTCCATACCGTGATGCTGCTAACAGACAGACAGACACAGACAAAGACACATATCAACTGAGCCGAAAACATAACATCCTTGGCGTAGCATAAATATATATAATAAAAAGAATACCTGAAGCAGTATATATATATTTCAGAAATTTTTGTCCAATTTTGCTAGACGTGCAGCACGGCGAGAATATCAGTAAAGGCATATTCATTCCCATTTTCTTAATCCTGTTTTTTTTTTTAGGTGTGCACTGTGCAGGCATGGTAAGAAAAAACCTGACGGTACAACCCCGTTGGCTGTGGTGGTGGAAGGTGTTGGGTGAGCTATTTTGATGTGGTAGTCATATGAAGTACACAATAAAACACTAAGAGACAGAGGGATACTCTCGGCCATTTGGAGCGGAAGAAGAATTATAGAGGGTAAAACATGGAGGAATGTCGATGAGCTTTTATTTCTGGCTGTAAATTATCGTGATTCATACTGCATATAAATTTAGCGGTAAGGTTAATATCAGTTTCCAATACACCTTTACACCTGTGGGATTCACTTCAAGGCTACACTACACACTACACCCTACCCACACATACAATACATTCACACACACACTCTCCCATGAACATACACATCCACGAACATATTATATCGGTACATACATGTATACATAAGTTACCTAAATATATTAACCATTCTTCCTCAAAACGCACATACATTCACATACACACACTCGTAAATATATACAGTATACACAATTACACTCCTACAGACATTCACACTCAGTACATGCATATATACGAACATCCTCTCTCTCTCTCTCTCTCTCTCTCTCTCTTTAACTGCCACTCTGCGCCCCATATTCTTCCTATATCCCTTCTCTCACCATCCTCCTTTACCTCGTCTTCGTTAATTTTCTCTCCCTCCTCTTCTCTTGTCACATTCCCTCTCCCATAATACCATCTCAAGCACTCTTATGTGGCCTATGAATGGAGGAGGAGGAGGAGGAGGAAAAAATTGGTTAAAAAAAACAAAAAACAAGAACAAATAAAACAAAGGAAGAAGACAAGGAAGAGGAAGTAAGCGTCAGAAGAAGATGGCAAGATAAAGAAAAAAGAAGATGAGCTGGAGGGAAGACAAAAGAGGTAAGGAAGAGGAAAGAAGAGGAAAAAAATAATGAAGAGGAGAGAAGAGGAAAAATTCAAAGGTATGATCCTGGTTATTTGTCTCATTGTTAGGTGCATACACGGATGGACAAGAGAGAGAGAGAGAGAGAGAGAGAGAGAGAGAGAGAGAGAGAGAGAGAGAGAGAGAGAGAGGGGGGCGGGGGGGAAGGAAAAAAGAGGAAAGGAGAGGTGGAAGGAAGGAATTTGCAGGGGAAGGAGGGAGGAAAGACGAGGAGGAAGGAGATAAAGGCACGAGAGAAGGAAGGAAGGAATATGGAGGGAGAAATGGAGATGAGGACATGAGAGCAGGAAGGGGGTAATATGGAGGGGAAGAGGAAGGGATAGAGGCAGAGATGAAGGAGGAAGGGAGTAAAGAAGAAAGGTGGGAGGGAAGGAGGTAAGAAAAAAGGAGAATGAAGGCAGGAGTAGGAAGAGGAGGGAGGAAGAGACAGAAGCAGAGGTGAGGGAGGAAGAGAATAAGGAAGGAAGGAAAGAGGGAGGAAAGGAGGGAAAAAAGGAGAATGAAAGGAAAGGAGGAAGGGGGAGAATGCAGAACGGTAGGGGGGAAGGAAGGAAAAAGAAGAGGTGGCAGACTGAGGTAGGGATGAGAAAAGAGAGGGAGAGGAAAAAGTGGAGAGGGAGGGAGAGAAGACAGAGCTGAAAGTAGGAAGGAAAGAAAGAGGAAGATGATGGTGAGTGGGAGGAATGGGAGGAAAGGAGAAAGAACATGTAGAAATGGAGGAAAAGTATGAGGGAGGAAGGAGTAGATGAAAAAAAATGAAAGAAAACAGAGGAAAGAAAAATATATAAAAAAGAAGTCAGATTTGAATGAAAGGACAGAGATGGAAAAGAGATCAGAGACGGACTGGGAAAAGAGATGACAGAAAATCGTGAAGGAAGGCAGAGAGGAGACACAACCAGGAAGAGCAAAACAAACAAGCAGAGCAAACGACTGCACGGAAGCACACACACACACACACACACACACACACACACACACACACACCAAAGCCTTGAGAACAACGGTATTAACGAGCACTGATCTCTCTCTCTCTCTCTCTCACACACACACACACACACACACACACACACACACCGTAAACTTACATCCATCAAATCAACCTGGCATGAAATAGTGCTCGCAACCCCATGTCAATCATAACGTGAACTCGTTGGACTGCAGGCTTAAGTTACCCTCCTCCTGCAGTCCACCATCATCCTTTCGGGGGATAGGGAGGGAACTGAGGGACGCATGTATAACCAGGGAGAAGAACCGCCCTGTTATATCGGTCCCACCACGTGAAGGCGTCTCTCTTCACTACCCAATCGAATGAATGGAGGGAAGAATAGGTGGAGGGAGAGAATGAAGAAAAGACAGTGGACGGAGGTAGGAAGGGATTGAGAGAGTGGAGTAGAGTGAATGGAGGAAGGGTGTGGAGGAACAGGAAGGGAGAGAATGGAGCAAGGAGAGTGAATGGAGGAAGGGAGGGAGGGAGAGATTGAGGGAGTGGAGTAGACTGAATGGAGGGAGTGGAGCGAACAGGATGAATGGGAGAGGGAGTGGATGGAGGGGTGGATGAGACAGGAGGGTGGAGGTGTTGGGTGTCGGCGGGTGGAATGTCAAATATTTATTCTTGCCTGAGCTGGCTGCTCTTGTTACTACCGTTGCTCTCTCTCTCTCTCTCTCTCTCTCTCTCTCTCTCTCTCTCTCTCTCTCTCTCTCTCTCCACAGACCAAAGTAAGAGGCTTAACATGGGTGAAATTATCTCTTTTATAATTTATGTCATTTACGTCAGACGAATATATTTAGCCTGAGGGACACGTGTGAATAAAAGGATTAAAAATAATGTTAAGTTTAATACCGTCTTAACATCTTTTACGTCACGACCCGCTACACATCATCATCATCATCACCACCACCACCATCATCATCATCATCAACCTAACCCACCCCACAAAACAAATATAAGCGAGAGACTGTGTGTGTGTGTGTGTGTGTGTGTGTGTGTGTGTGTGTGTGTGTGTGTGTGTGTGTGTGTGTGTGTGTGTGTGTGTGTGTGTGTGCTAAATAAAGGAGTGTGCCTACTAAGTGCTGATAAGAGACACTGTGAGGATTGATAAAACGTACACTGACCACCCACCCACACACACGCACACTACAGCCCCATTCTCTTACAGTCACTCTTGTAATTTCCTGTACGCTTTCTTCTTCCTCTTGTTCTTACTGTTACTGTTCTTGTTATTGCCTTTGATGCTGTTGTTATTGCTGCTGTTCTTTTTCTTCTTCTTCTTCTTGGTGTTGATGTTCTTTTAGTTGCCATTCTGGTTTCCTACTCTGGGCACAGACTAAAATCTTCGTTCTCTGAGGCGTGGTAGTTTTGCGCGCACCAGATACCGCCACTACTCTTCGCATGTCACCATTTCAGCGCTATTATCCACCGTCCATACTGGATACATGCAAGTGCTCTCTGATCCTGGACTGGCGACGTTTTTCTTTTTAATGACATGTTGGTGGGTCTTGTGGAATTTCACTCGAAACTGTGTCAACGAAATTCTAAGTTGCAAAATATTCCCTGCAGAAGTCCAGCATCGAACTATGATACCATTTAACAGCAAGAACTACAATACTACTACTACTACTATTACTACCGGTACTACTACTACTACTACTACTAATACTAATACCATCATCCCACTATCCTGCCTACAAGTGCACAGCAAGCCTTTCGCCACACCTCACCGTTCTGACACAGCCACATTCCGAGCGCTTCCAGGTAAACTCAGGCAGGTGTTTACAATTCCCACACACTCAGGTTTTCTAGACAGGTGAGACTTCCCACTACCGTACGTCCCCATAAACCTATGTTGAGAGAGAGAGAGAGAGAGAGAGAGAGAGAGAGAGAGAGAGAGAGAATGATGGGATTAACAAGGGCTATATTCAAGGTGGTCCAGAAATAGCGCTTCACAGTAAAAAATTACCTGGTGGTATTTTAAGTTCCGCGGGGACATCTCAGCCTGCTGGTGTGGGCGTGGGTGTGGCAGTGGTAGTGGAAATGAGTATATGATGCGCAGGATAGACACTGATAACACTCTGCCATCCCTGCACCACACAAGGGGAGTACTATAGATGAACCTCCCTGTATTTAATCCTTATAATTCAAAAAAACTCTCTAAAAGTTTATTACAATCGCAAGAAAAAAAATAAAAAAATAAAATTGGAGTGAAGAGGTAAATAAGTTCTTCCTCCCAATTCCTCCCCTTCCCATCCGCTTTCTCCCCCCACTTTCTCCCCATTCCAGACCTCTTCCGTTCATTACTTAAACGTGGCATTTCCTCTTCCGTTCAGCTTAACCTCTCCACTACTCTCCCGTTCACTACTGTTCCGTTCATTACCTAACCCCTTACTACTGTTCCGTTCACTACTTAAGTCTTCTGCTACTCTTTTAGTCACTACCCTGCCCTTCACTGCTGTATACTCTCTCTCTCTCTCTCTCTCTCAACATATTGCACACTACCCAACCTGTTCCCTAAAGCCCAGCGGCCCTTCTATGCGCAACAGTGTCACTTCACATGTCACCACTTGAGCACGTCCCTAGCTAGCCCCAAGTCCACTCCCAACAGCTCTCTGTACACGCCACACCTTCACATGTCACCGTCTGAGCACTAACACCCTACCAACCCCTATGCCCCACCCCACAACTCCCCCCTACAAGCCTCCAGCCATCTCAAACCCCCCTGCACTTCCACCCACTCCACACCTCAACCTCCCTCTCCCTCCACTTCATCTATGCCCCCTCCCCCTACTCCCACTTTTCAGGTCCACTCCCCATACTCTCCCCCTCCACCCACTCACCCATACACCCCTTCCTACGCCCTCTCCCTCTTCTACACTTCCTCCAATACCCCTCTACGTCTCTCTCTCTCTCTCTCTCACCCACACCCACATAAGGAACCCATGGGACGTCTTTTAAGGTGTCTTCCAAGAGGACCCCCCACTTCACTCCACCTCTCCCTGTCCTGAGAGGGCAGGGTGTGTGTGTGTGTGTGTGTGTGTGTGTGTGTGTGTGTGTGTGTGTGTGTGTGTGTGTGTGTGTGTGTGTGTGTGTGTGTGTGTGTGTGTGTGTGTGTGTGTGTGTGTGTGTGTGTGTGTGTGTGTGTGTGTGTGTGTGTGTGAGAGAGAGAGAGAGAGAGAGAGAGGCAAAACCACGGGGGAAAGAAATAGGTAGGAAGAAAGAGACCTCCTAATCTAACTTTTCTCATTCCTACTCATTCCTCTCCCCTCTGTCAACAAAAATATGAGGGGAGGAGGAAGGAAGAGGGGAGGAGGAAGGAAGAGGGGAGGAGCAAGGAAAAGGGGAGGAGGACGGAAGAAGGGAGAGAGTGACGAGGAGAAGAGGAATGGGAAAGAGAAAGGGGAGGAGAACGAGAATTTAAGGAAAAGTAGTGGCAACGAAAGGAAAGGAAGGGAAAGGCAGGGAAAATGGGGAAGACTGGGCGATCAAAGACTTGGAAGGAAAGGAGAATGAGGAGAGATAAGACAAGGAAAGAGAGAAGGAAAGCGGGGAAAATGGAAGGTATGGGAGGATGAGACAATAGGTGAGAGAGAGAGAGAGAGAGAGAGAGAGAGAGAGAGAGAGAGAGAGCGAGCACAAACCGGGCATATCACAAATACATACATAACGCGCCACATAACCCCCTCCCCCCTCCACATACCTGATCATATGCCAAGAACCATAACATCTCTCTCTCTCTCTCTCTCTCCACCTTACTTTTCTCCCTCACTTTACCTCTCCAATTCAACATGTCCTTATTTCTTCCACCCTCAATATATATTTCTCTTCTCCCCTTCTCTCCCAACCCTTGATATAGCACAAATATTTCTGGATGATTAACTTTTTGCTTATTCTTACTACGCCAGACTAGCTTCAACAGCCTTAAGACCACCGCCTCCTCCTTCCTCCTTCTCCTCTTCCTCTCCAATCTACTTATCTTCCTCAGTTCCATCTTGTTCTGCTCCTTCTCCACTGCCCTTATCTACGAACCGAGGCTTCAAACGTCTACTATTTCTTGCCCAACATCTCTCTTCTACCCTTCCCTTCCTCCCTGGCCCCTCCTTTCCTTCCCTCCCTCCCCCCTCTCGTGTTCCTCTCCTTCCTTCCCGTCCCCTTACCATTCTCTTTTCCCCTTCTCCCTCTTCTCTTCCCCTATCCCTCCTCCTCCTTCACTCTGTTGCCTCCTTCTCCCTTCCCCCTTCCTTTTCCATTTTCTTCTCCCACCTTCTTATTCTTCCTTTTCCTTCTCCCCTTCTCCTTTCTCTCCTCGCCCTCCTTCTATCTAGTCTTTTCTTCACTCTTCCTACACACATACTTTCAATCATTCAAACCTCCTTCTCTCCTCCCTCTCTCACTTTCTCTCCTCTCCTCCCTCTCTCGCTTTCCCTCTTCTCTCCTCCGTTTCTCGCTTTCCCTCTTCTCTCCTCCCTCTCTCGCTTTCCCTCCTTTCCTCCCTCTCTCACTATCCGTCCTCCCTCTTCCCCCTCCTCTACCGATCCCCTCTACCCCTCCACCGTACAATACAGCTCGCCATGTATCTCGGTAAAGAACATTTCCCCGCCTCGTAAGTCTTAGCCAACACACACACACACACACACACACACACACAGGAAAAGAAAGTAACGTGCGGGGAAACTGTTAAGGAGACAGAGAGGCACAGGCACGGAAAGGAAATGTTAAGCTGCAGAAAAAAAAAAAAAAAAAGATAAACGTGCCAATATTTTAAGGTACAGAAGTAAAGGTGATTTTAGGGAGATGTATGTCACGAAAGGTAGTGGAAGTGTGATGAAGTTAGAGAGGCTGGAGGTATGAGTTAATAATAAGATGTACGGCCAGGAGGGTAGTAGAGATGTGGTAAAGTGACTGATGACGCAGGATGTGGCAAAGACGCTGTAAGGTGTGGTGATATGACTGATAACTGGGATGTGTGACTTAAAAGAAAGAAAAGTGGCTAGGGTGTGGTGCAGCATGGCAGAAAACAGAAGACGATTTTCGGTAAGACATGTGATTGAGAACTTAGTAGGAAAGTGTGACAAAGTTATGGGTAGAGGACTTAGGGAACAAGTGGGAGGCAGAATGGATAGACTAAGGTTACAGGCAGAGAGTGGAAGGTAGAATGGACAGGTTAAGGTTACAGGCAAAGGTAAAGCAATGAACTTCGGTACGGCAATATGTATGTAAATATGAGTGTGATTAAGCTAAATTAAATTCAGCCACATACATCTATAACCCAAACAAACCTTATGACCCGTCCCGAGTTCTGGCCTAATACTGACAGAGAGACTCGCTGTTTAAATACCAGGTACAGAAGAACGGCTATAACAACACATTCACTAGACATTCCGGCAATCGCCCGTATAGGTAAATAGGTAAGACCATTTAGCAAAAGGGAAATGACTGTAGGAAACTTGATATGAACGGGGCAAAGCTTTAGTTGTGGAAAAAGTATACCTAGACCTACGCACCGGTAAACTGTAGGGCTTAGGTGATGAACGCAGCGTAGTAGAGACAGGGTGAAAGTTTAGCTGGGTACTGGCAGGGATGTGTGTAAGTCGTGATACTGGCTGTGTGGCAGGGTGGGATTATGGATGAGGCAAAGGTAACGTTTGGAGGGCGTCAGGGATTAGACTGGAGCTCAGGCGGGGTGATGGGTGGTCTCAGAAGCGACAGGGTTGAGGGGGCAGGTGGATGCTGTGACAAGAGGAGGAAGGAGGCACGACCAGGGAAGAGGGAATGGAGGGTAGGATGGGAGGTGGAGGGTGGTATGCCAGAGGGGAGGAGGAGGTAGTATGCCAGAGGTGAGGTGGAGGGTGGTATGCCAGGGGATGGAGCGGTATAATATATCCTCACAGTGATGCAGCGTAAGGCAAATTTCTGTTAACCCTATCACTACGATGACGTCACTTATGTCCTTTTTCCCTAACCAACACCTCTCGTAATGAAGAGATTTAAAAACAATTGATATTATCACTTTCAGCGCGGTCTTTTTTTTCCCCCCGTATTTTTAATGCTACCGCCAAACCATGCAATACAACTTAAAGCAGACACCTCGCAGTAAAGTGCTTGGGTATAATCAAGAAACGATGCCAGAAAAGGGATCAAGAGGCTGACATAAAGCAGGAGACGTGGAGGCAAAAACTGTGGAAGCATTAGGGTTCGAAATCCCGGAGTGCGTGTGAGAGAGCGACAACGTTTTTGCCCCCCCTGAGCTGGCGAGGTTTGTCCCCCCCCCACCCCCAGCTGGTAACGTTGCTGCCCTCCCCTCCCCCCTCCCACCCCAGCTGCTAGGCAACGTTGGCACATGCTCCCCTCAGTCTGCACTATTCTTTGTCTTAACCCACACTGTGCCCGAATGATTTAGGAAGCTGTGGAGTGTCAAGAAGTGGTGGAGCATTAACACCTGTGTGGGGTTTCCCTTGGCTAAATATAATCATCCGGTGTAAGAAGACAGTCAGGCGTAGTGCACACCTCTCACTGGACTTAACCATTATGGAAAGCAGTGGCGGTGATATGGGTAAATAGTTAGTTTCCCTCATCATGAAAGAGTTAAGAGAGATCAATGTTAAGCTGAGCAAAATCGTCTTCAATACCTAGATTTATAAAGTCCTCCATGGGCTAATTTTCATGGTGGTAGTGCAAGGAATTAAAGTTTGGAAATTAATGATAGCAGAAAACAGACGTAAGTGGCACGCTAGTGTTAATATGGGAAACAAAAGGCTGAAATAATAACCTGTAAACAATAGTGTGTGTGTGTGTGTGTGTGTGTGTGTGTGTGTGTGTGTGTGTGTGTGTGTGTGTGTGTGTGTGTGTGTGTGTGTGTGTGTGTGTGTTTATATTCACGGGGTGCCTGTGTTGGTCTTGGCCCTCATAAGAGACGAAGGTTTCTTGCCCTCACAGTTTGGCGTGCACGTGTGTATGTGAGGGGGGGGGCAAGGGGGACAAGAAGCATGGAGAGAGAGAGAGAGAGGGGGGGAAGGGGGCTAGGGGAGGGAGGTGATAGGGTTGTTGCCAGCCAGGTGGGGTGAGTTAGGAATGTCAGGGACCACGCGCATCTCCCCTCACACCCCACCCCTCTCCTTCCCCTCCTCTCTCCCCTCACCGTGTTCCTTACAGTATGCCGTACACTTCTTCCCCCCTCTACTACTACTACAAATACTACTACTACTAATAATAATAAAAATACCACTACAACAACTACTATTCCTACTCCTCCTCCTCCTCCTACTACTACTACTACTACTACTACTACAACTACTACTACGTTCTCTCCTTAACTTTTATATCCCCTAGACAAGAAAACCCAGAGGTAAGAGACCCACATAAATAACTTCTTCATCTTCTCTTCCTATTCCTTTTCCTCCTCTCCTCTTCTTATTCCCTTTCTTCCTCCTCTTCTCTTCCTATTCTTTTTCTTCCTCCTCCTCTTATCCTTCGTACCCACTCCACACCCCCTGTTGTCTTGCTATCAACATGTTTATTTTCTCCTCTTCCTCTTCCTTTTTCTCCTTCTTCTCTTCTTATCCTCAGTACCCTCCCCTTCTCCGCTGTCGCCTTGCTATCAGTGTGCATTTGAGGCTGTTGCTATTAATGGGTTCCTCTCTGGCCGCCACCACCAGCAACAGACAGGCGCGATTACGGGATTGGAGGAAGAAGGGGAGGTGAGGCGAAGGATAATGAAAATGAGATGAGGGGAAAGGAGAGAGGGGGAGAGTAAGTATCTATCCCTCTGCCTACCCTGCACCACTATCTGTCTATCCTGCACCTCGACTTTTTACCTCACTCTTCTCTTATCTCTCTGCCTATCCTGCACCGCTGTCATTTCATCTCCCCATTAGTCTGTCTGCCTGTCTATTCTACACCTATTTGTCTCACGGATCTACTTCTTTCTGTCTGTCTGTTTCCCCCTCCTCACGAGAGAGAGAGAGAGAGAGAGAGAGAGAGAGAGAGAGAGAGAGAGGGGGGGAGCGGTACAGACAGTGTTCTTTTATTAGCTTGCTTACGGGTTTCCCTCCCTTCCATTACCTCCTCTCTCTCTCTCTCTCTCTCGGCTCCTTGGCATCCTTTCCTTTTCAGTTCAATTCTAAAACCCGATTCTCAAGAGCTTAAGGTGACAACGGCGACGATGATGATGATGATGATAATGATGACGATGATGAGTATTATAAAGGAGAGAAAATTACAAGAACTACAAGAAAGCGCAAAAGGAGAGGACAAAGAAAAACTGACAAAACGAAAAGAAATTAAAATGAAGAAGGAAAAGATCTGAAAAAGGGAAAATGACAATCGAAAAGAAAAAAAGAAAGAAAAAAACGAGAAAAAATACACACACACGCTCAGGTAAATCTGTCTCTCCATATTTATTTTTCACCTCGCTTTTTTTTTTTCTTTTTTTTTCTGACACGTGCCAATTCTCTCTCGTTTCTCGGGGTTTTATTTTTACGTGTTTTTTTTAGTCCCATTCTTCCTTCTTTCTTCCATCCTTGTTATATTTTGCTGGGGTACTCACGTGGTCTCACTATTATTATTATTATTATTATTATTATTATCATTATTATTATTACTGGCCTTTCCCTCACCACCTTCGTCTGCTCCTCCTCAGCATAATCATCATAACTATCATCACCACAATTATCACTACCGTCATTATCATCACCACCATATCCACCATCACTTTTTACCAGTGCATTTGCAGTTAGCAGTATCAGCCATTTACCATCATCACCATCAGCATCCTCATCATTATCATCACCACCATCATCACCATCATCATCATCTTTATTATCATCATTACCAACCTCAGTTTTTATATTTTCTATCTATTCTTACCTCTTTTTTTTTTTTACTGCAATTCCAGCTAACACTATCACCTTTCTAATTTTTCTCCCACGCCCTTTCAATACGTGAGGGTACCGTAGTCGTGCACTCAGCGACCTTGCGTCCCTCCCTCACTTTCACCACCCCTACACTCTACCCCCACCCACAAAAGTTAGCCTAATATCTCCCCTCCTCTTCTACACTCAAGTTACCCTAGTATTTCACCTCTTCCACTCCTCTTTTAGAATCAGGAAGAAGAGTTACCGTTGTATTTTACATGTTCATTTTCTATTTTACAATCACGGGGGGAAAAATGCATAATAGTTCACCTTCTCTACTTCTCTTTTAAATCCGGCCACACATTTCAGCTCAATATTTCACCTCCTCCTCCTCCTATTCTTCTTCCTCCGCCATTCACGAGTTTAATTACCAAGATTACGACCTTTTCGTGTTTTCTGTTGTATCAAACACCTTTCGTATTTTTTTCCTCCTCCTCCTCCTATTACGACTCTTACTACCATCTTTCCTCTCTATTTTTTTTTTTTTTATATTCACACGACCAGTCACGACTCTCACGCCTGTTATCGTGACATTATGGGTTTGCTTATTAATTTTCCTTGTACCTCCTCTCTTTCTTCCTCTCCCCCCCCTTTTTTTTAAATCTTCGTCCCTCTCCCCCCTTCTAATCCCTCAGTCATCCACTTCTCTACCTCCCACCCTCCTGTTTCAGTATTCAAAGTCTTCAATGAACAAGGTCCTTTCTGTGATCACAACTTTTACGTCTTAATAATCATCTTCGTTGCATTTTTTTTTTTTTCGTGTACGTATCCTCCCCTGCGTCTTCAATTTTCTTCCCTTTTGCGTCCTCTTTCCACTCCATCCATCCCTCTTTCCTCCTCCATCATTATTGCTTCCTTTTTTCCTCTCCATCCATCCCTCCTTCTTCCTTCATCACCTTCAACTCGGCTATTATGAATTTTACGTCTATTTCCTTACGCTCTTGTGATTTAATATTTCTCATTTGCATAACCTCGTCCTTTTTCGCTTTTTTCTTTCAATCTTTCTTTTTTCTTTTTCTTTTTTGCGCCCATCCCTTCCTTAAATCATGCAAAACTTACATCTGTCACCATAATTCATACATATGTTTCCTCGTTCACCCCTATCCAATTTCCTTCATGTCGTCCTCTTATCCTCAGCCTCCCTCTCATCCCCTTCACTCTCTTTCGCTCTTTTCCTATTTCTCTTTTCCTATTTCTTCTTAATATTCACATCACCATGCACGATTCTCATTTCCGCCATCATAAACTTTACCTACGTCTTCTCATTCATCTCCGTCCAATCTCCTATATTCCGTACTTTTCTCTTCGTCCTCCTCCATCTCCTCCTCCTCCTCCTCCTCTCCACATTCTTCCCCTTTTTCTTCAATTTCTTTTTTACACGTCACCATGCACCATTCTGATTTCTGTCGTCATAAATTCTGCATTCGGTGTATGTTTTTTTCATTCATCTTCGTCGCATCTCCTATCTTTCGTATCTTCTTCCTCCTCCTCCTCTTCCTCTTCCTCCTCCTCCTCCTCCTTGTATCCTTTCGTTTACGTTATCTTGGCCCAGATTCTCGTCCTTTAGCAGTTTACTTCACGTATCTCAGAGACATGAAAAGACACTGCTTCGGTTCTACACTCTTTCCATAACACTTCCTCGTGACTAACATAATAATCTTGCGTTAATCTAATATTACAACTCAGCATTTAAGATGACGAGATGGCAATTTTAGGCCAGGTTACAGTAAAAAGAGTATTGTACAACAACAGCAATTCTGAAAGTGATATTCTTTACGTATCATAACAGAAATGGTGGGTATTAGTAACCAGATACCAGGTAATGTGAGAGGCATGCAGGTGGTTGAATCTGCAATACTAGGACGCTGAGAATAAGTTCCTAGCCAACACTCTAACTTCTAGGATCTCTCTAGGCTGTTAAAAATGGTGCTGACGTAATCTAAATGAAGTCCAAACCTGTTAAAGTAAACAACTGAAAATACAGATGTTTTTTCTTCTCATGATGGTTATATTGCAGCTACCCACGCCATCCTCCTCTCTCACACCCCCGTAAACACAACCCTGTCAATTAATACAATCACACCTACACATACACACACACACACACACACGGAAACACACACACACACACACACACACACACACACACCTACACAATCCCCCCCCACAATAATAATAATAGTAATAATGACAACAAATTTAATAATAATAATAATAATAATACGCATGTTCGCTTGAACGTATCGCAAGTTGTGGCTGCCGCACAGACAGACGGAAATAGAACGAATATAAATGTCATGCAGAAGGTTGAGCATTACCCACCACGATTACGAGAGAGAGAGAGAGAGAGAGAGAGCGCAGGTGGTAATTCAGGCTTCTCATGCAACACCTGGTGGGCGAGTGTTTTATTTTTTTTTTACACGTAATGCCATCATGTGTGGAGGCCGATCTCTCTCTCTCTCTCTCTCTCTCACTCTCTCACTCTCTCTCTCTCTCTCTCTCATAGCCTAAACTCCTGCTTACTGTCTGCCACGGTTATCCAGTGGGGAAAAAAAAAGTTATTGCAGGCGGCATTTTCTTTTTCATTTGGTAACTAATTTTCCGTATTTTTGTGAACCCAGAGGCGAGGTCACCTGTAACAAACATATCAGTGAACATGGACACACACACACACACACACACACACACACACAGTAACCTTTAACATTTGGTGTGGTAACTAATACACCTAATACATCATGTTTCTCTCTCTCTCTCTCTCTCTCACACACACACACACACACACACACACACACACACACACACACACACACACACACACACACACACTCACTCACACACACACGTCACCCTCCTGTACCCAACCTTCACCTTCAACCCAGAGTATCTCAGTATATCACATCCCCATCACATTTTACTGACTCACTCTAGTTCCGGGTACACCAATGAACCACTTCCCTTCACATGTACTCTCTTGGGTACTAATGAATCACTCCACTCCTTCCTCACTGCGATAAGAGATGACACAGATTCAGACTTTCGTTGTAAAAATCTTTCTTTAATTTTTATCTCTGCCTGTATCGCTCGGTATGAGAACACTGCAGGACCGGACTTCGCTACTGAGGGTGACATAGCCGGACTCAACCCTCCCCCATGCTGGCCAAGTACTAATCGCCAGCTGGACTTCGTAACATCAGTCTCATCGCGATTAATTTTGCACACTACACCTATCTTCCTGTGTGTTACCGATGCAAACAATGCTAAGTATCAAAACGACATAAGTAACATACAAAACAGCGTTACGGCGTAATATGCAAAATAAGTCACTAAAAAAGAGGTGTTACGAAGCTACCTGTGCCACGTAGAAGACGGTCCTAATGCCTACCACTCTTGTTTCAAACTCTACATAAGGAAACATGTTCGAGACAGAGCGTGGTCAAAGAAGCTTCCTGTAATTCGTATCAAACCAGCCAATGCACAATAATCTTTTGCTATTTGGAACACATTATTTCAACGGGTGACTAAATAATTCATGGGATATACTCGTGTATAACATGTGCATTCTTTCTCAAGGTGGCTGGATTTTTATGTTATTTTTTAAAAACTGGGATGGACTGAACAAATATGAATTCTCCCGGAGGAATATTTGCCAACACGTATCGTCTCGGCGAATCTCAGACAAACCGTGAGAAATATTACGAAGGAGAAAGACAGCAAACCCGCGCATGACACCGGTACATGACACACCCCCTCGCTTGAGACACATTATGGGTTAATCTCTCTGCGCATGACACGTTCCACGACACAAACCATCGCTTGGAACACATCTACCGTATCTATTTGAGCATGACAAAAAATCTCGCTCAGGCCACACTTCCTGTTTTTATCTATTTATTTTTCTGATATCAAACTCCCAATTTCATCCACTAACGTGTTCTACTTCCCACTCCATTACAGTTATTTTGTCAATGAGGCTCCGGTCCAAACTCAATGAGCGTGATGGCACTGCGGAAGAATGAATGTAAGGTCATGAACAGAGCTGAACAGTTACACACACACACACACACACACACACACACACACACACACACACACACAGACACACACACACACAGGACATGTAAACAATAAAAACACACAGAGACAGAAAGAAGACAGGTAAATAAACAATCAACCAGGTATTCCCATTACACAACCTGCCCTTCATCCCTACAGCGGGCACAAAAGCACGACCACACTGCTGAGGGATTACACACTTTACTAGGGATTGAGGTTAGTGTGAGGTTAGTGTGAGCCAGTGATGTTTGTGTGAGGCTGGTGTTGCTAGTGTGAGGTTAGTGTTGTTAGTGTGGCCTTGGTGTTGTTAGTGTGAGGTGCTTTATATTACGTTAGGTGTTAAGTCCAGGTTAAGTTAGATTAGGTAAGGCTAGGATGGGGTAAGTCAGTTAGATGAGATGAGGTGAGGTGAGATGAAGTCTGTTTGGGTGAAGTGAAGCTGGATATTGCAAGGTTGAGAATGCAAAATATAATAGTATTGAAAAGCGGTGGTGGTGTGGGCGGTAATGTACTGGTGGAGGGGATCAACAAGTGCCAGTTTAGCGTGCCACATGTTAAAGGGGTCAGGGTGACTGATACACACACACACACATACACACACACACACACACCTGCGCAGCTACGTGAGGAGAAGTAAGTCATGTGGGGAGGGGAGGGGAGGGGTGGAGTAGTGAAGGATGGAGTGTCCAGATGAGAGGAGACATTCTGAAGTGAATGTCAGGTCGCTGTTGTGATACCGGTCCACTCACCCAGTTACTCCAATACACCCACCACTCACACAGCCAAATATATACCCTCGCGCATGATTTACCGTTCTCACCTTTACTGGAGAGGTGTGAGTGTGTCGCGTGCTTACCTCCCTGCTACTGGTGTTATTGTGACATCAGCCCAATCACCCATCTAATACACTCACCACTCACACAGTCATACACATACACTCGCACCTCATATAAGTCTTAGGATTGCCTGAGGTGTTCTTTTTATACATGGTTTAATACACCTACATACTTCATACTAAATCCTTTAAGTAAGAGTCATACTGTAGGCCTTCTAGTGTGTATAAGGAGGATCTCTTAAACTACAGATATCATACTGTGTTTTTTGTATTTCTTGTGAATTTATTTTATCTTTAGGTGAATGTGATGGTGTAAGTAGTGGCTATGTTTAGTTGAGGGTGTGGCGTACTGAGTTGAGGTGTGGGTGGGGGACAAACAGATATCAGTAAGTGTCAGTTCTTATCATCCCCAAAACACACACACACACACACACACACACACACACACACACACACACTTTCTCTCTCTCTCTCTCTCTCTCTCTCTCTCACACACACACACACACACACACACACACACACACACACACTTTCTCTCTCTCTCTCTCTCTCTCTCTCTCACACACACACACACACACACACACACACACACACACACACAGCGGTGAAGCAAGCGACTAAGCAAACATCCGGAGGAACTTGTGACATTAACCCCAGCACACACTGGCCACTTGCCCTCCCATCCTTCACACGACACGGGGGGGCCACAGTGAAGAGAAATTTCTATCTTATTCTTGCTACCAATACGCAATTTTTAGTTAACTGGAAAGCGTTACGAAATGCTGAGAGATGGTTTGGCAATGTCGAGAGGCTGGAGAACGATTGGGTGACCGGGAGAGAGAATGTGAGTGAGGTTTAAGAGGGAGAGGGATTTAATAATGAGATGGAGGGATGGGGTGAAGAGGTATATCTGAGAGGGGGGTGAGAGTTGGAGAGGGGACAGGCAGATAGCGGAGGGCAGGGTGACATGGAGGCGATGATTAAGGCGTCTGGCGATAGATAGAGACGGACAGACAGTGACAATTAGATAAACAGACTCCTTCAGCCAGGGGGACATTGTCATATCAATATTTCTCATTCCAAATGATTTTATTCAGCCAATGGAAGCACCGTAATATTTAAAGAACTATTTATGGCTACATCTAACCCCCTCCTCCAGTTCAGTGTCCCTTATGCCGAATAAAATCGTCTGGAGCAGGAAAAATATATATATATATATATACGTTCTTGGACTGAAGAGATGAAAGGGGCAGAGAGAATAGAATAAAAAAGAGGGGTCATCGAACTGAAAGGGTTAAGATTCTTTTGACGGTTTTCTCAGCTACAAACACTAAATCACCATCACCATCACCATCATCATCATCATCACCACCACCATCATCATTATCATCATCAGCGGCAGCATCACCATCCTCCTCCTCCTCCTCATCATCATCATCATCATCATCATCACCAGTTAACCCGATACAAGAGACGTGGACGTAATTGGCAGGTGGATTAATTAGCTAATCACGTGGTTGATCCCTCCAGCCAGATTACCTCACTCACTCACTCATTCATTCATTCACTCACTCATTCACTCACTAACATGGGCTTAGATTATTCCACTCTCCTATTATCTCACTCATTCACTCACATAATTATGCTCAGACTACCCCACTCATTCACTACCACTCCATCACTCACTTGTGCTCAGATTACCTCTCTCTCTCTCTCTCTCTCTCTCTCTCACCAATAATCTTCCATGAAACCCCTCAATCACACCGTCTTTTGCAAATCTCATTCCTGTTACCTGCACACAATTATATTCAGCGTAAGAAATGCCAATAATGGTGAAGGGCAAAAACAAGAACCAATTTCGTCATTTACACTTTCTGCACAAACACCAAAAAATCAAAGTAAACAAAAACAAACAGCTACATTATCAGTATATATGAAGAAAAGATAAGAATGGAGAATTTCAATACAATGGCGATCAAATAATAAGAAGGGACATAATTATTATATATGAAAAAGATGCAGAGAGAATTTTAAAACATTGGGGATCCATCCATATACGCAATAAATAGGTAAATAAATAAATAAAAAATATATAAACTGCTATATACACAATGACTAAATGAAGATGAAAAAAAGACAATCTGTGTATTAAGTTTTGAAAATCTGAGAGAGAGAGAGAGAGAGAGAGAGAGAGAGAGAGAGAGAGAGAGAGAGAGAGAGAGAGAGAGAGAGAGAGAGAGAGAGAGAGAGAGAGAGAGAGAGAGAGAGAGAGAGAGAGAATGAAGACACAATACTGGACAAGGCTGAATCTTGCTCAGCGTTGTACGGAGAAGTGTGTGAGTGAGAGCCTGAATTACACGTATTGATCTGCCAGCCCATCCCGTGACCTCTGACCCGTCGTGTGCTAGGGTCAAAGGTCACACAACACGTCATGACATCCACACACACACACACACACACACACACACACACACACACACACACACCAGCCAGCCCAAGATATCAACAAAACTATCAATCCACCTACCTACACCATCAACCAATCTCTCTCTCTCTCTCTCTCTCTTTTATAGCCCTTCGAAGGATCCAACTTTTTCACATTTTACGATTCTCCACTTTTAAAACTTAAGTCACTATTCTGTTCCATATTTCACACCAGTTCTTCAGTCCTTCTCTAAAATAACCATTCAGAGTTCCATACATAAATTTTTCTCAATTTCCTCCGCTCCCTTCAGTACGAGGATGTTTCAGTTTCAGTTTATTTTTAGTCCACGTCAAACGATCTTACATTCAGTTTGGGAAAGACTCCTGTGACATTTGGAGTTTTCACACATAATAATAATTCCGCGAGAGAGATAAAGAAAGAACGGAAGAAAGAAAGACAGAAAGCTCTTCCTTTCAGTTTCTTCTACCCCTACGCCCTCTCTCCTCCAAAATTCTTCTCTTACTCACTACTCTTTTCCTCCTTCTTATCCCTCTCCCACACAAACATTTTTCCCTTACAACCCTGTCTCCAATTAACATTTTTTCCCTTTGCTCCCTGCCTCACCATTCTCTCCCTCCATCCCTCCTTGATTGGCTCCCTCCCTCCTTCCTTCCCTCCTCTCTCCCTCCTTCCATTATCCCCCTGGCTCCCTCTCTCTCTTTCTCTGCCTCTCCTTCCCCCTCCCTCCTTTGCTAGTTGGATCAGTCCCTCCCATCTTCCTCTCTGTCTACCTCCCCCCTTTCTTTCCCTGAACTTCTCGGTCCCTCCTTCTTTCCCTGTCTCCTCCTCTTCCTCCTCCCTTACTAATTATCTCTCTCCCTCCCTCTTCCTCACTGAATCTCTCCACTTCTCCCTCCCTCCCTTCCTTCCTCCCTTACTAAGTGGCTCCCCCCTCCATCTCTCCCCCCCTCTCTCCTCCTCCTCCCTCCCTCCCCTTCCTCCTCCCCAGACTGTGGTGGTTTGGGTGAGAGAGGTAAACAAAAGCGTGAGTTTACCGTGCTGCTGTAAACACCCCCAGCCTCAGCTCCTGTTGCCGCTCCCTCGCCTCACGCTGCAACACACGGAGTCTCAAGGCCACACCATGCACGCTAACACAACTCAACCCCTTCAGTCCGATGACGTGTTATTCCATTTCATTCTTGCTACTTTCAGGCGATTCCACAAACTTCAGGAAGGCTCTCTAGTGCTGAATACGCTAGTTATGGCTGTATCTAATCTTTCCAGCTCGAAAAGTTTCTCTTAACCCGGAGCAAAGCGTCTATCAATAGCAAGATTATATGAAAAATACGATGCTAGTCTTGAACAGGTGACACGGAATGAATGTAAAGTCGCGTTGTCTTTTTCTGTCCCTGAGATACGTGAAAGAAGCTGCTAAAGGATGAAAATCTGGACCAAGTTTACGTAAAAGTACTATAGTAGGGAAGACAGCCTAATACACCCACGAGACCACGGCACTCTGCTTCAATCCAATCAACACTACCCTTATTAGATGAACACTTGAACCAAACAGATGTGCAGCGTCTAGAAACAGCTGCATAATTGCAAAATACCTGAGCATTATACCATACCTGAATACTAATCACATCACACACCTGTGAATCATAATTAAACACTTGTGCATTCAGTCATACTTATCTGTTTATCAAAACGTTATGAATTACGCAACTTCAATGTATTATTATAATAGCACGTATATTATGCATGAAAACAGACATTCTCTACAACACACAACACATTAATTGAACTCGTAGACACACTAACTAACTCCAAGTATGTACTACTAAACACTTAAGCATTACTAGAACACCTGCGTCTCATCCACTTGTCAATTAACCTGGCACCTGTTGATTACCGTTACCTACACACCTGTCACATATCTGGAAAATTTAGGCCTCTCTAATCACTACCTTTCTTTCGTCGCAATCCAGTTTCTTATGCTGTTAATTCCCCTGATGCAGCAAACATCATTATCATCATCATCATCAATAAATAAACGAAAAACAGACCTCACAGTAATAAAGGAATACCGTCTTCCTCTTATCCTTCCATCATCATCATCATCATCATCATTACTACCACCACCACCACCACCACCATCCCAACCCTATATCCCAGTACCCACCCTAAATTCCCAGAAAATCCCATCAAAAACAAAAATAAGAAAATAACACACACCAAAAAACCCACATCAGCCCAATAATCACTACCACCACTGGCAACCGTCCACATTCTCCTTCTAAGCCAACCCTGATCTTTTTTTTTCTTTTTTTCCTTTGAGGGGGGATTATCCGTCTTGTTTGACGGAGAGGGGGCGGAGGATTTTTTATTTCTATTCTTTCTTTCTTTTTGAGGAGGGGGGGGCACCTCTACGCTTCTGGTGACTTCATTCATTATTCACTGCCCCCTTCCCTCCCTGTGTGTGTGTGTGTGTGTGTGTGTGTGTGTGTGTGTGTGTGTGTGTGTGTGTGTGTGTTCTCGTTCTCTCGTGTGTACTGCCAATCATAACCCACACTATTTGCAAATTCACCTCTACACTCCAATCAACCCAGGATACACCTCTACAAAGAACACCACTACAACCACTACAGGAGACCACAAAACTGGATAAAATCGTCTGGGGTCGCAAAACAAATCGTAACCCCTTCAGACTGGGGATACTACATCAGCCAGACGATTTTATTCAGCTTATAAAACACCTTCAAGGGCTGAAGAGTTTAATCCTTGGCTGCGAAATACTAACTTAATTTTTTTCCCAGTAAATATCAGACGATTTTATTCAGCTCAGAGAAACCTACCCAAGCAAGGAATTAATCTCTCCATTACTGATTACGGCAAAGATGTATGTCTCTCTCTCTCTCTCTCTCTCTCTCTCTCTCTCTCTCTCTAACCTCACACGACTATATTAACCTCACAGAAACCCGCCGGAGTCAAAGGGTTAAGCTGGAGTCATTCCGCCTGCAGGAGTCATGAGCCCGGCCTCAATGTGGAAGCGGTAAATACAGTAATTGGGAATAATGTGATAATTGGTAATAGTGCAATAAGTGTTCGCTCGGTGCAGGGCTCCTAATGGGGGATACCGTTTACCTTCCTGTATGGATAACGGTGAGGAAGAAGGAAGGTTTTATACATCCATACTTTGACACACACACACACACACACACACACACACACACACACACACACACACACACAGATATAGATGCAGGCATATGTATTCACCCATTTAAATGTTATTCTCAGCCGTTCACAGTTCTCCGCTGAAGGCAGAGTGAGAGGAGGAAGGATGAGAAGGGGAATGTGGGGATGAGGGATGGCAGGGAGAGATGAAGAGGGGGATAAGACGGTGAAGAGGGTACTGGGTAATGAGTGGGGGGAATGTGAGAAGGAGAGGGTGAGGGGAAAGGGAGTGAGGAAGGTAAGAGGGGAAGGGGTGAACGAGAGAAGGACAGGGCCAGGGGAATGGGAGAGTAAGGTGGGGAGGGTGGAAGGGGTTTAGGTGAGACGGGAGAGGGGGGAGAATGAAAGAGGGTGGAGGATGAGATGGGAGAAAAAATAAGAAAAGAAGAAGGTTTAAAATTATACCGAGTACTTCATGGGCGCCATTACGGGGGCAATCAACATTTTTAGCAGGGGGAAGACAGGGGGAGGAAGAACTGAGAGGGGGCTAGGGTGGGGGAAGCTGGGGGGAAGGACAGGGAATATGACTGGGGATAGAGTTGGTGGGGGTAGGGGTGGAGGATAGAGTTTGTAGGGGTTTGCGATGAGTGACTGAGTTGACGGGGGGGCCAGGGAGGGGGGAGAGAGTTAGTACCACAGTGTACACTGTGGTTAGTACGGTATAAGGATGGGGTACAGATTCGGTGGGGGTTAGGGGTGGGGGATACCTGGGAGGGTGTGCGTGCGCCATCTGCAGGTAACTCCCAGACACACACACACACCTGAACACACCTAAACAGTTAGGTTCTATTAACGGAAGTTAGAACAGGTGTCTGGCCTTACTATCATAAACCTCACACTGCCACACACTCACATTCAGACTCATTCATATTACATTAAAACACAACGCAACGCAACACAACACAATACCACCCAACACAAAACACAGCATCAACACACACCACAACACAATGCAGCACAATCACACACACCACACCACGCCACACAACAAAACACAACACAGTGATGCTAAGCTACGAGTCGTCTGCTTCTTCTTGCACTTCCTCTTCGTTCTCCTCCTCCTCACCATCATTACACACCACCCAACACAGGGGTACGAGAATATAAGTCATTCGTTACAGATTCCAAAAATGCAAATTCACTACCAACACTACACATAATATCGCCATTCGTACCTAATTGCACGCCTCGTTACATAAACAATTTCTGCAGATGAACACCTTTCGTATCTGCATAATGCTTGTAATTACCAAAGATCACACACATTAACTTCCTGCCAGTGAAGAAACTCTCTCTCTCCCTCTCTCTCTCCCTCCCTCTCTCTCTCTCTCTCTCTCTCTCTTTAAGCCGTGGCCACCAGTCTAGGATCGGCGGAGTGGTCTAGTTTTTACAGTGGGAACAAGCTACTGTACAGTTTGGGAAAAAAGTAATGGGGTGGAGTCACAGCTGCACCAAGACAAAGTGGTTGTGTGTGTGTGTGTGTGTGTGTGTGTGTGTGTGTGTGTGTGTGTGTGTGTGTGTGTGTGTGTGTGTGTGTGTGTGTGTGTGTGTGTGTGTGTGTGTGTGTGTGTGTGTGTGAAGATTATAAGATACGTATGTGTGATGTGATGTTGGGGGCACCAATAAAGTGAGGGTAAAGTGTGTGTTATGAAAATAAGGTTTACAAGAAGTGTGACGTAGTGTGAGGGGAATATTAGAGTGAGAATGGTGTGAGTTTTGAGTGATGTGAAAAACGGCATTATATTTCTCTTAACTTGGCCCATAATTTTGTTCTTTGCAGCGTATTTCGTGTACCTCAGTGGCAAAATAAGACAAGGCTATGGCTCTACATCCTTTCCACACCTCTTCCTCGTGACTAGCATCGTATTCTCGTGTCAACCTCTTTCTAGAACTCAGAACTGAAGATGAGGAGAGAGTAATTTTAGGTCAAGACAGGGTAAAAATGGTACTGTGAGGAGTTTGTATGTGTTGTAAGAGAGGCGTGCTTGTGAGTGTGTTGTGGTGTGAGTGGTGGTATTACAGTGAGAGAATATGGTGTTGTGTCAGTGAGTTTTATGAGATGAGTAAGTGCTCTTCTGATGAGCGGGAAGGCGTATTAAACAGAGAGTATATTGTTTTGAGAGTTGGGTATGTACGAGATGTTACGAAGTGAAAGGTAGAACAATAGTGAGAGAATAATGTGTTGTGAGAGATAAGTGTATGTGTTGTGAGAGTGAATTTTACGATATGAGTGATTAGGGGGTAAATATAAGCAAAAGAATACAGTGTTGTGAGAGTTTAAGTACGTGTGTTGTGAGAGTGAAGTGTATGAGATAACTACGTGCTCTGTTGGTAGGGTAGGTAGCATTAAAGATCTGATTGTGTTGTGAGAGCTACATTTATGAGATAGACATGTTGTGATGTGAGAGGCGGAAAAATAGTGAGAGCATACGGTGCTGTGAGGGATTATGTGTGTGTGTGTGTTGTGTGGGTGATGTATTATGAGCCAAGCTAGTGTTTTGTCCGCGTGGGTTAGTGTGAGTGGGAGTTAGTAAATGCATTGGAGTAATACTGAGTGTGTCATGGAAGTAAAGAGTGAGATAAATACGTAAGAGGTATTTGAGATGGGGGAGGGTGTAGGCTGCAAGGGAGGGCAGCGAAATGGTAAGGGACAGGGCGACATGGAGGCGATTTGTTTGTGGCCACCTCTTACGGGATTAAGGTGTCTGATTATGGACAGATGGATGGATCGATCGACAGACAGACAAACAGAGAGGCAGATAGACAGATACAGACAGACAGATAGATAGTGTTGTGGTAGGCGAGTCGGTATGCCAAACTGCGTCAAAGAGTTGGTATGCATAAAAATCCCGGGTTAATGACCTGAGTTAAGCCAGGGATGAATATGCGAGACTAAGTACCGGGCAAGAGATGGTACACAGATTAAATGTCAGTGGCGGCTTCCTGTGTGGGGCTTTGTGTGTACGTTTATTGTAAGAATGTGTTTATGTGTGTGTATGTGTGTGTATGTATGTATGAATGTATGTATGTATGTATGTATACGGACGGACGGATGGATGGATGGAAGGATGGATAAAAAAATATTCATGTTTACTGTATACTGATGTATGTATGGTATATTTTAATAATATGTGTGTGTGTGTGTGTGTGTGTGTGTGTGTGTGTGTGTGTGTGTGTGTGTGTGTGTGTGTGTGTGTGTGTGTGTGTGTGTGTGTGTGTTTATGATGTTCCATGTATGCAGAGCTGGTGTTAATATAAACAGTGCGCACATGTAAACAAGCCCATGACTGTTTACGGGTGCGTGTGAGTGTAAGTGCAATATCAGCAATATCAACGTGTGTGTGTGTGTGTGTGTGTGTGTGTGTGTGTGTGTGTGTGTGTGTGTGTGTGTGTGTGTGTGTGTGTGTGTGTGTATAGATGGTGTGGAATTACCAAAGTTTAGGTACGGGTGATAAGACAGACACTCTCTCTCTCTCTCTCTCTCCACATGTTTGCCTAATATTTCTCTAATTCTTTATTCTGAACACTGCTTGACTTCACTATCTCCGCTTTTTATTCCCTCCTCCTCCTCCTCCTCCTCCTTCTTCTTCTGTCATTCATGCCTTTCTCCTTGCATTCTGTCATATCTGCACTTTTTACTAAGCCACACTGTCTCCTCACTCTTCCTCACTATCACACTCTCGTCACTTCATCTTCCTTTTTTCGCCCCATCATATCTCTTCTCTGGACAGGTCTTTAATTTTTACCACATCACAGTGTCTTTTTAGTCTTTATTTTTATTAACTCAGTTTGTCTCTTTATTTTTGCTTACTATTTATAATCCTGTTACTTTTTATTTTTGTCTCTCGTTCCATTTCAGGACTCATTCTCTCACTTCACTTTTTTATCTCCATTTTTCTCTCCTTTCCTTTGCTCCTTCTGTCTCTCCTCCTCCATCCCTATCACACTACTCACTGCTGTTTTAAACCATCTCTTTATTCTTGATTCCTTTTCATAATCTACTCACTCTTTATTCCCCCGTCTTTCGCTCATGTCCATCCAACTCTCTCATAGCTTTTTATATCATGTTTTCTCCTTACTCTTGTTCACTTTTCTAATCTCTCCACTTGTTTCCTTACTCCTCTTAATTTATCACCACTTTCTATAATGTTCTCTTTATTCTTGTTCTCTTATACTATCTCTTGACTTTTTTCTCTCTCTTCTTACTCCTGCCTCTCTTCGTTCACTCCTCACACATAATCTTCACTAATCATTGCTACCTAATACAGTCTCTGCTTCTGCTTACTATTTACATCTATACCTCATTCACTTTAACTTGGCGCAGATGATCGTCTTTTTGCAGCTTAGTTCACGTAGCTCAATGGCCGAATAGGAAAATACTACCACTCTACATACTTTGCATAGCACTTCCTCGTGACTAGCACCATATTCTTATGGTAATCTCTTGCTATAGCTCAGGATTCAGGATGGAGAGATGGCAATTTTAAGCCAACTGAAAGTGAACAGAGTATGGTCACTTTTTAGTCCCTGTTTTTTGCTTCATCACCACCACCTCCTTCTTCTTCTACCTTTTCTTCTTCTTCTCCTTCTTCTTCTGCCTTTTCTTCTTCCTCTTCTTCTTTCTCTTCTTTCGTCACAATAAATCTCCACTTCCTATTACCACGCTGTCTCCTTTTCCTTATGTACCTTGATAATCTCTTCACCATTTTCATCTTCCCTCTCCTCCTCTTGTCACACTTCCTCCACTCTCATCACATTAACTTCTCTAATTACTGGTACTTCATGTTGTCTCCTCTCTCTCTCTCTCTCTCTCTCTCTCTCTCTCCTCTTGTCACACTATCTTCATAAACTACTGCAACATCACACTCTTTAGTCTTGATTACTATTATAACTCTGTCGCTTCTTATTCCTATCTTTCCCTCCGTTTTTCCTTCTCTTGTCATAATAAACTCTCACTGTTTACCACCAGTGTATGCTATTTCTTTATCTTTGTTTAACTTTATCATTTACTCTCGTTGTTTCACGTCACTTCCTTCCACTATGTCTCCTCTCGTCTCAGTATCACTCTTTACTCTTTCATCCTGTCTCGTTAGTCTTTAATTATCTCTATACTATTTTTCTCCTTCCCTTTCCCCCTTCCGTCTCTCCTCCTCCACTCTTGTCACATGATCTTCGCTAATTACTGCTACTTTGTGCTGTCTCTTTATTCTTGCTCTCTATTTATAACCACGTCACTTTTTCTTTCCAATTCCGCTCCACAAATGTCTCCTATCTTGTCATGCTGTATCTTCAGTTTTTATTACTACTTCTTTCTGTCTTTTTTTTTATCCTCAGTTACCTTTATCATATCTCCAGCTCTATCTCGTTCCCCTTTGCCTAAGTTCTTGTTAATTTATTCATATTTTAACTTTTCTTTTCACCACTTCTCTTCCAATCTTGAGCTGTACTTCGTTTATTCACCCTATTATATGCATTATTTTTTTCTTACATTCTCTTCCTTCTTTTCATTGTCTGCGTACAGTCTTCACTGTCCTCCACCTCCTCTCCTCCCCCTTCCTCCTCGTTCTCCTCCTCCTCCTCTCTCTTTCCTCCTCCAACCTCTCCATACTGTCACCAACTCACTCTCCTTGTACGGTAAGCACCCTTCTGCTTCTGCCCTTTTCACCACCTCCTCTCTCTCCTCTCTACTTCCTCTTCCCCCCTCTCTTCCTTTTCTCTACCCCTCTTCATCACTCCAACCTTCATCCTCCACCTCACTACCCCTCTTCTTCCCTCTCTCCCTCTTCTTGACCTATTTCCTCTCCTCTCCATCTTCTTCAACTTTCTTACTTCCCTTCTCCCCGCCTCATCTTCTCTGTTATTTCTCTTATTCTTTCTCGCCTCTCTTCTTTCACTCCCTTCTTCATTCTCTGCCATCTTCTGCTTTCCTTCAGTCCCACTTCATTTAGTCTTCCCCTTCTCCTTGACCTCTAATCTATATTCTCCATCCTCGTCTTCCTCTTCCTCAGTACTGCCATCTTCCTCTTCTTCTCGTGTCTCTTCTCTTACACCCTCTTAATTTTTCATACTCTTAATCTATTTTCCTCTTCTCCGTCCTCCTCTTCCTCTTCAATGGGAATCTTCATTTTCCTCATCTTCCCCCCTTTCTTCCTCCCACTCTTCCGCCCTCTTCTTGCCCTGATATCCAGCCAACTCCCACGCCCTGTTCTTCTTTTTCCTTCTCCTTAATACTCTTCTTCTTCCTCTTTTTCTCCCCTCTCTTCCTCCCACTTCTTTCCTCTTCTTCTCCCCTTTCTTCCTCTTCTTCTCCCCTCTCTTCCTCCCACTTCTTTCCTCTTCTTCTCCCCTCTCTTCCTCCCACTTCTTCTCCCCTCTCTTCCTCCCACTTCCTTCGTCTTCTTCTCCCCTCTCTTCCTCCCACTTCCTTCGTCTTCTTCTCCCCTCTCTTCCTCCCACTTCTTCTTCCCTCTCTTCCTCCCACTTCCTTCCTCTTCTTCTCCCCTCTCTTCCTCTTCTTCCCCTGATACCCAGCCAACTCACACGTCCCGGCCTACTTGTCAACCTAAGACCTTAACAACAGAGTGAGGAGAGGGGGTGAGGGGAAAAAAAGGACAGGAGGAAGATCTCTCTCTCTCTCTCTCTCTCTCTCTCTCTCTCTTCTTCTTCTTCTTCTTCTTCTTCTTCTGATATCCCAGGTTACTCACAGGTCCAGTCTCACTTGTCAACGTAAGATTTTAACAACAGAGGTGAGTGGGGGGGGGGAAGGGAGAGGAAAAGAGGGCAAGAGGAAGAGAGAGAGAGAGAGAGAGAGAGAGAGAGAGAGAGAGTGTGTGTGTGTGTGTGTGTGTGTGTGTGTGTGTGTGTGTGTGTGTGTGTGTGTGTGTGTGTGTGTGTGTGTGTGTGTGTGTGTGTGTGTGTGTGTGTGTGTGTGTGTCTTTTGAGGGGGGGAGAGGAAGAAACAGCTAAAAACGTCAGGAAAGAGAATCACTGAAACAAAAAGAATGACAGGGGAGTAAAGTGGAGGCCTGGGAGAGAATGGAAGAGAGGGGGGGAGGGAGGGAGGGAGAAAGACAGAGATGAAAGGTGGATGGAGAGACGAAAACGAAAGAAAAGGTGCGATTGAGGTGGACAAAGGAATGAAAGAGAATGAGAGACGTGGAGTGGAGGGTTTGGGAGGGAATGGGAGGAAGGAGGGAGGGAAAGAGTGAGAGGAGAAGACTGGAAGACGTGAAAGAAGTAGGGAGGGAAAGAGGAGAGAAGAAACGAGAGGAGAAGACGGTTTAAGAATGTTGACTAAGTTAGGGATGATGATGAGAGGTAAGAATGAGAGAGATAAAGTGGAGAGACTGGGAGGAATGGAAGAGGTGACAGAGAGAGGAGGGAGGGAGAGAAAGAGGAGGTGAGAACAGGAGGAAGGAGGGCAGGAGGTACTGGAGGGAATTGAAGAGGTGATGGAGGGAAGGAGGATGGAGGGAGGGAGGGAAGAAGAGGCGGACATCTCACCTTACATGTATGGCGCTCCAGTTTCAACTCAGGGCTCTCTCTCCCACCCGCTTCCCTCCCTGTCTTTCTCTCCCTTCCCTCCCTTTCTCTGTACCTTACTCATCCTCCTCTCCCTCTCTTCCTTCCCCCTCCCCGGCTTACTCTCTCCTCCTTTGTTCTCTACTTGCCTCCCTTTCTCCCTTACTTTTTCTCCCTCCTCCACGTCTTACTTTCTCTCCCTCCTCCTTTGTTAATCACCTCCCCTTGCCTGCTTCCTCCCCCCCCTTCCCCCCCCTCTCTCTCTCTCTCACGCACCCATCCTTACACACTCATTACTAACCTTATCTCACAACCCATATCCCAGTGACATCTTATCCTAATAAATAAATAAATAAATAAATAAAATATCCTTGAAAGAATTAGCACTGGGTCTTTTGTATTCCTTTGTACTCCTTGAAGTCCATTACATAATCACAGGAAAGTCCCACACCTCACGGCCAGATGGTGATGGTATTCTTCTGTACTCTGTAATGAGCGTAACGTCATTATCATCACCACCAGCAGCAGCAGCAGCATTATCACTATCAACCTCACCATCACCATCATCACTGTCAACCTTATCATCTTCATCACTATTGTCATTATCATCATTCACCATCATCATCACTGTCAACCTCATCATCATCACCACCACCACGATGACAGGGACAACGGTCACCACCACACACCACAACCTTCGTCATCCATAACCTCCTTATATTCAGACCTTCCAAATTCTCCATCTACACAAATCACACACCAAGAACAACCTTGACTCTCATATATCAAACAATTCAATACTGACCTTTAATCGTTCATTCTTCAGTATGGTAACCTATAATTAACAAAAAGGCAATTTACAACTAGCAGATCTAACTATAAATAACATCAATAACACATAACACACATGGCATATCACTAACACAGCCTTAAGTTCCTCTATCAGACATAACACCATCAACCTCTCACCTTTTCTATACAGCTTCCACAATCGTAACCCGAAATTAACACTGACAAATAATAACACCAACAACACATAACTAACACACATAGGACATCAATAGCACAGCCCTGAATCTCTGCAAGACATAACATCACCACCCTCTCACTTCTACACGCTTCCACTATCGCAACTCGTAATTAGGAGAGACTAATTACGCTAATCTCGCCGCCAACACACAGATGTACCTTATAGTGAGTGACCTTACAAGTGTGCCATAATTCAACTCCCACTCTGCTGCAAGTGTTCTCTCACCTTGCAATTATCTATCGCTATTTATCTATTGGCACCCACATACTTCGATGGCGTGAACGATGGGTGCGTGGAAATGTTATCTATTTTTGCGAGAAATTTTAATGACTGCTCTCCTGCTTCTGCGCTCATCTTTCTCCCATCTCTGCTATGTTGCAACTGTTCCCTCACCCTGCAATTATCTATCGTTTTTTATCTATTGGCACCCCCCAAAATCGATGGCTTGAAGGATGGGAGGAGACGTAGCCCTTTTCCCTGAGCACACTAATGGTTGCTCTCCGCTTATCTTTCTCCCATCTTCACCCTGTCGTAAATGATGATGATGATGATGATGATGATGACTACGATGGCGGAGGTGGTGGTGAAGGTGGTAGCCTGCTAATGGTGATGATGTGATGAGGGTGGTGATGGAAGTAATGATGGTGTAAGTTAATTGAGATGATGATGATGGAGATGGTTGTTGGCTGTGGTGGATGTTCAAAGTGGTGATCGAGGTAATGCTAATGGTAGTTTAGAAGAGATGATGGTGGTGGTGGTGGTGACGATGGAGATGATTGTGGTGGTGGTGGTAATCCGGGAGTGTGTGAGAGAGAACACTTGGGCGGGGTGGGCGATTGTTTACATCAGGGTCGTCATATGGATGAGTGTGTGTGAGTGGGAATGGGAGGCTAGCTTCACATCACATCACTTCTCTCTCTCTCTCTCTCTCCCAATACGATACATTCTTCTACGATAATAAACAACAGCATCATCTTATCAAACAAGGTAAAGAATACAGAGTTCAGTCCTTGCAAAACTGCCCTTGTAGAATTCCTTATAAAATTGTCCTCTGCTCTCTTTCTACTAACCTGCCTGTTTACCTGATGTGTGTTGTCCGTGTTTGTGAGTCAGCCACCACACCACACCACACCACACACACCACATCGTACCACACCACACCACTCTCTCGACTTTCAATTTTTCCTGGTACATTTTGACAAGCATCAACTTTGGGCTCACATAATACGGTAATATAACTAAGCATATTAACTTAAACTGTCCTTCTCATATATTTACACATACCCAACCACTATTAAAACATCTGCTACCACTGATTACTTATATTATTACGTCAACAGCCACTTAGTTCATGGCTGACTGCTAATAAACCGAGAGAGAGAGAGAGAGAGAGAGAGATTATTGTCACGAGACCTTGTGACAGATAAAAAAAAAAAAAAATAGTGCAGGGCTTGAGAACGAGAGCAGGCACTGGGGTATGGTGTTCAAAAAAAAAGAAAAAAGAAAAAAGAAAAAAGAAAAAGACGTTCTGCAAATTGGAAGTTAGAACCTCCCCCTCCCCTCCCCTCCCTTCCCCTCCCCCTCCCTCCCTTCCCCACTGTACTGCACATTCAGGGACAAAACATTGCATACTATTCTACAATGTCTACGTCACATTTAAGGCATGTCCGTCATTGCCCTCCCTCATGCAACATACTGAATCGCATTACCTACGGGCAAAGGAACACACGAAGCCTCTCAGTTTAGTAATATTAGCTAGCAGAGCATAGTGAGAACAAGAAAAAAAGGTGAAACATGAGACGACCTTTTGTGCCCAAGACAGAGTGAAAGTTGTCCATCCAATGTATTAGGTTACAGATAATCAGTGGAGCAGCCTGCAAATGGTCCTCACCGCTCACTCTCTCCTGTATATGTGGGTGCTGTGGAGAGTTAGTAGGCTAGTTGGTGTGGAAGCGAATTTAGAGTGTGTGAGAGTGAGTGGAGGGGACCGTCCTGCAAACGTTCCTCTCCATTCACTCTCACAAAATAGCCACCACCCCAATCACCACAACTACCACCACTTCTCCACCACACCGAAAACCACACCTCTACCTTTACTTCTCACTTCCTGTACTTACCACCAACGTCAGCTCCAATGCAACCATCACCAAAACAAACAACATCACTCCTCTCCTTGTCTCATCCTTTAAATTCACTTCCACACCAACCACCGCACTTACCACCACCACTCCTCCGCTGCCCATTACATTCCTCACCACACCAAGAACCGCAAATACCACTCCTCCACAGCCATCACCACCACCGCAACACACCCTAACAGACCCACCCCGTCTCCAGTCTGTACTACCACACCATCATCACAACTCGAACTGACGCCACAAACCGGTACCTTCCACACGCCATAACAACACCACCACCACCACCACCACCATCACCACCATCACACACCATAACATTATCTATCAAAGACCATTTCACTACAGCAGTATTACATCACCACAAAACAACGCATCATCACATTGTATAGCTACCAACACAACACTTCTGTACCAATAACTCAACACACACACACACACACACACACACACACACACACACACACACACACACACACACACACGCACACACACACACACATTTTATCAGACTCCTCTAAAGCCTACACGATGAATCTGTGGGACAGCTGTCATAAAATCTCTCTCTCTCCCCCTCCTCCTCCATCTTTCTCTCCACCATTTACTTCCATCCCTCTCCATCAGGCGGCCTCTCCCCCTCCATCACTCTCCCCAGCTTCCCTCCATTTCCTCCCAATCTCCCTCCCCCCACCCTTTCCTTCACTCTAATCTCCCCGTCTCCTTTCATCTGGGACTCCTCTCTCTATCTCGCATCTCTATCTCTCTGTCTCATTTTAATTCTCCCTCTGTCTTGTCTCTATCTCACACATATAAATCCAGACACATGAACACACACATGCACTCTCTCTCTCGTGCTCCTTCCATTCACTCTCCTCTCTCCCTCTCCCCTTATCCATCATCTTCACCTTACCCTCTCTTCTCCCTTTACTCTTCATTAGCTTCTTCACATGCCCACTCTCCTCTCCTCATCCCTATCTCTCCCCACCTCCCTTCTTTTCTCTCCTCTTTCCTCATCTTCTCCCTCATTTACCCCTCTCCTATCAGTTTCTTTCTCCTCTTTCCTTCCAACATCACACACTCGCCCAGATTTTCTCTCCCTCAAATCTCCTCTCCCACACCCACTAGCCTCCCCCCCCTCCCTCCCCACGTCTTCCCTCTCCCCATCTCCCTTTCTTCCCCATCACCTCTCCTCCATCTCCTGCTTCCCTACCCTCTCTCCTATTCCCTCCAACTCCTTTCTCTCTCCCCTAACCTCACCACATCTCCCTCACCTCCTGCCCCCCCCCCTCCCTTTTTTAATGGGGTGGTTGGTGGGAAAAGAAGAGTTATGGATACGATGCAGTGGGTGAAACAAACAAAAAAAAAAAAAAAGGGTTAGAGTATAGTCGTATGGTGTATCCTCTCTTCTCTCTTCCCCCTCCTCTCCCCCTACCCCCCACTTCCCCCCTTCATCTTCCCCTCCTCCCCCCCACCTCCCCCTTGAGTGCCCCCGGCCGGAAAGACACCCCGAGAGGCAGCCCCGAGGTCACCCTTCCGGCCAACACCACACCACACCACACCACACCACACCACTACCAGCATCCCACTGCTCTCTCTCTCTCTCTCTCTCTCTCTCTCTCTCTCCACAGTACACACACTCTCCCTCTCATGCTACTCTCCCTCTCTTTCTCACCGATTCTCATAATCTTCTACACCTCTCTCCAAACTCATGAAAAAAAAAAAAAATCTCATTACTATGCTCTTTCAAAACCTCTCCCTCTCTCTCTCTCTCTCTCTCTCGCAGTCCCTCATCCAGCCCACTTCTCACTCTCTATCTATCTATCTATCTATAGCCCGACGCCCTAATCCCGCAAAGGGTGGCCGCAGACAAAACGCCTCCAAGTCACTCTGTCACCCACCATTTGACTCCCCTCCCCCCAACTCACCCCCCCCTCCCTCATATACCTCTCAACTCCATCCCTCCACCTCATCCTCGGTCTACCCCTCCCTCTCCCTCCCTCCACCTCACCTACATACACCCTCTTAGTCAGTCTTTCATTCTCCATCCTCTCCACATGTCCAAACCACCTCAGTGTATTTCTCCTAATCTTTTCAACCACATCCACATCTACCCCACAACGTTCCTTCACTTCTTCATTCGTCAACCTGTCCCTCCATGTCACTCCACATGCTCCTCTCAAGTAACTCATTTCCACTGCTCTCACTCTTGACTTGTTCCCCTCTTGCAAGGTCCACGCCTCGCTTCCATACGTCAGGGTAGGGATCACAATACCATCATGCAGTGACTTCTTAACTTCCATACTCACCTCCCTATTTCTCATCACTGCTTTCAGTGTGCCAACAACCTTCCTTCCCTGCTGTACCCTTTCACGTACTTCATCCCCCAAAGTTCCATCCTTACTCATCACACTACCCAAGTACTTGAATGCACTCACATTCTCCATATCCTCACCATCCAGCCTCACTGCACACTCTGTGACTTCATTCCTCTCAAACACCATAACTTTACTTTTGTTTACATTAACTTTCAGCTTCCTCCTCCTACACACTGTCCCAAATTCATTCACCAAACCTTGCAACTCCCATTCATCTTCACTCAACAATACTGTATCATCAGCAAACAGCAACACCGGAAGCTTCCAAATCTCACCCTCATTCATTAAGGCCACCCCCACATCCACTGCCCTACCTTGTACCTCCTTTACGACCCCATCCATATATATATATTAAACAGCCAAGGAGACATTACACACCCCTGTTTCAGTCCCACATTGAGATCAAAGAACTCACTCAGCTCACCATCCACTCGCACCGTAGCCCTAGCTCCCTCGTACATACTCTTCACAGCACTCAACAATTTCCCCTCCACTCCATATATTCTTAATACCTTCCACATACCTTTCCTATCTATTCTGTCATAAGCTTTCTCCAAGTCCATGAAGGCAGCGTACACTTTCCTTCCCTTCTCTAGATACTTCACCACTAAACATCTTAGAACAAATATCTGATCTACACACCCTTTTCCCTTCCTAAATCCCCCTTGTTCTTCTCCAACTAGCTCCTCTGTCATATGCCTAACCCTATCAATGAGTATTCTACCATATATTTTACCAGTCACACTAAGAAGGCAAATACCCCTATGGTTACCACATACTTCTCTCTCCCTTTTCCTTTGTACAGAGGAACAATTATACCTGATTTCCAGTCCTCTGGAACCCTTCCCTCTTCCCAAGCCAATCTACACAACTTCCATATCCACTCCACAACAATCTCACCCCCATACCTAAGCATTTCACCACACACTCCATCAATTCCTGGGGCCTTTCCCAGCTTAATCTTCTTCATCGCTTCCACTACTTCCGACCTACTGATCTCTTCCTCCCTCCTCTCATCTCTTCTTCTCCCAGCCATTCCCCAACCACTTATACTCACACTGCTCTCACTCTCTACATTCAACAAATCCTCAAAGTGCTCCTTCCATCTCCTCAATTTCTCTCTCTTCTCCACCAACAATCTATTATTCCTATCTTTCACTCCCCTACTATTTCCCCTTCCACACTGCCTTACTTTCTTTACCTCCTTCCAAAACAATTTCTTACTCTCCCTCCATTTCACACTCAGATTCCTCCCAAACTCCTCATCCACTTTCTTCTTACTCTCCTTCACCAGTCTCTTAACCTCCCTTCTCCTGCTCACATATACTTCTCTCTTCTCTCTCTCATCTTCTCCCCTACCTCTACTCGCCAACCATTCACCATATGCCTTCTTCTTTTGTTCCACAGCTCGTTTCACCTCATCATTCCACCATGCTGTCCCTTGCACACCCTTGCATCTCCTCCTCACTCCACAAACCGCCTCACACGCTGTGCTTATCTCTTCCGTGAATATCTTACATACGTCTTCCACCCCTTCCATCTGCTCTAGCTCATACCTTCCCAATCTTTCTTCCACTATGCTCTTATACTCTGTCCTCTTCTCACTATCTTGCAATTTCTCCACTCTTCTCACAGGAGCTGCTTCCTCCTGTCTTCCCCTTCGCCTCCTCAACCACCTTCTTTGCAGCTCTACCTTGGCCATCACTAAGTGATGGTCCGAGACTCCATTCCCCCACCCTCTCCACACCCTTGCATCCAACACTTGTCTTCTCATTCGCTCATCCACACACACGTAGTCTATCATTGCCTTTCGTTCAACAAGTTCACCATCCATCCTCCTCATTACTCTCCATGTATACCGGTGGATCATCTTATGACGAAAGTAGGTGTTGGCTATTGCCAACCCCTTACCAGCACAGATGTCCACCAAAGCACTACCATTCCCATCTACTTCCGCTGGCACACCCCACTGACCAACCACTCCATCCACTCGTACATTCCCGACTTTGCCATTCATGTCTCCAATCAACAGCACTCTCTCGCTCCTCTCAAACTTGTCCATACATGCTTCTACTCTCGCCCAAAACTCATCTTTCACTCTTGCCACTCGATCCTCTGTTGGAGCATATACACATACAATCGCCCATGCTTGTATACCTACTTTCATCCTCACCCATACAATCCTTGCACCCACTGTTCCATACTCTCTTATATTCTCCTTCCACTTCTTGCTTATCATCAGACATACTCCCTCTCTTGCCCTCTCATTCTCACTGACTCCCGCACATATACCTACACCGTATTCCCATTCTCTCATCCTTTCACCTTTCCATTTAGTTTCAGTCAATCCACATATATCCACTTTTGCATCCTCAAGCACCTGGACAATCTCTCTCTCTTTCACTTCATCATTCACTCCTCTCACATTCCACGTTCCTACTCTCAGAATGTCCTTTGTCCGTTCCTTAGTCATCAACGTATGGTCCGTCCGGGTCCGAGGTGCTTTATTTGCTTTTTTAGTTAGTTCTTTTTACGGGGTGGGGCACTAACCCACCACCAACCCTTTTAGTCGCCTCGTACGACAAGCAGGGATACTGGGGGAGTATTCTTGAAAACCCCCCTACCCCCAGGGGGTAAGGATTGCGAGGATTCGAACCAGCGCTTGCAACTGCCTGAGTACAGCAGCTTACCAAGCGAGCCATTTCTCACTCTCAAGTACTTTATTTCTCACTCCTCTTTCTCCCGTCTCCTAAAACATCACAACTGTAATTTTACTCCTTTTTCTTTGCTCTCAATTCACTCTTTATTTTCTTCTACGCTCTTTTTATACTCTTTTTTTTACTCTCTCTATAACCTCTGGTAGACTGCACCTTCCTCCTCTCTCTCTCTCTCTCTCACTACTATTTGTCAGATGGTAGCAGGTTCAAGGACTGGAGTTATAAGCTTCGGTTTTAATTAGCAGACGAGGAGGAACGGGCCAGGGAGAGGGAGATAAGGGAGATGGAGATTAATAACGAGAGAGAGAGAGAGAGAGAGAGAGAGAGAGAGAGAGAGAGAGAGAGAGAGAGAGAGAATTAATCAATCCTTAACAACAACATACATCCCCCGATATAAGCGAGCAACATGCAATATCGGCCCAGGTGAGAGAGAGAGAGAGAGAGAGAGAGAGAGAGGGGGGGTAGTGACATAAACGAGAACAGCTACAGAGGCACCCAACGCCATAAATGATTTACCATGCCGGGGAAGGTGTCGGTGTGGGGGGAGGGAGAGAGGAAGGAAGGGAAGAAGGGAGAGAGGAAGGAGAGAATAGGGAGGAAGGAGGGATGGAGAGAGAGTAAGGGGGATAGGGAGGTGGGGAGGGGAGCGAGAGATGGGAGTGGGGGATGGAAAATAAGGATGAGAAAAGGGATAGAAACGGAAAAAAGGGAGAGGAAGGAAACAGGGAATAAGGGAGGTACAAAGGGAGGCGACAAGTAGGTGGGGTAAGGGGAAAGAGGGAGAGAAAAATGGAGGGACGAGGGGAGTTTATGGAGGGAGAAGAGAGACGGAGAAAGAAGGGAGAATGAATGAGAAAAAGGGTGAAAGAAGGGATAAAGATGGTAGGGAGGAAAGCAATAGATGAGAGAGGGAGAGGGGAAAGACGAAGAGGGGAAGGAGGGAAAGACAGCGTGAAACACTGTAGAAGGGAAGAAAACTTTGTGGGAAGAAGAGGGGAAAGAAGATGGAGGAAGAGGGATGAGGGGAGACAGAATGGGCGTGGTAGTAACAGAGAGAGTGAATGGGAGAGGAGAGGAACTGTGTGGCCAGGAGGGAGGAAGGAAGAAGATGACTAAAGGGGAAGGAAACAAGAGGGAGAGGGAGATGAGAGGGAAGTGTGTGGCTGAGAGGGGAGGGAAAGAGAGAAGAGAGGGCGTGAGGAAAAAAGAAGAGAGGGAGAAGAAAGGTGTGACTGAGAGACACCTATGAACATGAGTAGAGAAATGGATGTAGCTATATAAAGACATGATGGTAACTGAGAAGAAAATGAAGTTGATGGGAAAAATGCACGTTGAGGGGTGGAGGAAATGAAATGGAGAGGGAAGGAGGGATGGAGAGAAGAGGGGGAGGGAGGTGTGGCTCCGAGAGGCGTCTGAGAGAAAAGAAGAAAGAAAGAGGGGAAAGAAAGAGGGGGAAAGAAGAGAAGGCGTCTGGAAGGAAGGGTAAGGGAGAGGAAGAGAGGGAGGAAGGGAGGGAGAGGTACATGGTAAGGACATGAGCAGCGTAAAAGGGGGGATCAAGGGTGGGGGGAGGAAGGGAGGGTAGGGAAGGGGGGGAGAGGAAGGGAGAGTAGGGAAAGGGGGGAGAGGAAGGGAGTGTAGAGAAGGGAGAGAGAGGCATTAAAGTTAGTATTGAGGGAACGGATTCTGTGTATCAATGAGGGAGTGAGAGAGGGGAGAGGAAGGGAGGACACAGAGAAAGGGAGAATAACAAGTGTGATGCGTTAAAGGGAAGGAGAGGAAGTGAAAGAAAGGGAAAGCGAGGAAGCAAGATGTATTTAGGCTGGAGAGAGAGAGAGAGAGAAATATCAGCTAATACCACCTGATAATACCTCCGCAATCAAAGCCAATATTCCTCCAGCTTGATCCCCCCCACCTCTCTCCCTCCCTCTCTCTCTCTCTCTCTCTAATGCTGTGTCCCTGGCTGCCGCTGTCTCTGTACCTCTATTGTCTCTCACCTGGGCTTTGTCGAGTTCTCTGCGTCGCGCCCTTTGTGAATGTTATTGTCTTTGTCACACTGATTTGATTCTTTGTCCTTGCTTATGCTGTCGTTTTCCTTTGATTTAGTATACCTATCGCGCACACACACACACACACACACACACACACACACACACACACACACACACACACACACACGGCAATCAATGTTATGCACTTTGATGATGAATACCTTAGTTGTCTTATTTCGCAGTTGTTGTTGTTGTTGTTGTTGTAGGATCCAACTAACTCAACATATAACAGTGAAAATATTATAATGACGATGATGATGATGGTGATGATGATAATGATGATGATGATGATGATGACGATGACACTCTAAGCATAAAATTCACTCGTCTCTTTCGTCCTCTGCACTGGTCATTCTGGTGTTTGTCCTGATTAAAACGGGTTCTAGGCTTTCCTACCCCCCCCTCTCTCTCTCTCTCTCTCTCTCTCCCTCCACCAATTCACCGCTTCCTATCATCCCAACCTAATTTTATCTTTACCTGATTGATCTGTGTCTATCTGCCTTCTTTCAGTTTATTCGTCATTCTGATCAGCATCTCTCTCATCTAGTCTCTCTTTTACTCCTCCTCTCTCCCTTCCTCCATCTTCCTCTGTCTCTTTTCCTCCCCTTCATCCTCTCTCTCTCTCTCCTTCCCTATCTTCTCTCGCTACCTTCATCTTTTCATCCTTCTCTTCCTCCCATTTTTCTCTACTTACCTGCTTCCCGATCTCTCTCGCTTTCTCTCTCTCTCTGTCTTCTCCCCCTCTTCCTCCTATTTTTCTCATTTACCTGCTTCCCTATCCCCTCTCCTTCCCTCTCTTCCCTGTCTCTCTCTTCCTCCATCCCCTACCCCTCTCCTCCTCCCATTTTCCTCATTCTACTTCTCTGCCTTCCCCCCCTTCATCAATTTAACATTTCCTACTTACGCATCAACCTACCATTTCCTATTTACTTAACATTACCCTTCCACCGTTCCTCCACCGCGTCCCCATCCACCCTATTCTCTCGCGGTGTGTGTGAGTCATTCTGGTGTGCATCCTGTTTTAAACCCGTTCTTGCATTTCCTACTTCCCTCTTCATCAATTTCCTTGTTCCTCTGACTCACCCACACTGTACTCTCCTGTTGATCGTTGTCCCCGTCTTCCTCACCCCACCACATTCCATTTTCTGACCCCCCCCCCACCCTCTCCAGCACCCTCTATCCCAACCTCTACTCGTAACCCAGCCCCCTCTCCTCTTACTCTTCCAACCCCTTACCCCTAACCCAACCTTCCCTTCCACACAGCCCCCTCATCATCCTTTCCCCTCTACTCTTTCACCCTTCACCCCCCCCCCTACACACACGTATTTCATATAAAGCCTGTTTTGAATGGGCATTATTTTTGAGAGGGAGCTGAGAATTTGAAGAGCTTCATGTTGAGTGAAGGTGTAGCTCCATACCATCTCCCTGGGCTTTCAATTGATAGTTCTCCCATTTTTTTTTTTTAAGGCTTTTTGTATCATTTTTGTGGATTCTATTCGTTCATGTGAGAAATATATTTAGGAATGACAGACAAAGACAGACAGGCAGGCAGAGAGGCAGACGGATTGACACAGACAAACAGACTGACAAACAAACAACAGACAAAGATGGGAACAGGACCACATATGGTAGGAACTGTGAGCAAAAGCGGACAGATGGCGACAGAGAATGAATAATGAAGAAAAGGATAAGGAAGACAGATGGGGATACTTGGGGGTCAAAGTATTTACAGAAAAGGAAGAAGGAAAAGGAAGCAAGAGAGGGAGGAAAGAAAAAGGAACAACGGGTGGAGAGAAGAGGAAATGGAAGTTGACGAAAACCATAGAGGAAGTAAAGAGAGGCATGAGAGGAGCAAAGATAGAGAAAACAGAGGGAAGGGAGGAAGAGGAGGAAGAAGAGGAAACAGAAAATGGATGCGAGGAGTAACAATGAGAAAAAGAGAGAGGTAGGAAGAGGCGGAAAGAAAAAGGGAAAATGGAGATAAACAGTGGGAAGAAAAGAGGAGGGGTAGAGAAATGAGAGATAGGAGGGTGAGGGAGAAAATGGAAGGCAGGAATGGGAGGGGCACAAGGCGACAGACTAGTGATGAATCTTTTATTAATGGTCCAACATAACATACCGTACTCATAACTCATACCACACCTCATCCACGTGTCCGCCACCTCATACTTATACTCACCACACCCTCATATCCTCGCCACACCCATATACCAAGCTCCTACGCACACTGTCATACCTTTCAAACACCACACTCTCATACCCTCAATAGACCCTGACACCTCACACTCCCATAACCCTCACCATACCCTCACACCTACTACTCCCGCCCTTATACTTAACACTCAAGTCCTCATACCATACCTCATACACTCACAAGACACTTACATCTCATACTGTCACTCTCATCACCTTATCCAATGCTCTAAACCTTGTAGACAAAAGCCGACCTAATACCTACTTACCAACTTACTAATTACACACCTCACAACCACACTGACACCCACAACTTCACCACAGGCAATACCTATCCCCTCACACCTAATACTAACACCCTTATACTCGCACTAATAAATGTTCAAACACGTTTTGATTATAAACCACTCCACTCACACACAACCCACACCCTTGTCACAATCCTATCCAACCTTATACCACATAATAATTTATTACCAAGTACCCAATCACCTTTATTCCCTCCCCCCTCTCTCTCTCTCTCTCTCTCTCTCTCACACACACACACACACACACACACACACACACACACACACACACACACACATTCTCTCACACCAATCAAAAGACTTCCCAACCACAACCATCTCTCTCTCTCTCTCTCTCTCTCTCTCACACACACACAGCAAAGTCCCACCGGCACCTACTTCCTTTACTCCTTATTTTTACTCACCATTCCCACCTATTTTATACTCCCTTACCTGTCTCAACATAATTAGGGTCTTACACACCTGGTCACACCTGGATCACCCATCACACTCACCTGTAAGGGGAGAAAAACCAACACTAATGTCTGGGTACGAATGAAAGTTACTGTCTGTAGTAGCAGTTAAAGAAGTAGCGGTGGTCCTCAGGTTTTACTGTGAAACGTGAACCCAGTGGACTGCAGGCTGAAGTTGCCCTCATCCTGCAGTCCACCATCCTGTTTTGGGGGGATAGAGAGGAAGCTGAGGGACGCCTGTATATCTGAGCAGAGGAATCGCTCAGGTATATCTGTGCTACCACATGCAGGCGTCCCTCTCCATCATCTTAGCGATCTGTAGAAACAATAAGCAAGACGCCATTGTAGTGAAGGAGCTGATTTAGGTTATTCTTAAACACTAAGCTAAGAGATGTCTCCAAGTAAGTTAAATAATAACGTCTAGACTCGAGGTAATAATAACAATAAAGATGTCATTAACTTCGTCACACAGAAGGTCATTTGCAACATCTACTTAAGACTAATTGCATATAATGTGTACCGTATATGACAATGGAGGGATGATTATTAAATTCCTCTCTCTCTCTCTCTCACACACACACACACCAATTTCGTACACAATAACAAACACTCAAACACATCACGTCCTTCAACACAAACAGCCTAGTCATTCACACAAACACACACACACACACACACACACACACACACACACACACACACACACACACACAAATTTCGTACACAATAACAAACATGCCCACACACCACGTTCTTATTACACAAAAAATTAGCCTTGTCATTCACAAAGTCTCTCCCACTCCCCCCCCTCTCTCTCTCTCTCTCTCTCACCGCCTAATTACTCACCCATTCCACATCCCGATAAAGAATGCGCCTTTCACCTCACACACACACACACACACACCAAGTCACACAGTTCATCAGTAATGTCATCAACAGGTCTTAATAGTCATTCAGTTGCTCAAACAATCAGAATACAAACTACACAATTACCAAGAGTGTAATGATCTTCCTCCTCCTCCTCCTCCTTATCATCATCATCACTGTCATCATCCTCATCACCGTCATCATCATCATCATCATCGGTGAAGGATATTGTCTCAAACTATTCAGCCATGGATGATCCTCCAAGGCTGAATAAAATCTCCTTAATTTAAAAAAATAAATAAAAATAAAACGTTCTCTAATTGACCAGCCAGCTAGTCACCGCGTCAGTCATCCAGATTATCTGTCAGTCAGAGTAAAAAGAAGCATGAACTCACCTACATTCAATCAATCAACCAAATAATCAATCCGTCACTCCTTCACCTAGCCCTCCCATCTAACCATCCACCCATGCATCCATCAATCAATCACTACGTCACTCCTTCACCTAGCCCTCCCACCTAACCATCCACCCATGCATCCATCAATCAATCACTACGTCACTCCTTCACCTAGCCCTCCCATCTAACTATCCACCCATGCATCCACCAATCAATCCATCAATCAATCACTACGTCACTCCTTCACCTAGCCCTCCCATCTAACCATCCACCCATGCATCCACCAATCAATCCATCAATCAATCACTGCGTCACTCCTTCACCTAGCCCTCCCATCTAACCATCCACCCATGCATCCACCAATCAATCCATCAATCAATCACTCCGTCACTCCTTCACCTAGCCCTCCCATCTAACTATCCACCCATGCATCCACCAATCAATCTATCAATCAATCACTCCGTCACTCCTTCACCTAGCCCTCCCATCTAACTATCCACCCATGCATCCACCAATCAATCTATCAATCAATCACTCCGTCACTCCTTCACCTAGCCCGCCCATCTAGCCAACCATTCATGCATCCACCAATCCATCCATTCATCCATCAGTCAATCGCCTAGCCCACCCGCCATCATCAAGCCACTCCACCGCGAGATAACCAAATCCCTCTGATACCGACGTCATTCGAGTTCCCTATATTCTCGTGCACTGGGACCAGGATGGATGAGGGGTACTGGTGTGTGTGTGTGTGTGTGTGTGTGTGTGTGTGTGTAATTCACCGGGTCGGTCAGGATCACTTGATGGTCGTAATTGTCAGCTTTTACCCTCCCGGAAGGGAGCTGAGAGCTCATATAGTCCGATCTAAGGGCAAGGCTGTGACCTTCACACAAGCACACACCCATCCCCTTGCTCAAGGAGGACAGTAACCACCCACTTAGTCAGTGAAACTTTTCGCAGCCTGAGCGAGGCGCGAACTCCCGTCTACCAGTTGGCAAGCGAGAACGTTACCACCGCACCAGCGAGCGGTGTGTGTGTGTGTGTGTGTGTGTGTGTGTGTGTGTGTGTGTCTAAGTATACATGCATATCCGTCATCCGTCTGTCCGCCCCCCCTTCTCTCTCTCTCTCTCTCTGACTCAAAAACTACTGAGGTCAAAACGAATCAAGTGTGACGAATTACGGGCACTCCAAAAAAGAAATAAAATAAGTAGAGCAAAAGAGATGGAACTGGGAGCGAAGAAGAAGAGAAAATCGAAGAAAGAGACAGACTAAAGCGGATGGATGAAGGAAGAGAGAAGCAGAGGCGGTGAAGAATAGTAAGGGAGGCAGGGGAACTGGAACAAGAATATGATGGGAAACTTAAAAGGAGAAAGGAAAAAAGGCGGGAAGAAAAAAAGAAAGATGCGCAGGTTACAAGATGGAAGAATAGAAGAGAGAGTGAGGGGAGCAGAAACAAGAATATGGGAGATGAGAAAAGAAGTGAAGGGAGGAAAGAGGAGAAAAAGAAAGCACTGATAAACGAGAGGGAGAACAGACGACAGGGAGAAAGGAAAACGGGAGAGAAGGAAGATGATACAGAAGAGAGAAGAAAAGTGGAGAGGAGAGGCAAGACAAAGCAAAGACTAAGGGAGAAAGACGTACAACACGCGATGGATATGTAAATAAGAGATTGAGGAGAGAGATTAGAAAGACAGAGACAAGCTAATAATAAGGCACACGAAAAATATGAGACTGAAGGAAGAGAAATAAGAAAACAGAGAGACGCAAAAACAAAGACAGTGAAGCTGAGGAGTACATGATGCAGGCATGGTGTCAGGTATGGTGGTGGGGCAGGGGACAATTTAGTAAACACATCACACACACTGGAGAGCTACGTATCCTCCATACATGCTCGCACATACCAAGCAAGACACGCATATAGTCTCAGCCTCTCTCTCTCTCTCTCACACACACACACACGACACATACATTCTTAGCATTATCAATTTTATAATTATATTTAGTCGACACATACAAAATACTAATTCAAAATCGCCGTGAATGAACCGCCAAAGGACTTCCATTACCACTGAAGGTGAACCGTTTTGTGCGCGTTTCTGTACCTGACAAAGTAAACAAAACATTTAACCCTTCAGTCCTAAGTCGATTTCATTCAGGTGAGTGGAGATACGCTGTGTTTATAGCAGTGTGGATTACCTAGCGTGGAGTGTGGATAGAGGAGGATATGGAGGGTGTGGAGATGGAGGGTGGAGATGGAGAGTGTAGAGATGGAAGGTGTAGAGGCGGAGGGTGGATAAGGAGGGTGTACACAGGTGGAGGGAGGGCGTGGCGGAGCGTGGCGTGTGGTGGCATAAAGAGGGTGGCGTGGCGTGGGGTGGGGTGGAGGGGTGTGAGTGAGGCTGTGTGCTCGGTAATAACCCACCTGGCGGCTTCTACCCTCCCCTCCATACACACCTGGACATCACCTGGGGGGGTCTGAGGGATGGTGAGGGAGTAGGGGGGGAATTTGGGAGGGGGGAAACGGAATGTTAGAAAGGGGAGAGAAAGATGGATTTGGACGGGGAGGGGGGAGAAAGAGGGAGTAGGAAGGGAGGGAGAGGGTGTTGGGAGGGAGAAACTGAAGGAGATGGGAGAAGGAATAGACAGGTACACACAAGAAGGGTCTAGGGGATAGTTTTGGGTGGGAGGGAAAGAGGGGGATGGGAGAAACAGAGAAGGGTAGATGTGGAAGGATTTGTGAATGGTGAGGGGAGGGAAGGGAGCTGGGAGGGAGAGAAAAAGGAAAATGGGAGAAGGATTAAGAGAAGCATGCAGGGAAGGTCTCAGTGACGGTAATGGAGAAGGAGGAGTCGGAGGGAGAGGGGAACAGACAGAAGGAGTTGGAAGGAGGGAAAGGAGAAGGTGTTGGGAGAGATGTAAAGAGAATGCTGGGAGAGGAGGAAGTGTGTGTGGAGAAGAGGGTAAAAGGAGATGGAAGGAAAAATAGAAAAAGGCGGGGAATGAAAATGAAAGAGGGTGAGCAAAGACGAAAAGGGGGAGGAGGGTTATATGTGGAGAAAGGTTGGCTGGGAACTAGAAGGCAGAGGGGAGATGGGAAGGAAGGATAGCTAGAGGCAAAAGAAGGGAAAGGGGGAGATGAAGAGATACCGGCAGGTGGGGAAGGGGGAGCTAATGAGGGAAGGACTGAGGTGTGATGATAGAAGACGGGAAAATGGTAGATAGGGAGGGAGATAAAATGGGGATAAAGAGGAGAAAAAGGGATAGTGACTGAAGGATAAGAGGGAGATGAGGAAAAGAAGAAGAAAGAAATGGAAAAAGGTTAACTGGAAAGAGGTGGACAAAGGAAGAAAAACGGGAGGTGAAGAGGGGGGGGGGAAGGAGATGGGAAGGGGGGAAGGGAGAAGTGGAGGAAGCGGGAGAGAAGAAGGGGAGGGGGAGGTAGGGGGAAGAAAACTATGGACAAGTGACCCTCAGCACACACACACACACACACACACACACACACACACACACACACACACACACACACACACACACACACACACAAAACCTAATAAAAGACATTTTCACCTGGCCACACAACACTACATATTCCAATAACAATAATATAAACACACATAATTTAGTCTCTCTCTCTCTCTCTCTCTCTCTCTCTAAGTGCACCATTAATTAAGATAACAATAGCAATAACGACCTGGATAAACAGCACTACAGATTCCAGTAACAATAACACAAGCCACATACAATCCTCAATAATTATCTGGACAGAGCAAAGTCATCCATAGGCAAACTCCATGTCATAATTAGGGCATGAAGACATTAATCATCATCATCATCATCATCATCATTATAAACAACATTCCCATCCTTATCATTATCATACATTAATATCATCATAACCACCACCATCACCACAACCACTATCACTGTCATCACGATTATCATTATCACCACTATCATCATCATCATCATCATCATCTTATTCCTCAAAGACAGGTACACGGGGGAGGCAGAATTTTTAGGTAGAAGTAAGACCTCGGTTAGACACAGGTTTGATAAGACGTAGATCATATAAAAAAAAAATCACAGGTAAAAAAATCAAACTTCTCCAGCTTTTGACGAATTGTAGCTGTGTCCCCTAAGCTTAAAAAAATCGTCTAGTGGTAGCAAGCATAATAAAAAACGAGAGAGAGAGAGAGAGGGGGGGGGGAACCCATACACGGAATCGGAGAGAACCTTCAAGACAGGAGATAAGAAAGTTCCACGAGTCTTAAAAATTTTCAAGCAACTACAGGAAGACGAGGCTATAAACACCCCATATTATAAAGCAAAATTAAAATAAATAAATAGAGAAATAAATGACGCCAGAGAAGCATCCACCAATAAAAAAACAAAAACAAAAAAACTCCAGCCCACCGTTTCCCACAGCAACCAAAAGCAAATCACAAGAATAAAACACATCCAAGGAACACTAAAACACCAAGGAATGCATATCATAAAAATCAGCCATAAAAGGAGATAAAAAAAGTTTCGATGGGTGGGGGAAAGATCTGGGAGTCTGTCTGGCTCCTCAATCACCATCTTTTCTTCTGTCGTTGGTGGTGTGCATGATGGAAGGGAATTCTGAGAGGGATGGGTCGTATTTTTGCTTGCCTTTGTTTTAGTTATGTTTACAAGCGACGGGTTTTCGGTGTTTCGTCACTTTTACGTTACCTGTCGATCTGCTGTCTATCCATCACTCGCTCATTCACTCTCACTCACTCACTTTATCTATCTAAATAACTATATACCTACCTGGAATATATATATATAAAAAAAAGGGAGAAATCACTAAGAGGTGCTAGTACTTCCTAACAGCATGAGGACAGGACTCCTTAAGTGTGAGGGTGGAGTGTAGTGGCGTGGGTAGGGTGGTGTGGTGTGGTGTCAGTGTGAAGTGTGACTAGTGCCACACACCCAGGGATAGTGCCACCATTCACCCGGCACTGGGGGGTGGGAGGGGGTGTGCCGCCTCCCTGACAGTGTGGTGGGGTATGCGTGGGCCTTTTTATGGGATACCGGCCCTCCACTGCAGCCAACACTTGAGCACATAATTACTGAGCTATCACACTGATATCTTAACGCTCCACGGATCAGCTCCCCCTCACACACACACACACACACACACACACACACACACACACACACAGCACCAATTTGTACACCATAACGACAACTGTAAGCCAAGCAAGGAGGTGTGCGTTTATGTGTACGACAGTTCGCTTACATTCTGTGCAAAAAGGGAGACTCAGATCTTCAAAGCCTGTAAATAATTGTGTGTGTGTGTGTGTGTGTGTGTGTGTGTGTGTGTGTGTGTGTGTGTGTGTGTGTGTGTGTGTGTGTGTGTGTGTGTGTGTGTGTGTGTGTGTGTGTGTGTGTGTGTGTGTGTGTGTGTAAGAGCCTCAATAACAACAACAGCTGTGATCAATAACACGGGTGACCAGCAGTGTGTCACCCCAACCCCCCCTCTAGTGATAGGGGTGAGAGGGTCAATGCCTGATGACTATTATGTTTAACCCCCTCACACACACACACACACACACACACACACACACACACACACACACACACACACACTCACACACACACACACACACACACTCTCTCTCTCTCTCTCTCTCTCTCTCTCATCGAATCACATAAAGACGTCATCCCTACTACACCAGCCTTCAAAGTCAAGTACCATTATATAACAAGACTAGGGAGACTAGAGTAAGACGGACGATGATTCTACAAGTCACATTAAACCCCACTTGGACAACTCACTGCAAGAGAGGCGTCAAGATGGAGTACTTTCACATATACAGTACTGGTTTCAGAGGTAACATTTTTGGTGTAAATAGCAGAAGATTTTACGTGCAAGGAGAAAGGCGATAAATATAACAGTTAAGGTGGTGGTGGTGGTGGTGAAATCTCAACATAAGCAATAAATAAATAAATGAGGGGGAAACTACTTTGATAAATAATACAGGTAGATTTATCAAATGTCAAACAGTGGAATAATAAGGATAGAGGGTGTGGTGGTGTTATGGTATAAGGACTGCTGGTGTGGTGTGTGGGTGTGGTGTGAGGGTATGAAGGTGTGATGCTGTGATGGTGACATGGTGTGTGAGTGCAGAGGCGAGATGGTGGCGGGGTGTGTTCGTGAAAAGTACTGCAATTACGTATGGTTGTTGGTCGAGTGTAGTGTAATGTAGTGTGGTGTGGTATGAGGTGGTGGTAAAGGGAAAGGCTGTGGTAGTGAGATGTGATGGTGGTCAGGCAGAGTGGTGGTGGTGGTAGTTGTGTGGTGAGTCAAGTACTACCTCTCTCTCCACCTCCCTGACTCACTACTGCCTACCTGCCCCGCCTCCAGCCCTACCACACCACATCACATCCTGCCTCACACTCACCCTCCATAAAATCACACTCACTCATTTTCAGCATCTCTCTCTCTCTCTCTCTCTCTCTCTCTCTCTCTCTCTCTCTCTCTCTCTCAAAACAGGCTACAGCACCATCCTCTCTCTACCCATGATACTAAATCCAATCCCACTACTTTCTCTCCCTGTCTCTATCAATGTCTTTTTACCTATGAATCTCAACCACTGCCAGCACAACTACCCTGCTCTCTCTCTCTCTCTCTCTCTCTCTCTCTCTCTCTCTCTCTCTCTCTCTCTCTCTCTTACAGCTACTAAGCCCAACTTTCTCTTCGCCTCATCACCTCGAGCCATCAGCCACTACATTCACATCCTTTCTCTCATCCACTATAACTCCTTCACCTCATCTTGGAAATTCTCGTCCTTTTCGAAGCTTAATTTCCATACTTTTGTGGCAGAATGGGACAAACACTGCGGCTCTACATACTTTCCAAAGCACTTCTTCGTGACTAAAGCTCCAGTGTTAATCTGTTTTTACAACTCAGCATTCAAGGTGGGGTGATGACAATTTTAGGCCTGGTTAAAGAGAATTTTATAGTGCAGTCTCTCATACTTTAAAACTCCTTTAATTATAATCCTTCGGTTAATTTTAAGGTCGGATCATCAAGTAAGGGCCGTAGCGTCTGAATGAACTGTGTATCAATGTATCTATGAATCAGTAACGCACAGTACCTTGCATCTCTCTGCACTGTATTTAAACCCACATTATTTTTTTTTGTAATACTGTTACTGAGAAACAAGATATATATGCTATCTAACGATTACTCTCCATCTTCTACCACTCTCTCTCTCTCTCTCTCTCTCTCTCTCCTATGTACAACTCGTGCCACTCGCCTCCTTTCACCTGTTTTTCCTCCAGCCCTTCTCTTCCAATTTCTCTCCCGCTCGACTTCAATCTTCTCCCCTTACCTCTCCGTCTCTCTCCCCTCTGCCACCTTTCCATCCCCTCCCCTCACCTCACTTAGCAACAGTTTTTTTTTCTACTTCCGTCACAGTAGTCCTTCTCCCCACTCCTTACCTCTCCAACCCTCTACCCACTCCCATTCTCCCCTCCTTTCTCCCCTTTCCCTTCCTCCTTCCTCTCCCCATCGCCACTTCCCTTACCTCACTATTAATTTCCCTAGCTACTCTCATCTCCCCTTACTTCTTCACTCTTTTCTCCTTCCCACCTCCTCCTCTCCTACCCTCCTTCCTCCTCTCTCCCCTTTCCCTCTTTCCTCCTCTCTCCCCCTTCCCTCCCAGCTCTCTACCTTCAATCAATTCAATTTAGTGATTTTATGATACCCGTCATTTCATAGCTCTCTCTCTCTCCCTCTCTCTCTCTCTCTCTCCAATCTCGCAAAGTTATTCACCTAAAACGCACAATATTCCACTGTCCATGCAACTTCAAACTTTCACTCCACCTCTCCAATCGTTCGTCCTTCCACCCCATCCACCTAAAATCAGATCCATCCACTCATTCCATTTTTATGTCACAAACTCACTATACCCCATTATCTATCCACTTCCACTCCACTTCCCCATTCTTTCATGCCTTCACTCCATCCACCTAATCTCCACTCCATCCACTCTGAAATTCCACCCAAGTACTGACCTTCCACTCCATTCCCCTCCTCCTACTCTCCCTCCCTCCCTTCCTCCCTCTTCACAGACAGTTCCCCTATCAACAAGCCTTCTTTCACTAGATCTGGCAAAAATGAGAGAGAGAGAGAGAGAGAGAGAGAGTGTGTGTGTGTGTGTGTGTGTGTGTGTGTGTGTGTGTGTGTGTGTGTGTGTGTGTGTGTGTGTGTGTGTGTGTGTGTGTGTGTGTGTGTGTGTGTGTGTGTGTGTGTGTGTGTGTGTGTGTGTGTGTGTGTGTGTGTGTGTGTGTGTGTGTGTGCGTGTGTGTATTTCCTACCTCACTAATTCTCCTATAGGGCTACAGGACTAATATTCACATCAGCCAAGCAAAATCCTAATATACAAGTAGAAAAATGCAAAACTAGACATTAGACTAGTAATCCTAAGCACCAAGTATAAAATAACCCTAATAATATCTATCTATCTATATATAATGGGGGAGGCGGTGGCTAAATCGGTAGAGAGGTGGCCTGCAGTCCTTACGGACCCAGGTTCGAATCCCGGCTGGGGCAGGGAACAGTTTAAGGATTTGAATTTCATTAAATCAGGCTTTACTGATCTACCAGAAGACCCGCCGACATGTCGTAAAAATACCCCCGCTAATACCAATACACCAGTCCTGTATGAGACAGCCCTAGCATGTATTCAATATGGACGGTGGGTGTTAGCGCCGAAGTGGTGACATGTAGGGGTGTATGGTATGTAGGAGGACTGCTGGGCCTTGATAGCAGGCTGTGAAGCCTATGTCCAGAGTCGGACACATAAAAAAAAAAAAAAAAAAAACTAGGCTGCTTCCCCCAAGGAAAGGGAGGTAACCGAGACAGGACGACTCACTCTCCATTTACTCATCCATTCAAACACATTCATTCGCATCTTAGCCCCAAAGGGAAGAAAAAAATCATCATCATCATCAGGAACGGCAGACGTGACCAAACAGACCCCACCAGCACTTAGCCTTCACATCCTGTCTCCGCGGTACTACACAGTTCACATGAGCTAAACGATTCACTACGTCACATTCCGTAACTACATCAGGAGTCTCACATAGGAAAACCGGACACAAGCTTATCTATTATGAGTACTTCACATCCTATTAAAGTGAAATATAAGTAAACAATCGTGAATTTCAACAGATAAGCACCTGAGTGTATAAGGAGAGGACCAAAGGCTGAATATTTAAAACAGAGACTCAACACCAGGCTATCGTCATTGCACCTCAAGATATCAGGCATATAATCTAAACTACTCACACACATATAAAGCTCCTGGTGCACAAAACATTTAAAATCAAGCACCATCATATCAAACTTCAGACTCATAAATACATATATCACGAAAAACACACTTATAGACCTATATAGAAAATAAAAGGCAAACGTCCATCACATCTGCATCTTTGACCGAACCCTGACAGCAAGAAAGTCAACATATATTATCATTTAACCTTGGCCACCTCCCAATTACGGCCATATTCATAACTTTTCGACTCTTCCACCCCGACTTTTGACACAACTAGAGCTAATTAACTTCCGGGAGTGGCTGGTAAAAGAGGTATTAACTTTACAGAGGCAAGTCCTGACTAATTACATTTCCATAATGACGCCCCCCGCTAAAATAATAGGGAATGCAGCGAAGTGGATACTGTGCTGGATATTAGTGCGGTTTATTATTATTATTATTATTATTATTATTATTATTGTTGTTATTATTATTATTTTGTTGGGGAAGACAATTTTAATGATCCGCATACTATTTATATGATGACGGTGTCAAGAGGGTATTATAATCAGTATTTGGTAAGCTAAAATAATCCCTTAAAATAACATTATTATTATTATTATTATTATTATTATTGTGGTTGCTGCTGCTGCTATTATTACTGTTGTTGTTGTTGTCACACTGATCTAACAACTCTGCTATCCTAAGTCCGGCTGGGTCACCTTGGCAACATCCAGGCCAAGCTATTCTCGTCAAATACTGCTACCAATTCCTAAAGCTAGCGGTATTCGGTGCTACCCATATATGTTATTAATATCACCACAACACAAAGACTCAAGCACCTGGATTACCTACCGTTAATTAAAAGATAAGGCACTCAAGGGACCCCATTCTCGTGGCTTTAGGTGACTCCTTTCGTATGTATATATATTTTTCTTTATGCTGCCGACAGATGAGTTAATTTTGTTTATGAGGAGGACTTTTCGCAGGCAAGGGGCTAACAGAGGGAAAAAGTGTGCAGTTGTTCATTATCCATAAAATAACAGCGACTGTGTTCAATATCCTAGTGTCCTTTTGTTCTCATTTTCTGTTTATTTCCCCCCCCCTCTCTCTCTCTTCATCTTCCCCTCATTTCCCTTTCTCATTCCTCTCGCTTCCCCCCTCCTCCTCCAAAATCCCTCTCCTCTTTCTCCATCCTGCCTTCTCTCCCTTTCCTCTTTAACTTCCTTTCCCTACCTCCCTTCTTGCCCTCTCTTTCCTCCCCTTTTTCCCTCCTCCTCTACCTTCCCTTCCCTCCAGATCATCACTTCTCACTAAGATTCAGTTCTTAGTACCCACCGTTCTTAATTCTCCCTCTGAGAGTAGCGACACTGAAAGCTTCCTTCTCCCTTTTCTCCCTCATTTTTAATCTTCTCCCACATTTCTTTCCCTCTCTCCCTCCTCCCTTCTCCTTCTCTCCCTCCTCACTTCTTCTCTCCCTCCGTCCTTTGCTCTTCATCATTCCATTCTTTACTCCCATCTTCCATTCATCCATTTCTCTTCAACCTCTTACTTCCTGTTCCTGCATCTCTTTTCTTCTCCCATTTCCGGTATTTTTCCTTTATCTTCTTTTTTCTTCCTCTCCATCATTTTTTTCCCGTCTTATAATTATTCCTGAAGAAATAGTAAACTAAAACCCTCTCTCTCTCTCTCTCTCTCTCTCTCTCACTGTTTCCTCATACCCTCTTTCTCACGTCCTCATCTTTTACCTCCACCTCTATTCTCTTTCTCCTCCATTTTCTAACCTCTGCTCTCTCCTTATTTCCTTCTCTCCTCCCCCTCCTTCTCTCTCGTCTCCCTACCCTCCCTCTCCTCCACCACTCCTCTCTCTCCACAACCTCACCTCTTACCTCTCCTTCTTGACCCTAACTTCTATCTCATTTTACGAGCACTCTCCTCCTTCCATGTTCATTCTCACATTAGCTTTCTTTCCTTCTTTCTTCCTCTTCCCTTCCCTTCTGTTTTCCTCTAATTCCCTTCCCTTTTCCTCCTCTCGTCTTCCATTTTCTCCTTCCTTCTTTCTCATCACTAATTTTTCTTCCCCTGCCTTCTCCTTTTCCCTTCCATTTTCCTCTTTTTTCTCTTAATCCCTCCCTCTCTCAATCCCCTTCACCTCTCCCATATCCCTTCTCTTCTGTCCTTCTTCCTCACTCTTCCTCCATCTCTTCCCCTTCCTCAGTCTCCTCCATCCCCATCTTCAATCCTCTAATTCCTCCTTCTTTGTCTCTTCTTCCCTCTCAAATTCCATCCATCACTTAAAAAAACAAAAAAAAATCTTTCCCTCCTGTTGCCCTTCCTCCATCACCTCCTTTTCTACCCTCTCACTCCTTCCCTCCCTCCTACCTCCTCTCTCTGCATCACCTCCTCTTCAATCCTCCCACACCCCACCTCACTCCTCTTCCCCTTCATCACCTCGTCACATACACACCTTCTCCCTCTTCCTCTTCAATCATCCTACACACACCTCCTCTTCCTCCTCCTCTTCAATTATCCTACGCACACCTCCTCTCCCTCCTCTCCAATCATCCTACACACACCTCCTCTCCCTCCTCCTCTTCAATCATCCTACACACACCTCCTCTCCCTCCTCATCTTCAATTATCCTACACACACCTCCTCTCCCTCCTCTTCAATCATCCTACACACACCTCCTCTTCTTTAATCATCCTACACACCTCCTCTCCCTCCTCCTCTTCAATCATCCTACACACACCTCCTCTCCCTCCTCCTCTTCAATCATCCTACACACACCTCCTCTCCCTCCTCCTCTTCAATTATCCTACACACACCTCCTCTCCCTCCTCCTCTTCAGTCCTCCCACTGCTCGTCTCTCACCTCCCCATCCTCCATCACCCCCTCCCGCTCCTCCTGCCCCTCCTCCTCCCCAGGCCTGAGCATATACGTCAGGTCACAATTGGCCATAAAGAGCGTTCCCGTGTTATGCTCCTCAATGGCCACAGGGGCACGAGAGGCGGAGCATTCTATAAAGAGGCTGGGAGAGGCGCTGCTGAGACGAGAGACACTGAAATAGGTAAAGGAGAGACACTGAGGAGAGATACTGAAGATGGGAGAGAAGAGACAGTGAGGATGGATAGGAGGGACACTGAGACGAGGTGAGACAGTGAGGATGGGAGAGGGGAGTCACTGAGAAGTGGAGAGATACTGATGATGGGAGAGGTGCTAAGAGGAGAGATACTGAGGACTGGAGAGGCACTACTGATGAAAGGAGAGATATTGAGGATGGGAAAGGAGTTACAGAGAAAAGAGAGACACAGGGAACGGCAGGTGAGATGGTGTATTTAGGAATAATGGATGAGGGAAGGAGACGCAGTAAGAGGCAAAGAACGTAATAGGGGGGTAGGGAATAAGAAAGGAGGCACGGTGCTTCCTGTAACCCATTAGAACGCAAGATCAGGTACTCACTTAAGCATTTTCTTCTGACTACCTGAAGACGATGGTTCTGTTCACCTGAAGACATAAGGTAAAGGAGAACATCACTCTGGTACGATATTTTAACTACCGACAGATGATGACTATATCTTACCTACGGGGAACACACGCTCTCTGAAGGGTTAAAACATAGGGGGACGAAAAGCCACATCTAAGCAATATTAAATCGTCTTCTGGAGGCCAAAGTGTAATAGCTGTAAGATTTTTGACGTCCTGAAAAGGATATAATGGCGATGGGTATACTGAGGTTAAATTCTCTCTCTCTCTCTCTCTCTCTCACTCTCTCTCTCTTTCTCTCTCTCTCTCTCTCTCACACACACACACACACACACACACACACACACACAGCAAGGAAATTAGACAACTACACAGGAGGAGAGAGGCGACACAGCAGCAAGAGGAACACTGGGTGGTGAAGAGGATGAAGAGGGCGGGAGAGGAGGAGCTGGTAAAAGAAAGAGGGGGTAGATAGTACAGGAGAGGAGAAGAGAAAGAAACGGCAAGAAAAAGAGGAAAATGAGAGAGAAGGATGGTGAGGGAAGGGGAAGTGGGAGAAAGAGTGGTGGGGAAAGAAGAGGAGGTAAAAAGCCTGAAGAGGACAAAAAGAGGAAGAAATGACAGAACAGAGGGGGAAAAGAGGAAGAAATGAGAGAACAGAAGGGGAAAAGAGGAAGAAGTGAGAGAACAGAGGGGGAAAAGAGGAAGAAATGAGAGAACAGAGGGGGAAAAGAGGAAAAAATGAGAGAAGAGAGGGGGAAAAGAGGAGGAAATGAGAGAACAGAGGGGGAAAAGAGGAAGAAGTGAGGGAACAGAGGGAGAAAAGAGGAAGAAGTGAGGGAACAGAGGGAGAAAAGAGGAAGAAGTGAGGGAACAGAGGGAGAAAAGAGGAAGAAGTGAGGGAACAGAGGTAGAAAAGAGGAAGAGGTGAGGGAACAGAGGGAGAAAAGAGGAAGAAATGAGGGAACAGAGGGAGAAAAGAGGAAGAAGTGAGGGAACAGAGGGAGAAAAGAGGAAGAAGTGAGGGAACAGAGGGAGAAAAGAGGAAGAAATGAGGGAACAGAGGGAGAAAAGAGGAAGAAGTGAGGGAACAGAGGGAGAAAAGAGGAAGAAGTGAGGGAACAGAGGGAGAAAAGAGGAAAAAATGAGAACAGAAGTAGAAGACACAGAAAAGAGTATGAAGCGGATGAAAATGAAATAAAACAGTGAGGGAAAAAGGGAAGAGGGAGAAAGGGAAGGGGGGAACCGACAAGGACCCTTTACTACAGGGCCTCTAGGGAACAGGGACATGTAAGGGGAAAAGGGAAAGAGAGAGAGAGAACAGGGGAGAAGGGAAGAGGAGAGTTGGAAAGCGGGGAGAAAAAAATGGCTTGTGATTGGGGAGAAAGACAGGAATGGGGTAGGAGAAATGGGGAACAGCAGAGGAAAGAGATGGAAGAGGCGGAGGAAGGGGAAGAGAGGGGAATGGGAAAGGTGGGGAAAGAGGAAGTAAGAGGGCTGGAGGAGATGGGGAAGAGAGTGGAGAAGGGACAGAAGGTGGGGGGGAAGAGGGGAAAGGAGGAAGAGAATGACAGGGGAAAGAGCGAATGGTGAGGAACGTGGGAGAAGAGAGGAAGAAGGCGGAAGAGAAGGGGAGGGGAGAGGGGAAGGGGGAGGTGGGGGAAAAGGCGGAAGGGGAACAGCTGGGTGAAAGGAAGGGGAAGAGGAAGGAGCAGCTGTGGTCAGAATGGACACATATGGATGGATGGGCGTGCGGTGGAAGACTTCATTCATTTTAAGGCAAGCAGCGGCGTGGAGGAGGGAAGAGGGATGAGGCCAGGATACTGAATGGAAAACTGGCAGGTAAGACGTGAAAAGAAGAAAGAAAACAGGACGTAGGTTAGATGTTTTCATTCATGGCAAGGCAGGGAGTCGCGTGGTGGAGGGAAGAGGCAGGAGGCAGGGGCAATTTTAATAAGAAACTGACAGAAAGAGATGTGAAAAGGGGGTACATTACAGTAATGGAAGAGAGGAAAGACAGACAACTCAGATATGCCGAAATGATCAGACGAAGATACTGCGACCAACTGCATAGGCTAACAAGGTCTACATATAAGATGAAAAAAGAGAAAAAAAAATTAGGTGCATGTCTTTCGCAGGTTCGTGAATTGTTCTGATGAAAGAATGATATCGACACAGCAAAACCGCATCTATTGTGAAGGTACAGTACCATAAACGAAGATTAAAACAAGCCTTGTCAAATCCACTGCTAACATGCGAATAGCTACGTTTACCTGCGAAAGGCGGAACGAACTGAACGTTTTGAGCAACACTTCTATCAATGGGACCACTCAGCATCTCTCTCTCTCTCTCTCTCTCTCTCTCTCTCTCTTTATATATATCTATCTATCTACCTATTATCTACCTATCTCCGTGTGTGTGTGTGTGTGTGTGTGTGTGTGTGTGTGTGTGTGTGTGTGTGTGTGTGTGTGTGTGTCCCGCAACGTTATACCCACGTTCCGAATTCTGCGAAAAACAGTACGTCTGAGAATTTGGCGAACCCCACAAGCCAGACACACTTGGCACACACACAATGACACACACACACACACACACACACACACACACACACACACACACACACACACACACACACACAGACGTACAATCAACAGAGACTTAGGATAGTAAAAGAGGAGAGGACGAAGCGGGAAAGAGGATGCAGGGGAAAGGAGAGGAGGGAAGAGGAAGACGGTGCGAGAGTACACGGAACGAAATGGGAGAGGAGAGAAGGAAGAGGGGACAGGAAAGAAGGAAAGAAGGGGAGAGAGAGGGAAGAGGGAGGTGAAGGAATGAGGGACTGAGGAGAGGAATGGGGTTGGGGATTGTGGGGAAGAAGTAAGGGTGCATCGGAAGGAAGGGGAAGGGAGATGGGTGGAGAAGCAAATGGAGAAAGGGCGGGAGGAATGAGTGTTTTTGATAAGTAGCCTACAGACGGACTTGGAGAGGACGATGAGAGGATGAATGGGAAGAATATGGAGGGGAAGAAGTACGGGGAAGGGGTGAGGGTGTATGAGAAAATAGGTATGGGAAGTTAGAGATGAGATAAGATGTTAAGATTGTGGATATGGGGTGGTAGAAGTGAAGGGAAAGGGTGGGAAACTGTAAGGGTACGAATGGTGTGGGGTTAGGGAAAGGGTGGGAAAATGTAGGGGTAGGTTGGGAGGGTTGGGGATGAGAGATGTAAGGTATATAATGGGAGCCACATACCTGCTGTCAATCTCTAGCCTCACACACAGCAACACCTGCCAACACCCAACCACACCATCATACACTAACACAGACCTACTCCCCCGGTTAGATAAAGTTGGTTAGGTTAGGTAGGGTCAGGTTACGTCAGGTTAACAGGTAACGTAATGTTAGGTTAGGTGAGATTAAATGACGTGAGATGCAGGTAGGTCAGGTTTGGTTAGGTTTGGTTGGCTTGGTTTGGCAAGATAAGATCAGGTTAGGATGGGAAAGTATAGGCTAAGACTGGATAGGATATGTTAGATTAGATTAGAAAAGGTTAGGCTAGGCTAGGGCAGGGGATGAAGGGTAAGGTAATCTGATGAGGGCTAACATACCTAGAGTACTGTCAGTCTTGGCCTCAAACACAGCAATACCTGCCAACTCCGTACCCCATTGACACACAATCTTATAATAACACGGTGGCAGTAAAGAATAGGAGGGAGGTGAGAGAGGGAGAAGGTTAAAGAAAATGAGAGAGAGAGAGAGAGAGAGAGAGAGAGAGAGAGATGATGATGATGATAGCGTGGACAAAATGAATGAACCTAACATACACAACACCACGTGGATGAGATCAGCTGACGAAGGGGAAGGGGTCGGGGGTCGGGGGAGGAGGGAGGAGCAAGAGGAGTAGAGGAGGGGGTGGGAAAGGGGGCAAGGGGGTGTGGGGGAAGGGATAGGAGGGACGATGGGTGGGGGAGGCAAGATGTGGGGGTGGGTGGGGGGGAAGACAGATAGACGGTACTACACAACACTGCTTCACTACAACACACTTACAACCATCCCAGCTGAGTCAACGCTGCATCAGGCTTCCCTCACACATAGCCTCCTCTCACATTGTTTACACTGCAGCTGATAACCCCCTACCCTGCCCCACTCAACCCCACCACCCACCCTTCCATAACCAAGGCGCTACTGCTCTTACTGCTTACCCACTCACTCACGTAATTCACAGCTCTATGTTCAACTGACAACTCATATTTTTTTCGCGTGTGCAATGTTAGGGATTCTGTGTGTGTGTGTGTGTGTGTGTGTGTGTGTGTGTGTGTGTGTGTGTGTGTGTGTGTGTGTGTGTGTGTGTGTGTGTGTGTGTGTGTGTGTGTGTGTGTGTGTGTGTGTGTGTGTGTGTGTGTGTGTGTGTGTGTGTGTGTGTGTGTGTGTTTTAACGAAATGTAGAATGTCCAGTTTACGTGGGTGACGAAGGCTTACTTCTTAACGTTCTTACTAAATCACACAGACAGACAGACCGTCAGAAAGACACACACACACACACACACACACACACACACACACACACACACACACACACACACACACACACAAGCACCCAGTTCTCTCTCTCTCTCTGCCACATCTGCCACCACTCCACACATATATTTAGTCCCTCCCCCGACTGTCGCAAGAGAGATGGGTATAAGCTGTCATGTACGCATAGGTCAACCTTGAACTCCATCTATCTATCTATCTATCTATTTATCTATGTCTGTCAGTCTATGTACCGTATATCTTTATCCATCAATCTGTCTGTCTGTCTATCTATTAATCCATCTATCTATGCATCTATTTTCTCTACAACTACATCTTTCTAACTATCAATCTTGCTATTGTCTGGAGCTACGGATCCCCAACTGAATATTTTATGTATCTTTACCTTATATTTTTCTAGTTTTCCTGTTACTCTTACCTTTGTTTTCATTCTTTTCTTTGCACTTGGAGGTGGAAAAAAAAATAAACAAAAACGCATAAACACCAAAGAGGAAAATTTACATGAGACCTAAAAACAGAATATGAAAAAAGGCCAAAAAAACAGTACGGTAGAGATAAAGGCTATTTTTCTATATGTTCACGGAGTAGTTATCTCTAGTACATCCACCCTCTCTTTAATCAGTGTCAGAAGAAAGAACAGGATGGGGGGGCGTTATCCTCTCTCTCTCTCTCTCTCTCTCTCTCTCTCTCTCTCCTGGCCCCACACAGTAACGACTTCCGGGTGAGCGTTAAACGGACCACTTTACGCGCGTGAGAGACAACGCAGATCGCGCCGCTGTGATGTAATGACCGGTGTGGCCTGAAAGACTGATCATGGCTGTACAACACTGACGGGAAGATGATTGATATAGAGCAGACCAACACACACACACACACACACACACACACAAAGGCACCAAACACAGAAAATCCCACAAAGACGCCAAACACAGAAAATCCCACAAAGACACCAAATAATATCCCACAAAGACACCAAACACAGAAAATTCCAGAGACACAGAAAATCCCACAAAGACACCAAACACAGAAAATCCCTCAAAAACACCAAACAGAAAATCCCAAAGGCACCAAACACAGAAAATCCCACAAAGACACCAAACACAGACAGAAAATCCCACAAAGACACCAAACAAAGGAAAGTCCACAGAACGTTTACGCCATTAAAATCCCTTCCAGAAGAGATGTTGTAGAACTAAATATATCAGAATCTTGAATTGACAAGCCCAGTCTCAACGATCTAAGTAAACCACATGAAAATTGGATGTCTGAAAACCACACACCGTAAATGAAAACCACATATATACCATAACGAAAACCACGAATAAACCAACTCCACCGCAAAGCTAAATATATCACGAACTTCAAATTACAATCCCAGTCTCTGAAATCTAAACGAAGCCTCGCAAACTGAAAACGGTGTGCAGCGTAAACTGAGACCCGCATAAATGACGAACAGGATGACTAAAACCACAAATAAATCAATCTCACCGCAAAGCTAAATGTATCAAGAACTTCAAATTACGATGACAAGAGCCTGCGTGCCGAGCAAACCGCTGCACTCCACAAGGTCCACCAGCTGTCGTCTGTACAAACACCTCTGCGGGGAGTCAATATAAGTCTTACCGCAATACCGCCGCTATCTGGGTTAACGCCACAATCGCTGGTTTAACTGGACTCGCTATGAAAACACCAGACTCTCACTGTATAACGTTAACTCGGGATTATTTGCAGCTTGTCACTTCACTACCTATCTCCTCATCTGCATCTAAGCAAGCATGCATGGATGCACACGCAGGAAGACGTGCGCACGTCCACACAATTGCGCGCAAACACACACACACACACACACACACACACACACACACACACACACACACACACACACACACACACACACACACCAGTTCTGAGACCACTACTATCACTAAGGTAGTTACATATTCCTACCTCTTCTTGTTCGAAAAGTCTCGCTAAAGCTAATTAAAATTGCCTGAATATAACAAGGTTAAGAAAAAATAATACGTCACGGAATAAAAGGGAACATTTAAATATAATATACGAGAAAAAGTTTGTGGTGCTGAAGCGGCTGAGGTAAAAACCCTAATCCAATATAACGGTGATGATTTAGAACTGAACAAGAGCGAAGGTTTCCTGTTGTTAATGCGACTCAACTGAAATTCACTTTAGGAAACAGGGAGGACGTGAGGAGAAGGGAGGGATGGCGAGTGAGAGGGAGGGAGGGGGAGAGGGTAGAGAGATGGGTGGGTGGGGGAGGAAGAAGGGGGAGTGAGCGACGGGGAGTGGGCGGGAGGAGGGAGAGAAGGGAGGAAGGAGTAAGAGGAGGACAGGAGAGAAGGGAGGAGGGAAGGGGAGAAAGAAGGAGGAGGAGGGCATATGAAAGGAGTACACGAAAGCAGAGGAGGGGGAAGGCAGAGGCAAGGTAGGAAAGGGGGCAGGGGGACGAATGAAGAAAAGGAAAGAAAAGGCAGCATCGGTGAAAAGAGAAGTGATCTTGAAGAGAAGAAAGAACAGGGAATACTAGTGGGAAGAGAAAGGAGAGAAGGACACAGTTAGAGAGGAGCGTAGAGGAGAGGAGACGAGACGAAGATGGAGGTAGATAACAAATGGGGTTAAATGATGGAGAAGGGGTATATTCACTGGTGGAAAGGAGAGTTAGGGAGGGAATGAACGGTACAGGAGGAGAGGCGGGTGTCGACTGAGAGGAGAGGTGGAGGGGATGGACAGAGGGGTAAGACGAGAGGAAGAGGGGCAAGGGAAAGGGAGAGGGGAAGGAGGGGGTGGGGGACTGGTTGAGAGGAAGCACGGGACCTCTAGCAAACCGGGTTGGGGTAGGGGAAGGGGGAGGGGCTGAAGAGGGAAAACGGGATGGAAGGGATCGGATGGCGATGGGTCGGGGAAACAGGGAGGTGGGGGGAGGGGTGAAGGGGGTTAGGGAAGGGGTCGCGGACGAGCGAGAGGGGTGGGGAAAGGATTAGATGGGGTGGAGGGGAAGAGAGGGATGGAGGGGAGAGAGGAGGGAGGAAATCGAAGGGGGGCAGGGAGGGGGTCGCGAAGGGCTGAGCGTCACGGGTAATTCCAGGGAGACAGCAATGGAGGGGAGAAAGAGGGAAGGGGAAGCGAGAAAGAGGGAAGGGGAAGGGAGAAAGAGGGAAAGGGAGGGGAGGGGAAGCAAAATGGGGAGAAGGAAGGGTAGAAGGGATTACAGAGGACAGGAAAAGCGGAGGAGAGTAGGAAAGAGAGAAGAAGGAATGGAGGGATGTGAAAGAAGGAGAGGGGAAGCACAGAAACTTACCTGGAAATAAAGATGAACAGGATCATTAAAGAGTTGGAAGAGAATTTTTGTATGGAGAGAGAGAGAGAGAGAGAGAGAGAGAGAGAGAGAGAGAGAGAGAGAGAGAGAGAGAGAGGAAAACGCAAAACGGTCGATATCAGAACGGGGAGAAGGAGGGGCGTGGATAGGGGGAGAGTGGGTCAAAGGGGAGGAGGGGAGAAGAGAGGGAGTGGGGGAGGGAGGGAAAAGAGAGAGAAAAGAATGAGTGAGAGAAGAGAAAATGTGAGAGGAGAGAAAAGAGAGGAAATGAGAGGAGAGACAGGGTGAGCAAGAGAAGTGAGACAGTGTGAAAAATGGAGGAACGAAGAAATGACGGATGATGGGGAGGAAATGGAAAGAAGAGAGAGGGAGAGAGAGAGAGAGAGAGAGAGAGAGAGAGAGAGAGAGAGAGAGAGAGAGAGAAACGAACGGTGAGCAGAGCATAACGGAATATAATGCATGGGAGAGAGAAGAGGAATGGAGAGTGGAGGGAGGAGAGTGACTCAGCAAACACGACGGAGGGAGGGAGGGAGGTGGGGGAGAAAAGGGAGGCTTGGGAAGGCTGGATAGAGGAAAAGGGGAGGGAGAGAGGGATGAAAGGACGGAAGGATGTATGGAGGACGAGAGGTGGGAGGAAGGATAGAAAGGAAGGAAGGGAAGGAAGAAGAGAAGAGATGGAGAGAAAAATGAATCGGCTGCATGAAGAGAGAGAGTAAGGGAGGGAGAGAGAGGAGAAAGGGATGGAGTGAAGACTAGGCTAGATGGAGGGAGAGAAGGAGAGAGAAAGGAGAGCATGAAGATGTGTACTGGAGCAAAAATAGGAAGTAAGAGGTAGGGGGAGGGGGAGGGGGAGGGAGCGAGAGGGGAGGGGAGGGGGAGGGGAGGGGTAGGGGAGGGGTAGGGAGGGGAGGGGAAGGGAGGGTGTAAAGAAGATTATGGAACAGGGGGACTTTAACAGGCTGTTTGAGAGAGAGAGAGAGAGAGAGAGAGAGAGAGAGAGAGAGAGAGAGAGGATCTATTCAATCCGAGGCCGCTTATTTTTTTTTTTTTACTATAGTTCCTTCACATTAACTTGACACAGAGTTCGTCCTTATGCGGTTTATTTCACGTAGCTCAGCGGCAGAAAAATAATAACACTACAGCTCTATTTGGTAACTTTTCCACGGCACTTCTTCGTGACTAGCACCATAGTCTACTGTTAATCTAATATCACAAGTCCGCATTCATGGTGGAGAGAAGGGAATTTTAGGCCAAGTTAAAGTGAAAAGAGTATATGACCTGAAGACTATCCAGCTTGGTAGATATTTTTCCACCTGGAGGGGTTAGATGCAGCCTTCGTAAACCCCTTCAGCACGAGGCGTCTCCCCCAAGCTGAATAAAATCGTCTGGTAGCAGCAGAACAAAATACAATTAGTCATCGTACTAACGCGGTTAAAGTGAGGTAATCAGCGGAAAAAAAAAAAAAACTATCTATCTATTGCCAGACGCCTTAATCCCGTAACGGCTGGCCACAAACAAACCGCCTCCATGTTGCCCTGTCCCCCGCCACTTTTATCTCCCCCAAAAATAGATAAATAAATACGTACGCTGAACCTGAGAGAATTAAATATAGATTAGACAAAAAACAATAACAATCTACCAGGTAAAGAGACAAACACATACATACGCTGCAGCTGATATATAATAAAGAGTAGATAAAATAGATTAAACTCTACTGGAAAGATAAGGAAAAGATAAATGCATACGTACGTTGCAGTTGGGTAGTGGCAGCTCTATGACATTTAAACTTATATAAATAGTACAAGCAGACAGACAAAGAAAGTACCTGGCATGCTGAAAGGTGTGGCAGAGTACCGTAGTAGTAGTAGTACATAGTAGTAGTAATAGTAGTAGTAGTAGTAGTAGTAGTAGTAGTTGTTGTTGCTGTTGTTGTTGTTGTACAGACATGAGAGCCACAGAGACGAAGCTAGCACTAAGAAATTACCCAACAAAGCTACAGACAAGAGATAATGAACGTACAGGTAAGCTAAAGTGTAAAGTATTAAAGCTACAGTTCTTCTTCACTAACTTGGTCCAGATTTTTGTCCCTCTGAAGCTTACTCCACGTAGCTTGATAACAAAGAGAGACAGTACTACGGCCCTACATCCTTTCCCTAACACTTCTTCGTGACTGGCACCATATTCGAGTTACGTACAGTTAAACTTCGGCATTTACGATAAAAAGATGGTAATTTTAGGCCAAGTATGAGTGAAAATAGTATATGACTAACAGCATCCACAACAGGGGGCCAATGACAACAAAGATACGATATATACAGTACGCAAATGGGTGAAATATTGTACGAGTCACGCGAGTATGCATTTGAAACAGCCATCGATACGTCGGATAAACTGGGATGGATACCATATCAGTACGGAGAGGGGACGTGCATCCGTGGAGTGGTGGCTGTATGACATTTAAGTCCGGATAAATAATGCGACTGGACGATAAAGCTAGTGGGTAGGAGCGTGGCAAAACACAGTGTATGACCTTTGAGACTCAGATTAGCTCCTATCTTAATTTTGGCTGGATTTTCGCGTTTTCGCAGCTTATTTCACGCAACAGCCACGTAAGTTAGTCATGGCAGTGGCCCGGTTCCGCCAGATATAACAAATCGATTTATAATGTTCAAGAATTCCTTTATAATCAAGTTAATCAAGATGCAAGGATGCCATTTGGAAGCCCTAGCCATACTGATATAAATAGACAACTTATCTAACGCGCCCTTTTTTTCTTTTTCTTTTTTTTTGACAACGCACTAACCAATCCAAGGAACATCTTCACAAATTTTCACCAGTTCTCCCAATATTCCTTCCCTGATTCAGGCTACACACAGTCAGACCGTCAGAGACAAAAACAAAGCCTAGTAATTTTTCACCACATTTCTCCCAAACTTTCCTCTATAAATCGGACGACATACAAGCAAACAGACTGGCAGACAAAAAATAAAACCCAATACGGTACACCTGATGTGGTTAAAGAGACGCAGAGAGACATTATCGTGGTGATTAAAGCAATTTAATGTAGAAAGTAAAGCAATATAATGTAGATAAAGTAGAAAGTAAAGCAACACAAAGTAGCAAATAAAGCAAATATTAAGTAGAAAGTAAAGCAGTATAAAGTAGAAAATAAAGCAATACAAAGTAGAAAGTAAAGCAATATAAAGTAGAAAATAAAGCAATACAAAGTAAAGTAGAAAGTAAAGCAATATAAAGTGGATAAAGTAGAAAGTAGAGCAACATAAAGTAGAAACTAAAGATATTTAAAGTAGAAAATAGAAAGTAAAGCAATATAAAGTAGAACGTAAAGCAATATAGAGTGCAACTAGTGTGTAGCGGGTGCATGTTATCTAAAGTATGAAATAAACAGATACCGGTGGCAACAACAGCCAACAAACATCCAGTGAAGAGTGGGGAAGAGGAGGCGGAGAAAAGTGATGGAAAAGAGGGATAAAGGAGTGAGGGAGACAGTGAAGGATGAAGGGGCAGGGAAAAAAGAGGTGAAGATGGAAGGAGAGAGGAGTAAGGTAAAAAGGGGTGAGGGGGAGAGGAGTGAGACACTAAGATAGAGAAGAAAATAAAGAGAGGGGGTGAGGGGGATAAGAATGAGGGAGAGAGATGGGTGCAGAGTACGTGAGGAGCGAAGAATGTCAAGTGTGAGGTAGAAAGGAATGAGGATGAGAGGACGGAAAGGCGTTGGATGGCGTGCAGACTAAGTGTGAAGTATGGAGTAAGGAACGTGAAAATATGGAGTGAGGAGCATGTGTGAAGTACGTAGTAGCATTAAGAGGTAAGTGGGAGTAGTGGAGTAAGAATGAAGGGATGGGGGGGAGTAGATGGAGGGACGTGAGGGAGACAGGATAGCAAAGGGAGGGGGGGGGACTGGGTATGGGTTATGAATACAAATAAAATACACAGTAAAGTTAGCCGTGAATCAGTATGGAGCGAAGTATAAGTGAGGAGTAAACAAGGAATGCTGAGTAGGCCAGTGGAGTAAGGATGAGAGGACAGGGAGCAGGGCGAAGGGGAAGAATGGCAGGGGTGAGGGGGAGAGGCAGAGGGGGAAGGGGAAGGGGGACGGGGGGGTAGGCGTGGTATGACTCAGTTTGGCCACGTGGTCCTGTGAGTGGCGTGGAGTGGAGTGCATGACTGAGATCCGCTTTACCCTTCCTTCTTTAATCACCGACACTCCACTCATACGGGGGAGGGGTGGAGAGGAGAAGGGGACTGAGAGGGATGAGGAGAGGGGATGTGTGATGGTGGGAACAGACTAGGGGAGGGGGGAGTAAGAGGAATGAGAAACAAGTGACCTACAATATACGGAGGCCAAGATAGATATATTCCTTCAAAACCGTTTAGAACTAACAATTCAGAACCAAGATGGTTAAACAACAGATTAAAATCTCTCATAGGCCAAAGGAAAGGAATATATAGAAAAATAAAACGTGGAGAGGAACACTTACGTAACCGGTACACAATTTTAAATAGAGAAGTAAAGAGGGAGATAAGAAAAGCAAAGAGAAGTTATGAAATTAAGGTTGCAAGTGAATCAAAAGTAAACCCCAAGGGTTTTTATCAAATGTACCGAACGAAAAATAAAGATAGGATAGGACCACTCAGAACAGAATCAGGTGACATTACCAGTGAAGATAAAGAAATGTGCTCCATCCTAAATAATTATTTCATATCAGTATTCACCAAGGAAAATCTAAGCCTGGTCCCTCAAGCAGCAAATATTTACCATGAGAATACGGAAAATATTCTTAGTAAAATAACCATTAGTAAGGAGGACGTATTGAAAGAAATTAACAAGTTAAAACCTCAAAAATCGCCAGGTCCGGACGATATATATGCAAAAATTATAAAAGAAACCAAAGAAGAATTATGTCAGCCACTTTTAACGTTATTTAATGACTCTTTAAGTTCAGGAGAAGTTCCAGAGGCGTGGAAAACCGCAAACGTAGTGCCCATCTTTAAAAAGGGTGATAAATCAGCTGCGTCGAATTATCGTCCGATAAGTCTAACGTCTATAGTAGGAAAAATGTTAGAGTCAATTTTGGCAAATAGGATTAGAGAACACTTAGAAAGATTTAATCTTATAAACGAAAGTCAGCACGGATTCAGGCAAGGACGATCCTGCCTCACAAACTTGTTGTCATTCTACTCGGAGGTCTATGAGGCAGTAGATAGCGATAAAGCTTACGATGTTATTTATCTGGACTTTAGTAAAGCTTTTGATAGAGTCCCACACGAAAGGTTAGTTAGAAAGGTTCGAGCACACGGTATAGACGGCAATATCTTAAAATGGATAGAATCCTGGCTGAAAGGACGAAAGCAGAGAGTATTAATAAATGGAACTAAGTCGGACTGGGGATTAGTAACTAGCGGTGTACCACAGGGTTCAGTACTCGGTCCCTTATTATTTATCATATATATAAATGATCTAGACTTAGGAGTCAATAGCAGAATCAGCAAATTTGCCGACGATACAAAAATAGGGCGTATCATTAACTCGACTGACGATTGCCATTACTTACAAAAAGACCTCGATACATTGTCCAAATGGTCTAAAACTTGGCAAATGGAATTTAACGTTGAAAAATGTAAAGTACTTAACGTAGGCAAGACCACTGGAGATACTAAATACAGCTTAGATAACAAAGAAATTAGCAAATCTGAATGCGAGAGAGATCTAGGAGTTATGATTAGTAACGACCTTAAACCTAGGCAACAGTGCATTAATGCGAGAAATAAAGCAAATAGGGTCCTAGGATTTATTTCGAGAAGCGTGAGCAATAGATCATCTAAAGTAATATTGAAACTTTATCTAGCATTAGTAAGGCCACATTTAGACTACGCAGTACAATTTTGGTGTCCTTACTATAGAATGGATATTAATTCGTTAGAAAATGTACAGAGAAGAATGACTAAAATGATACATGACGTCCGGAACCTGTCATATGAAGACAGACTGAAAAGACTAATAATGCATTCGCTAGAGAGGCGTAGAGTAAGGGGAGACTTAATTGAGGTGTTTAAGTGGATGAATGGTATAAATAAGGGAGATATTAGCAAGGTACTTAAAGTGAGCATACAGGATAGAACTAGAAATAATGGTTTCAAACTAGAAAAATTCCGTTTCAGAAAGGAAATCGGTAGAAATTGGTTTGGTAATAGAGTAGTAGACGAATGGAATAAGCTACCTAGTAAAGTAGTTGCTGCCTCTTCCATTGAGAGTTTCAAGCATAGGCTAGATAAGCATATGACAAATAAGGGGTGGATATAGAATAAAGAAAATATTATAACCAATACTAATTCAAAAATAAATTTTCTTTTCAGGTTACACTATGATAGTCTCTATTCTCCTTTCACACTTTCCTGTAAAATGTCCACGCCAGTTTTTCTATACGGCGTGGTGTTCTTTCTGACTTTTTCCTGCCGGCTTCGGCTGGAGGGTTTGGAGGGCGGGGAGAGCCTTCTTCTTTGCTATCCTTATCTCATTCTAGTAGTTCAGTTACTCTTCTAGGAGCTGCCTAGCATGGGCCAACCGGCCTACTGCAGTTATCCTCTCTTCTTATGTTCTTATGTACACCACATAATTATATTCGAACATTATTTTCTGTTTCATCCACTGTCTCTTCGTGACCACACATCTAACCGCCATTTAAACAAAAAAGGAGTTGAAACAGAAGAGTACAATAGCAATACATAGGAAATACAGAATACATGAAGCCTATTGACCCAGGATGAAGTTATCTTGTTATATATATAATATAAAGGAAAGCTAACTCAGCTAAGACCTAACCAATATCTGTGCAAAATGGTTAGAAAAGAAAAGAAGCCACAGCGAGAGTTTGACGATAGAACATCAGATGACAGGCATGGGGATGGAAATAACGTTGGTGGAAAGGGGAAGGGGGACCACGGAAAAGAAGAAAGAGAATGTTAGAAAAAGACGAGATGGGGATCGGAATGGATTGAGAGAGTTGGGGAGGGAAAGTAAGAGAGAAAGCTTGGGATGCAGGGAAGAGGCCGAAAGGTTGGGGGTGATAAAACAAGGGGCGAGTCAACGAAAATAAAAGTAATAAGAAACAGGAAATGCCGCGAGAAAGTTACGATAACGGTAAGTAATGATGCGGGGAGGAAGAGAAAGACGAACAGAAGACTGAGGGTGAAAACAGAGAGGAAGAGAAGAGAAACAAGGGAAGAAGATTAAATAACATGACTGAAAAATGACGAAGGTAAGAAGAGAAAGACGGAAAGGAGAACAAATACACGATGAGGAAATGATATACCAGTCCAAGATGTGAGGCAAATAAAGAAAGAAGGAAATGCAGGAAAAAGAAGAGAAACGAGAAATGACGAGGACATGCACGAAAGAAAAGTGGACAGACAAGAGGGTAAATGAAAGGGAAGAAATCAGATGGACGGCGAGATGGCTGAGACACAGGGCAGTGGATGGGGAGAGAAAGAACAGGAGATACATGGGGGAGACAAGGTAACACGGGGTGGGAGAGGAAGATAGGGTAGGGGGAAAGGAGTCGGGGTGGGAGAGCTGGCAGAGCGAGGGGGAAGTAGGGAGAGGGAGAGAAAGGTGGGCGGGGTAAGGACGGATAGGGAAAGAGTAGGGGTTGTTGGGGGGGAGAGGCAGGCAATACTAAGGGAAAGAAAAGCAGGAGGGAAAAGGAGATGGCAAGGGGGGAGGGAGAGGGCGAAATAATTCATAATCGTAAATATTTTTCTTTAACTACGAAAATTTCTTACAGTAGAAGTAAATTTACATTATCTCAAAGGGATGAGGATGCATACAATCTTCACCCCAGGAGACGTCTGTGTGTGTGTGTGTGTGTGTGTGTGTGTGTGTGTGTGTGTGTGTGTGTGTGTGTGTGTGTGTGTGTGTGTGTGGTAGAACAACAACAGAACCATCATCATCATCACCACAACCACCACCATCATCATCATCATCCCAATCACTGCTCCCACTAAAAGATCGGGGCTGAAGTAAGCAAAATAAATGATAAACAAAAATCCTCTTTTCCAAACGTGCAGGCCAGGCAGCGTCAGTGACAAAGAACGTTTTCCATTGTTCCACTTTCATTGTGATGGATAAAAAAAGAAAAAAAAAGAGTTATCTATTGTTGAAGCTGTAAAGGCTCCATCCCATCAGGTGCAAACTGAACATACACATAACACCTCCAACTCATTCAAAGTCTTTCTTTTTCTTCATTTTAATAACATCATCAGTAGATAAGTTTATTCCACGTTTTGTTGAACTTTATTTCTTTTTTCATTCACAACAACAGCTGACAATTTCACTCAACGTTTTACTGAATCTTATTACTGTGGGAGTGAGCCAGATATAAGCTATGTCTAATTCTCTCCCCGGCTATATACAAATGTCACAGGATTCAGGGTTCACGATCTTAAAATTAAGGAGGCATTATGTTTACTGCGAAAGAATACAACACATTGGCCCCACGGAAAGCCTAAACTGTTGTAACCTAACACTGACAAAATAATAAATAAGAAATAAAACACTAAAAATGATGCCCAGCTTTGTCACACTCCTTGCTCCGTACCCACACGAAAAACCGCGAATGGAAATCCCCGATCAAGGTAAACAAAAAACACATCCACCAAGCCACAAACAAACAAGGAAGCCAATACAAACAGAAGAGGTGACAAGCTGGTAAGAATAACAGGTAAGAAAAAAACATGAGTCTGACCCCCGTAAGCAAGACACAAATTAATTACTCACAGCGTTCCCATGGCACTCCTGCGTCACTCACCTGAAATACCAGACAACAGGTTAATTATGTACGAGCTATGGGACAATTTAAACTCCTGGGTACTTTCAGTGCTCCCAGGCAGCATAAATGATAAATATTCTGATAATTTCTTGGACAACAATACTTAATCTTTTCCAAGCTTCCCCCCATGTTATTAAAAACTTGAGCGTTGTGTGTGTGTGTATATATATATATATATATATATATATATATACACACACACACACACATACAAATCAACAGAAAAATGTCGGCGTAATTAAATCTTCCAGTTTACTGTTTCCCCTCTCAAGTTACGGGACATTGCCCACGTAAATGGACCATACCTGTGTCCATTACCATACACACACACACACACACACACACAAAATGTATACACAAAGGACGTGCATAAAAAGGGAGATTGAACATGGACAAGGTAAGTAAGGCAAACATGCAAACACGATCCGTAAAGACAAACAGACACATGCACAGACTATGTATGATAAAGCAAATAATTACCAGATATTAAGTAAATCAACATTCTTAAACAATTATCCACCAGTAAGTATATGGGATGGGCAGGTTCCAGAGGCAGGGCATCAATAAACATATAATTAATAACCAAAAACACACACACACACACACACACACACACACACACACACACACACACACACACACACACACAAAGCCAGCAGTGGGAGTAGATGACGTCACGCGAACCAACTCTATCTCTCTCTCTTATTTAGCGCAGAAATTAATGAGATTAGAGATACTGGGCGAGGAAATCCGTCCCTTCCTTATCTCTCGTTATCTCTTCCCCTCTGGCCCATGGCATCACCCCATCAAGTAAATATATATACACTGTACACCTCTTATCGCTTCTTATCTCGACCTCATAAACACTTCCAGGGCTAATTAAAATGCAGAGACTTTTGGAAATCTCTCTCTCTCTCTCTCTCTCTCTCTCTCTCTCTCTCTTTCAATCAGACTCATAAATAGACAGACAGATACAGAGAAAGACTGGTAGGTACAGACAGATAAAAAACTGACACAAATACGTCCAGTCTAATCTAAAATTTTCAATTTAAAAAAAAAAAACTACTTTTCTGCATCCCACTTACTGCTACACACCATCATAATTTCCCCCATTATAATTCCAAAGGAGACAGGTAGCTGATAATCTCCGACATTCATTCACTTCTTATCTTCAGCCACCTACCTGTCTAAAACTCACTCATCAAACCTTCAGCAACATGGCTTCCAATGCGGATTATATGGATCGTAAATTTTATCAGTCAGATGCTTCTTATCTCTCTATTTTTATCTAGTAAGACCGTCATAAGATTTCCGTGGGTATTATATGGAGACTTCGTTTATCAGGAACAGGCCTCGTATCAATATTTATCCAACAAAGTTAAGTTTTCCCACGTGGACAGTAAATAAATCTAAAAAATAAAAATAAAACTGAAATGCATCTGATCTTTCAAAAACCTGAGTATTAAAAGTTCCAGTGGGATTTTTAAGCAAACTTCACTTTTCTGATATATATATAAAACTACATATCTTATCTCTGCTTATCTCTATCATTCCTCGCGTACCGTCACGATTCTTCCCTCGGTGTTATCAGGAACAAACTCCTAATCAGTATTTACCTTCCAAGAACATAAATATTTCCCTGATACAATTCTCATACTACATTTTCCTGGCATTTTTATCTCTGTCTATCCACTTATCTTACTAAATAAATCTATAAAACCTTCTTCCTCAATTTCTCAAGGCGATACGTATATGATTCTTGCGACCTGTATTTCCCGGATACCGTGAGCTTAGTTATCTTGACACGGAAGGAAAAATACCCAGAATAAATCGCCTAGGCATAATTATCACGAATGCCACTCCTGTTGTAAGTCACGTAGGCTGAAACAGACCACGCTGGACTGGACACAAAATGGCCGCTTTGTCCAGATGAATACACCTGAATCACTTGTGTAAGAGTATTTTTAAATCTATTCTCGCTCTGTCTGTCTGTCTGTCTGTCTCTGTCTCTGTTTGTCTGTCTGTCTGTCTCTCTCTCTCATTAATATTCATGCTACTACTAAGGCGATACAGAACTCCAGTACTCTGAATAGTGAATAAAAAAATCATCATCATCATCATCACCCTTCAAAAAGTGTCACTGGACTTATCGGGCAAATAAATCGCTTGGAAGTAAAAGTATAGTAATAACTGCAACACCATCCTCATCTGAACGTGAACCCAGTGGACTGAAGGCTGACGTTATGCAGTCCACCATCTTCCCTTTGAAGCACAGGAACGGAGATGGGGGACGTTTGTATGACCAGGCAGCAAGGCCACCAGTCACATCGGTGCCACCACGTGAAGGCTTCCCTGTTACACCCCCCCCCAAGGCATCAAACAGAACCCACTACAGAAGGAGTTACCGTATTGTATTTAAGTATTTAATTCCTCCGCTACAACACGCTTCCCTCAAGGTAAACTGAAATGGTAACGTAGTAGTAATAAAAAATAAAGTCACTAAAATAATAAATACCGGTGTATATATAACTAAATTACTGTATAAATAATAAAAGGCATCACACAATACGGGTTAAAGGGACTG
>NC_137047.1:882062-1117062 GCF_032717465.1 Coenobita brevimanus | reverse complement strand
CCCTCCTCCTCTCACTCCCAGCATCCCTCTGCCCTCCATACCCCAAGCCTTCTCCCCCCGCCCCCGTCATGCTGCCTTCCTCCACCCCACCCCTCTCCTCCTTCACCCATCTGTCATCTACCCAGCTCCATTCTTCCTCCAGCCTCCCACAAATTCCCTCCTCTCCTTCTCTCTCACCCAAACATAGCTCTCCTCTTCCCTCCAATCGTCTCTCACTCATCCCTCCCCCATCCCTTCCCCTCCGCACACATCCCTCCTCTCCCCTTCCCCTCAAACCCAACCTCCCACACCATCTCGTCCCTCCTCCTCTTCTCATCCACTCCTCCCTCTCCCTCTCCGTCCCCTCACTCCCACACCACTCCCCCTCCTACCCCACTCACTCCTTCTCGAGCATCAACCTCGCAGTCTCTCCCCCTCCCCCTGCCCTCCACCACCCACCCTCACAGTCCCTTGCTTCGCCTGCTATTACATTCACATCTCTCTCTCTCTCTCTCTCTCTCTCTCTCTCTCTCTCTGTCCATCCATTTCCGGTTTATTTTTATACCACCCATGTTACTCTCTCTCTTTCTCTCTCTCTCTCTCTCTCAGCCATGTTTATACCCATGCCCTGAGGCCGTATGACTCAAAACATTAGTTGCCAAATAAAAGTCCGTCCGTCTTTCTCCTTTCCGTCCGTAAAATTAAATTAGCGTTTTGTAAATATATATATACAGTACACATATATATAGACAGATAGATAGATAGATAGATAGACAGATAGACAGATAGATAGATAGACAGATAGACGACAGATCGATAGATACGGACAGATAGGGAACAAAGGAAAGATTAGAAATTTGATAACCAGGAATGGGGTACAGAATGAACGGTATGTGATGTTGGGGGGTTTAAGTATCGGAGATGAATGGAGAAGGAGAGGAAAGATGTGAGTCAGAGAGAGAGAGAGAGAGAACAAACAAGTAATAGAGACGACAGGTGTAGGCCTAAAGGTGTGTGTACTTGCTAATGACAACACTCAGCTAACATCACTACCACCATCCCCTGTAACCAAAGAGGAGGAGGAGGAGGAGGAGGAGGAAGAAGAAATACGGTAGCGGAAATAGCACAAATGAACAAACAAAGGACTACCGGTACTGAAAAGTCAAATGTAAGAGTAATGGTTTATGTAGTGATTAGTGACAACACTTAAGTAATACTACTACTACTGTTGTGCTACTACTACTACTACTACCACTATACTATCCTACTACTATTGCTACCATTACTACTACCATACTACCACCCCGTGTAACCTAGGCTACACCTGTATTTACTTACACATGCTAATGAGTCCACTCGTTTGATATTCAGTGCCTCAATAAACCATAACAGTCTCATTTGGGGATGCACTATACATAAAGGTTAATGAACTTAACCTTCTAAGGGAGTGGTTCCCAGCACAAAGGAAATCATTTGGAGGTTGGGAGAATATCCTTAAAGGTCCCACCTGTGATTAGGAGACAAGCTGAAGAATAAACAGTTCACGATTATATTTTTGATTAAAGGCAGATGAGTCCCTAAGATGAATAAAATCGTGCAGAGGAAACCAAGATCCCGCTACACAAACGCACTTACGATCAATTTCCTGTCGTACGTCAGGTTTTGATATGTAGGAGGGACAAGAAGGTTGTAGATTTTTCCTCTCTGCCCTGCTGTAACTTCATAAATAAAGCTTAAGTTATGACACAAAAATAACAGCAGGTTATAACTGTTTCCTGCAGGGAGATCAAGGAAAGGGGTCCAGAAACTTCCTTAGTCTAGTTCTTCCTGTGAAAGCATATGTACAGTAAGGTACGAGAGGGAATGGATCGTATGTATGTCTGAGTGTCCCATCCCTAATAACATCTTACAGGATCCCAGCTATCATTTAAGGATACACTATTGAAGGACAGGGAAGAGGGATTGCTTAAGTTAATAAAATCGTCCGGCGTTAGCTGAACCAAAATCCTCGCGAAAAGCAAACGGTATATACGAGGCAATCTAATCTTTTCAATCCAGCTCAGGTAATTTTAAGGTGAGAAAAAGCACTGATAATTACAGGTAACAGTGATAGAGTAGAATGAAGGCTGCGTGTCATTCAGGTGGTGTGAGGATTAAGGGGAACGTTATATAGCCTATGAGACAATCTAACCTTTTCAATCCAGCTCAGGTAATTTGAAGGTGAGAAAAAGCACGAATAATTACAGGTAACAGTGATAGAGCAGAATGAAGGCTGCGTGTCGTTCTGGTCGTGGGAGGGTTAAGGGGCCTATTAACCATTCTAAGCACGCTGCCACCATTACAACCCCGCCTGGAAGCATAACTACCTCACGTCCTCCATACCAATTCACATCGTTACCTGATACGCAAATTGGCTTAGGCTGTATACGGATGGCCCTTAGAGGCGGAAGAAGATTACTGCCCTCACTGAAGACGGAAGTTAGGCTTTCGTTCAGTTCAGTTTGATGGACTACAAAAAACAGAGAAAAACATAAGGAAAGTAAAAGAAATACATACAGTATTTTGATGGCATTTTTACTCATTAATCTGCTTCTTTATTTATTGCAACCTTCAGCTTAGAGGAGGCTTGTTTGGCGTCCCTACCGAACGAAAGATGAAGTGATAAAACTGTCTCTCTCTCTCTCTCTCTCTCTCTCTCCATCGCCCTTTAACATCATAATTTTTCTTACTGTTTCCTCATTACTGGTATTTTCTTTTCTTCCATTAAAGTCACGAGATTTTTTCCTTCCTCCCCCCGCTGCCCTCAGTCATTCAAGTCTCCTTTCCTTATATGTGTAATTCTTTCAAGCTCCCTGTGTATATTTTTAAACTATCATTTTACACACACACACACACATTCAGTGCTTGATTTTCTCTCTCTCTCTCTCTCTCTCTCTCGTGTGGGCAGCAAGTATTAAAGCAGGTAGGGAGCTAACCCCCTCTTCCCCCCTTCTCTCTCTCTCTTGCGTGGGCAGCAGTATTAAAGCATCTCTCTCTCTCTCTCTCTCTCTCTCTCTCTCTCTCTCTTTCATTATTTTGTTTCCAACATTATCTTCTAATTAGTTTAAAAACGTTAATTTTACTGGTAGTAGGCCTATATGTAATCTCTCTCTCTCTCTCTCTCTCTCTCTCTCTCTCTCCAGCGTTAAAGCAGGCAGACCCCTAAGGCAGGCACAGGCACAGGCACAAAAGGTCATGCGGTCGAGCCCTTATACTGCAACACTTCCGCTATTAGGCATAATATTAGTGACACAGGCAGAGTATAAGGAGAAATAGAGGGCTACAATATAAGGGACGAGATAATGAAGGACATAGACTGAAGACAGGGAAAAATAAAGGGATGGAAAGAGGAGGAGTATAAGATATGCAGATTGTAAGAAAAACACAGGGCGAGGAATATATGAAGGAAACCACGAGGAGAATGAATGGGTATGGAATATCATTGACACAGGTAAATAATTACAAAGGATCATTACCGTACCGAGAAATAGTGTGCAGGTACAGCTTACTGGGAACACTTCTTATTTCTAACCTTTTCTCCCCTTTTAGCGTGTGGGTTGGATCGTGCAGGGGTGTATCTGTGTCAAGAGGGGCTTTAGGTGAGGCCAGCCACTTCTTACCTTCCTCAGCCAATATGTCACCACTAAAGGGAACACCTACTCCCTCCCCCCCTTCTCCATCTCGCCCCTCCCTTCCCTGCCCCCCTTAGCGTTCCATCCCAGACAATCCTCCATTCTCCTCCTACCTTCGTACTTCGATTGCAGTCGTTCATCCCTATATCTCATGCACTTACTCTTCCATCCTAACTCCTCATCTACTCTCTCCCCTGCCCCTTACTCCACACCAACCTCACCCTCCTCATCCTCCCATTCCACGTCCTCATCCTCTCAATCCCCTTTCCTTCAGTCACACCTTACGTGCCTCACCTTTCTTCCCCATCCAATCAGCCCCTCCCTCTCCCCTCCAATCCCTCGCCCTTCCACTCCACCACTCACTGTCACACCCAAAACGTCCAACCCCCTCGCCACCCCCACCACCTCACCGTCTCTCTCACCCAAGGAGATGTACAGTAGCTATAATATAACCTCCTTGTTCCCACCCCTCCCTACCCCCAACGTCCCCCTTTTCCCTCCCCCACCGCATGAGACAGCAAAACACAGCTCTGTCCTGTCCGCTGAGTCACACGCACTATCGACAAAGTACGGTACAAATAGGGTGCCAGAACAGGCCGGAAGAGAAGGACTGGCAGGGGAAACTTACATGAGAGTTTAACCCACTAAATTCAATGACATTTTTTCTCGTTTATACAAATATATATTTTTTTTTCCATTTCACTCAGAATAGAAGTGACTTTGGGAGAATAAAATAAACAAAAGTCACTGGAGGAATAAATTTTTCTTTTTTATTTCTCTGGCATGTCGAAATACTGGAAGTCCATCTTCATTCAAAGGATAGGCTATACGCACTCCGAAAAGTAGGAGAAAAAAGATGTTATCCCTCCGAGTGCTAGGCTACCCGCGAGTGAAAGTAATCATCTGGTGTTCGTCTCTCTCTCTCTCTCTCTCTCTCTCTCTCGTGTGTGTGTGCATATTAGTAGACAAGCAAGCAGATGCGTGAGTGTGGGTATAGAGCCAAGCGGTCAAGTACCCACACACACTTCTCTCTTGACACAACACAACCAACTAACCAGACGGGGACACTAGATAAGGAGATGAGGTGTATGTATGTATGTATGTATGTATGTATGTGTTAATATGTGGCGAGGTGAGGCGAGGAAGAAGGGAGGATAAGGAGATGAGGTGTATGTATGTATGTATGTATGTATGTATGTGTTAATATGTGGCGAGGTGAGGCGAGGAAGAAGGGAGTGGCGAGGTTAGGTGAGGAAGACGAGAGGAGTGGCGAGGTGAGGCGAGTAAAAAGAGAGGAGTGGTGAGGTGAGGTAAGGGAGAAGAGGGGCGTGATGATGTCAGGTGAAGGAGAAGAGAGGAGTGGCGATTTGAAGTGAGATTAAACAGTGGAGTGGCGATGTGAGGTGAGGAAGACCGGAGTGGCGACGTGAGGTGAGGATGAAGAGAGGAGTGGCAAGGTGAGGTGAGGAAGAAGAAGCTAGTGGCGAGGTGAGATGAGGAAGAAGAAGGGAGTGGCGAGGTGAGGTGAGGAAGAAGGGAGTGGCGAGGTGAGGTGAGGTAGAAGGGAGTGGCGAGGTGAGGTGAGGTAGAAGGGAGTGGCGAGGTGAGGTGAGGTGAGGAAGAAGAAGGGAGTGGCGAGGTGAGGTGAGGTAGAAGGGAGTGGCGAGGTGAGATGAGGAAGAAGAAGGGAGTAGCGAGGTGAGGTGAGGTAGAAGGGAGTGGCGAGGTGAGGTGAGCACGACAATCATGGTGCCTCTACTTAACTCACGAGGAAATTACCACTGATGGTGACTTGCACACAAACACAGACCCGTTAACCCGGAAAACACTACGAAGGAAAGCGAGGAAAACAAAATGAAAATATACTTAGCGTAAATGATTAACCTGATATAATTTCTCTCTTGGAAAATAATACGAAGAAAAACACGAAAAACAAATATATTCAGTGTACGTGGTAAACCTGATATACTTTCTCTACTTTCACTCCTGACATCACCAGAAACCTAATAGCTATGAGATTATTTTTCTTTTTTTAATTAAACCCACAGTGAGTCATCTAGGCCAGAGAGGGGTAACTTTAGAAGAGATAAGGCCATGCCAAGCCTTGCCCACCGGAACATTGTATATTAGTGACCAAACATGGGTAAGTGCCCAGGTGAGGTGAGAGAGTGGCCAGGTAGGTGGGTGGGTGGGTGGGTGGGTGGGTGGATGGGTGGGTGAGTGAGTGAGTGAGGAGAGAGAACAGGTCTAGCGGGATCAACAGCATCACCATCCCGGGTCACCATATATGGCGGAGTGAGAGAACCGCCTCCAGACACCACTGCCCATAAAACAACACATATACGACGCGAATAATAATAATAATAATAATAATAATAATAATAATAATAACAATAAGCCTTAGTTACGAGGCAGGAAAGAGTCTCCTTGGTTACTTGGCAAACCAACCCTCCAATCTGCCTACACCTGGCCATCAACTCACCTGACAAGGGGCTACGGATGTTTGTCACCTGAACGGTTAAAGGTCGTCGCAAGATATTCCTCCACTCCGTCACTCCATTATCGTAACAAGACAACGACTCTCTCTCTCTCTCTCTCTCTCTCTCTCTCTCTCTCACACACACACACACACACACACACACACACACACACACACACTGCACCCACCAGAGGGACCACACACTCCAGTACCAAGCCAGCTCGTCATCCAACCGGTTTTATGAGTTGTATCCTGATGTGGCCAAGCTCCACGTGAAGACTGCCTGATGAATTACTGTTTTAGGTTCAACTGTGCGGCTACTGACTGAAACTGGCTGACTATTATGTTTCACTCTACTGTTTCACTATGAGGACACTGACTGTCTACTGACTTTCATGTTTCACTCTTACACTACTAGCTAACTATTGACTGAAACTGACAATTCTGTTTTACTGTAAGGATACCGACTGAAACGGACTGACAATTGTTTCACTGTAAGGCAACTGACCGGCTCTTGACTGACTACTGACTGAAACTGACTGATTGACTGCTTTACGGTTCGGTGTAAGGTTACGACTGTCGCGTTCGTACGTTGGGATATTTACCCATTCATCTCGAGTACGCACTATGTACTCTATTCAGTTCAGGAGAGAGAGAGAGAGAGAGATGCCTGAGAAGTATTGTTATGATGGAAGCGGAGTGACTTGGCAGGTGAATAAGGTGTGTCATTTACTGTATCCTATATATTTCTCTCTCTCTCTCTCTCCCCACCTGACTGAGATCCCTAACCCCTATTTCATTCAGCTGACGGTCAGGTGTAGTCAGACTGGAGGATTCATTTGACTAGAAACCAAGGAGACTCATTCCTACCTAATAACTAACAAAGGCTCAACGAATCCTACGCAACCATGTCTTAGTATCTGAGTTCTGGAGAGTGGCCTAGTTCCGTCAGGTGAAAAAAAAATCGCCAACAACAAGGTGTGTGGGGATGTGAAGGTAACGGCAGGTGATCTCAAGAGCAGCCCGTTATCAGTTTATCAGATCTGTCTATCACTACCAGTACCGTAGCCAATCACTATCACACCTTTTGTCACCACGGTTCGTTAATTTTCACTACCTACATCAAACTACACCTATAACTCTTTTATTATATGATGACATCCTGAGTAAAACCGATGAATCAGTGACCTTTAATCACAAACCGCACTATGATGATGATGATGATGATATGATAACGATAATAATGATGATGACGACGATGACAATGATGACGATGATGAAGCCTATGTATGCTAATATTACTAACCTAGCCTTCTTTTGACCTTGCAATGACTTACCACCAAAGGATAAAACTAAAAACAGCCCCTTCATGGAGTGGAAACCCTACATAATATAAGAAAGGTTAGATCTACATCCCTCAATTAGAAAAGTTTCCCTCAAACTCAGTAAAATCATATGGAAATAGTACTGATAAAAGAAATTATGGTACCCAACTGATTAACCCAAACATACCAGTAACTCATTCACTTTAACTAGACACAAACTTTCGTCTTTTTGCAGCTTATTTCACGCAGCTCAGTGGCAGAAAAATACAGAACTACGGCTGTATATCCGTTCCACAGCACCCCTTCGTGACCAGCACCATATTCTAGCGCTTATTTCTCGTTACAGCTCGTCATTCATGGTGGAGAGATGGTAATTTTTGGTTCAAGTTAAAGCAAACAGGGTACAGTTATGCAACGGCTCAATGTAATCTCAAAAGCACATTAATTACAGCTTCAAGCTTACTATCAAAATAGCACTGAAAAAGCCAGCCTGACAAAAACTCCAATTACAAAAATGCTGATTGCTGCTCCGTCTGATCTTTCAAAATAATCTCGTTGATTCATTGCGACTTATACAAGATTTATTTCAAGATAAGCCATAAGAAAGGTGAGCTTATCGCGGACTTTTAAAAAATTTTTGAATGCTACGCCGCCAAAACGTTAATACTGAGGCTCCTATGACTCAGCTGATTAAAAAATTCTGAAATAAAGCTATATCTGTGCCCACCATAAGGCTGAATAAAAAAAAAAAAAAAGGTGAATCATTATAATTTACCGATACAACACTCACACCTGTATTCTCATCACGTAAGGAAGCTCCCAAACACCCTTGCCTAAGCGATTTATTTTGCTTATTGCATCTTACTGTCCTCTTATGTATTATGAAAATCCTTCTAATATGGCCCTACTCTGCAAAAAAAAAATAGCGTACAATAGGATGCTACCCAGCCACATCCTATAATAAATCATGAACCCACGAGAACACGGGTTTTACCGTCAAACTGAACGTTCAACTTCTTTCACAGATTAGATATGATAAAGACTGTTCAAGAATTCACACTTAAGTCACGTCATCATCCTTATCTAATACTCGCAGTGCATTATTATATTTCCTAACACCTTTTCCTCAGCGATTTATTTCAAATTTTATATCCTACTATTTCCTTGCAGATTTTTTTTTTTCATATCTTAAAATAGTACGTATAATAAATAATACGTAAAACAATCGCAGTAAGTGATAAGTCAGCATGACGCAAACATATCAAACTGCCCAACATTTTCAAAGTACTCCGTGATTAGATATGATAAGGCAGGGTCAAGAAGTCACTCTCCTCTCAGGTCACGTCACCACCACCCTGACCACGACAGTCCACACACACACACACACACACACACTGGTAACTCCCCCCACCCCCTCTTTCACTTAATCTCTCCTTACACCACAATACTCCCAGGAAATCCCTCCGTCATCCACTTCCTCAGCGGAGCACTTAAGTCCTTCCTGTTTGCCCACTTAATGATATGCTAATAACACACTAATCACTCTATTAAGGCTCTCTCTCCCTCCATCCACGTTACGAGTCAATACGTAACAATAACACTAACACAAGACTTCGTTAATCTCCCTCGCACTCTGTCAACTTCCTGTGTAGATTTGCAGGGTCTTTTTCGATCAATTCTCTCACTATATCTTTCCCCGACTCAGCTTGCCTTCCGATGACTAGTGTTATTACAATGACAAGTATCTGTCATTTAGGTTACGATTGACTTCGGAGGTCATTCTGTACCTCTACAGTTGTTTAAGGTCACCACCTCATTCTTGGCCTCTCCACCCCCCCCCCCGTCTGTCTGTCTGTCTGTCTCTGTCTTTCTCTCTCTCTCTCTCTCTAACTAGCAACATTCTTTTAATTAGAGATACAGGATCATCCTTGGATGAGAAGGAAATACCGGTACTACAAAAACACATTTTTAAAGCACATCTTAAAAAAAAAAAAAATTATATGGTAAGAAAACGGTGAATAAAATGTGAATATGTAAACAAAAATAAATCTATATGAAAAATCAGTGTTCAAATATGCCAAGAAAACACCCTGAATTTCATACCTTAACACCTACAACTCAGACGGACACATTCCTTCATCACTACACCCTGGCAAACCAAACACACCACGCCTCCAAACATTTTCGCGTTCGCAGTCAGTGCAAGGAAGGGAGGGTGGTAGTTTAAGCTGCTTTGGACACTTAGCAGCTCTTCCTTAGCGATTTATTCTCCACATTACACTTTAATATCCTCTTGTATATATATTACCTGTACTGATCCATACTATGTTCATAACAGAATGATATTAGTGACATACAAGACAATGCTAACGTAGAATATGCAAATTAAATCGCCAAGGAAAAGGAGCCACGAAGCCTCCTAGTCACCTATTAGCTTAGACTGCATTCACTCTTACCCAACGAGGGGCACATACAGTAGTAAGGACAATGCACATACGAATATCAACAAAGGAAACCAATGCAATGTTTCTACATCCATTGTAAAGCTTACCTTGGTCCAGATGATTAATACGGTAATTATACGAAAATAATATATAATACTAGGTCTAATAATTATCATCCTAAACCGTTTCCCACTGAAAATGGAGTTGAAATTTACAACAATAATAATAATAATAATAATAATAATAATAATAATAACAAAAAACACCTGCAAGAACCATGTAAGGTAAATCCAATATTTCAGCCGTTGTACAGAGCAGCCACTCAAATATAAATGCACAGTTATCAAAAATATACCGGGTATTCAAACAATAGGCTATATAAAAAGGAGGACAACGTATTTATAACAAAACACATTCCAAAAAACAGTACAATTAATGACACTGACAGCCAAACATGTAGCTGACATCAACTCCAATCAAGCTTCCATGGCAAAGAAGGGTGTGTGAAAATAAGACAGGCACAGTGGGGGAAATATATCAGTCGAATTCAACCGTATTCTTGTCTGCTCCTTCGCTGTCCCTATACACTTCTTCCTTACCGGTTTATTCCTGCATCAGACAACGTTAATATTACCCTGCATGCTATTAAACAAGTGTATGTCAAGAACACATCAGTGAAAACAGGGGAATATCAGCCTTAAACATCGTCTGGTGTTTTATCTGTTCTACTTTAGCTGTCAAGCGATTTTATTTCTTACTGATTACCCTCCCCCCCTACTCACAATCGAAGGCTTTACGTGTGGCAAGTAAAAAACGCCGGAAGGAAGAAGTGCAGGGAACGAGAATACGACTTAAAATATCACTCAATCAGTCCAGAGATAAAGACAATGCAGCAGTTCACCTCGCAATAACTGAGGCTAAATGTGTACCTTTGATAAATCTGAGACAATTAATAATGTGAACGATGCGGTGAAGGACGTATGGGAGGTGGTGGAGTGCTCTCGTCTGCCACCCAGCAACACCTGCCTGGGCCATACATAGTGGAATACAATGAGGGAGGCTTCGTAGTAACAGCCGGCCATGTGAAAGCACGAGGGGTGGGGGTTAGTGTATGCGTGCACGTGAAAGAGACTGAGAGAGAGAGAGAGAGAGAGAGAGAGAGAGAGAGAGAGAGAGAGAGAGAGAGAACCAGTAAGTGTTGAGTGTGTAGCCTATTGTAAATTAAAAACTGGCAGACTCGCCATTCGGTCTAATGTGTAGAGTACGGTACTGCGTTTGTGAGTGACGGAGACAGGTAGGGAGGCTGTGGAAGGTATAAATATGCGTGCAGGTGGGCTACATTAAAAAGGTCTAAATTGGTGAATGCGGATGGATAATCAAATGAAACTGACCGACTCGCCAGCCGGCCTATTGGATGTATTCTCTTTTCTTAGGCTGCTGTGATGATAACGAAGACGGAAGGAGTTTGGGTGGTTGAAAAAGGTAATATTATGCGTGCAGGCACACAAAAAAAGATCAGGTGGTGAATATGGAGTGTGACAAAAATATTCACCAATTCGCCAATCGGGTACAGCAATTAGTTTTTTTTTTTTTTTTTTTTTTAGAATGACGGTAACGAGGGTGGTTGAGGAAGGTAATCATATGCGTGCAGGTACATAAAAGAGGATTTAAGTGATGAATCTGGATGGAGAATGATGAAAAAAACTGACCCTGACTCCATCGCGAGGAACACGTAGAGCCGCTGAGGATGACAACTGACGGAGGAGTAGCTAGGCGGTGCTGGTGGTTGGTGTTAGTAGTTGTGGTGGAGGTGGGGGGCGAGCCGTGGCGTGGCCGGGCTGTTAATGCAGGGGACACTGTTTATATTGGGGGACTTTGACACGCTGCTACACAGACAGAGAGCCACGGGTTAGATCGAGGGAACTATCCTTCTCTTCACGAAGTCATTTCAACCACACAGTTAGCTACTATTGTTCTCCTTCTTCCCTTAAAAGCTGTTCTTTGGGGATATACTCAACTTACACATTAACTGCTTTGATTATGTCCACGGTCGTCCTTGAACAAAGTCACAACCTAATCAAATCTCCCCCCTTTTGGGGAGTTAACTGGAACACACAAATTGTCTACTCTGTGGTAAGTTTTCGTCCTTTCCTGAACAATGTCACAAGCAATTAAAATCCTCTTCTTCGAGGATGCAGTTCAACCACACAAACAACTACTGTACTTTATGTTCTCGTCCTCCCCTTTATAATATCAATGACAACTTTTCATTGTCGTTTTCAGACACAACCTCTAAAGCTTGTCATGAATCACTGAACTGGACTCTGAAAACTGTCAACTGTGCTCCTGTAAGACACGAAGGCAAAACTTTAAAACTCAAAACACGACAGGCTAGAATAAACAGGCGCCAATTTATAATATGATTTTCAAAACCCTGACAATATCACACTTCCCAATAGTACAACATGACAGGCTAGGGTAACACTGTGCCGATTTACTCTCGAATTCACATACTCTGATCCACTATTGGCGTCCCAATTTACCAACAAAGCAAATATCAGAACTGAGGTATTATACAGGAAGTCCCACGGTAATTTCCACAATGATTCAATATTCCCACAAAGCAAATATCAACTGCAATGTTATTCGTGATGTTCCAAGGCAACAATTTCCACATTCTGATACAATACTCGCCCAGAAGTGCCTATTAAAAACTGCATTAATATTCGGGAAGTTCCAGTTGATAAGAGTGGGTTCCTCCTCCACCGACGGCCCTTTATCAAATGAGTAATCTTATCTCTTCCGTAATTAGGTCTGCTCGGGGTGAGTCAGAGTGGCCGGCGTACCCCTGTGGACGTAGAAGTCTCCCGTCGCGTCTTCCTTCAGCGATTTATCCTCTTGTATGTTACTAATACAAACTCTGAAACTAAGTCGTAAAGAGATACAAGTAGGCAATCTGAGGCCAAGTTAGATTAAAACGAGTATGGTTAGTAAAGCCTCCTAACATCACGAGTATTTTTCCCAGGACGACGGTTCACAAACTTGGGATCACTTTCTCTTCTCAACTAAAGATGTGGTTTTTGCAGGAAGGAGACGCGAAGAAAAAATGCAAACTACTCCCTTGTCTCCAGTAAGACTTTTTTATCATAGGAAGAACTAGGAGAGGTCACTGCAGAGGATTCCCATGTCCCCTGTAAGATTTGTTTAACAGGAAGGACAAAGGCGGGGAAATAGTGGAATATAACCACGTCCCTATAAGACTTTTTTTTTTTTTTTCTACAGGGAGGGCGGTGAATATTACTCTTTCTCTCGTTGTAGATCTTAGTTACGAGAGGAATTATCGTGAGGGAGTATCTAGAGCAAGAGGGTGGGAGGAACTGCACACCAAGAGTACCGTATCGGGACTGGACGTGGTGGTGGTGGAGGGAGGCTGACTTCCTTGCTAGCATCCGCCCTTCCTCCCCTTCAACACACACAAACACACACACACACACACAGATTAATTCCGATTATTTCTTTTCTTTTTAGCAGTGGCGTACCTGAGGGGGGGAGGGGGGAGGGGGCTGTCTGAAACTGCCTCCCGGGCCCCCAAAAGCCTTAAAAATTTATAAACTTTTCTATTAATATTTAAAAACATATTTTTATCATCCCGACAATCCCGGCTGAGATATTAGATACGTTTTGAGAATTAGGGGGGCTATGTTCATTGCGGGGCCCCCATGGTCCCGCAAAGAACCTAGCCCCCCGGGCCACCAAATCTCCAGGTACGCCCCTGCTTTTTAATGAATGTTGTTATCGCGTGTGAATTTTGACAGACTCTCTCTCTCTCTCTATTGCACAGACAAGAAAGAGTAAAATAGTGTCTCATCCTTCCTGTGCAAATTAAACATTCTTAGTTACGATACGGAACTGATTAATAATAATAATAATAATAATAATAATAAAAATAATAATAATTATTATTATTATTACGGTATATCATCATCATTAGTATAATGATAGTAAATCATGGTTACGAGAGAGTCGACATTAGGTACCCGGTCAGTCTGTGAACCAACGTGCTGACCTGCAACATCCAATGCATCGTTAGCAACTTCAACCACTACGGTAATGATTTCTTTTTCTGACTTAAACGCCATCGCACACTTCCTCCACATTCTATCTATCTATCTATAGCCAGACGCCTTAATCCCGTAAGGGGTGGCCACCGACAAATCGTCCCTATGTCGCCCTGTACCCAGCCGTTTCGTTGCCCTCTCCCCAGCTTTCACTCCCCTCTTTCATATACCCTCCTACTCCATCCCTCCATCTCCACATTCTCCACTAATATAATGTAACTTCTCAAAAAGGCACTGTTCTCGTCTAACTGAGCCTTTAGTTGTTCAAAAACTATGAACTTCAGGTGTACAGAATTACATGCCAGGTACCGGTAGCTACTTCCCACACTTTAGCTGTAGTTGTTATGTCGGTACTAAGCTGCAAAATATCGGTACTATCGAGACCCCAGTTACTATTCCGAAACTCTCGTTATTTAAGCTGCATAATATCGGTAGCTTCGACATTTCAGCAATATACACTCGGTACATACGACAATTCGGCAGTATAACATCAGCACTTTCGTTATTACACCTGCATAATATCGGTACTTTCGACAATTCAGCTACATAATACTGGCACTTTCGACAGTTCAGTAGCACAGCCTATTATCGGCACTTGTGATAATTCAGCAGCATAATATCGGCACTTTCGACAGTTGAGCAGCATAATATTAGTACTCTGGCCGCAGCAAACTATCAAGACGTCCTCCACTCACTCCAAACTCAACTCTACTGTAGTGATGACCGGAGGCAGAGCAAAGTCGTCGCCAGTTTATCAGTTCTCGTATCGCGTTATCGCCGGACACAACCACTTACAAAGAGCTTATCGGTGCCCTTATCGTGTTATCGGCGCAGACAACCACTTCCCCCCGAGAACACCAATGCCACCTGTTCAAGTTCAACTGTTATTTATTTATTTATTTTTTTGACTGAACAGAGGTGACCTGTAATAAGGTATGGGGATTATTTGATTTTTTTCTGTTCATCTTGTTATAAAAAAAAAAAGGCGTAGGGCGGGTTATCGCGCGGTCATACAATAAGCCGTATTTCTAGCTGATTTCGCAGACTTTCGCAATACCTCTCCTTAAGTGATTCTTTTAACTACAGGGAAATAATTTACGGATCAGAAGTATCGCGCTAATACTATGAACCATATTACTTGGTTGGTTTCAGAGATCGCAACACCTCTCAATTTGCGACTTCTTCCGCAGACGTACCGGTACCGTACGTATTGTAATCACAGGCAAATAATTTACAGATCGGAACTCTGAATCGAAAAAAAAAAAAAAAAAAATCATCCTCTTTTTTCCCCCTGTAAACTATGGCTCATACCACAGCCTACGGTACTCTCTCAATTATACGAGTCTCCCTCTTATTTCTTGTTGATCACTTTATTCTGAATACGGTGCATTTATTTTCTGCTGCAGGTTGTTTAGCCACGCTGCATTAATCTTATATATTCCGCACAGATATAGATAGATAGATATAGATAGATAGGCAAATAGGCTATAGACAGATACAGATATAGACAGACAGATATGGATACAGTTATAGACAGACTGATAGAAAAATGACAAATGATACACACAAGGCAAAGAAGGTGTAACACTCAAAACAATCGGCTAAGGAGGTGCCAGAGAGTCTGCTAATTCACGCAACACCATAGGCAAGAGCGAGGACGATCAGGAGAGGGTCCGGTGCCTCCACGCCACACACAAGACTGATCCACCAGGCAGGCACACATGGGAATGCCTTTTGCTTGGACCCCAAAGAAGGATGGCATGGCAGAGGGTCTGATTAGATGAGGAGAATGAGTAAACAATGCAGGGCTTGAAGTGCTGCAACCTCATGGAGAATAAGTAAACGATGCAAGGTCTGAAGTGTTGCAACCTTTGGTTCCTTCTTCCTCACATTAAAAAAAAAAAAAAAAAAAAAAAAAAAAAAAACAGATGGAGAATGGTTAAACAATGCAAGGCTTGAAGTGTTGCCGCCTGATGTGAAGAATGGGTAAACAATGCAAGACTAGGGGAGTATTACAACCTGAAGCAGAGAAGAGGTAAAAATACAGAACTGGGAGTATTGCGACCTGAGATGGAGAATGGGTAAACAGTGTAGGACTGCAAGTATTACAACCTGAGGCAGAGAACAGGTAAAAAATGCAGAACTTGGAGTGCTGCAACAAAGTCTGACGGCAGGAAATACTCTCTTTAGTTTAAAGATGGATAAATCTATAAAACGTGTCTCTTTGCTGAAAAGGGAGCAAATATATGAACCGAAAGTAAATCGTCAGAAAAATGATGGATTAAAGAAAGACGAAGTTTATTAAACAAGACCCAAAGAAATTCATATAACTCTTAGCTAACACATTAGCCTACCTGTTGCTGTCTTGGCTGATAATTGGCCCTATGAGTGATAGAAGGTTACCCTCAAATTCATCTAAATAATTATTTGACATTACCTTAACCAAATGCCTAACTGGGTACAGACTACCCATGGGATTAGGCCTCATTCTTCATAAGCTGGACCGTTTCCCTCGTCTGGGTAAAACTGCAAGACGTTCACCAGAAATCAATACAGCAAAGTGGTTCAGTGCATTGCAGGGCTAAAGCAAACCAGGAATGTGTGCATCACCTACACAAGTTGGGACTGAGAAACCTAAAAGGATCATTATAGTAAGCCACCTGGTCCAAACTAGGCAGCGTTTATATAAATGTATACGGTAACTACCTTCCTATAGCTATTGCCTATGTTGTACGAGTAAATGGGTGAAAACAACGCCTCTCTGAAATTCAAGCTCAATGCCAGACTCAGAAGATACTGCTTTATCTACAGTAAAAGTAAATGAACCGTCCAGTTAGCATTCTGAGATGAGAATGATAAAAAACATGAAAGGAATGTGAGATGTGACTGACATGGAAAGCACGCATAATAGAAAAGAGCGGGGACAGAGGAAGAACTAGGTGATGAAGAAATGAATTTGAGAAAACAAGTGTCGGGCAACATACTCACGATTTTAATACAGATAACGCTATAAAGGCAAGTTAATTTAAATTGGAAGCTTCAATCACTTACTGAACCAGCTTCCGCTCTGTAAAGGTCGGAGTACAAGAGATGAAGCCATGGTCATCTTGTCTGCTTCGCTGTCTCGTGAACCCCGTACTAGGTAATGTAGGAAGGCTCGGTGAGATTTGTCTTCATCAGACTCCCGAACTTCAGCCAGAACGCACTGGTAAGTTCTCCCTCCTCTGCTTATATCTTGCTAATTTTCACTTACCATACGTAAAAATTAATGTATTGTTTGTGGATACAGATCATTTGTTTAAGTGTTCGTTCCGTATTTATTTGTTAATATTGCACTATGGTTCCACCTGTAATGGATATTTATTAGTTTATATTATTCACTCTTTGATCATTATAATTATCCGTACATGTCCTTAGTTTTTTTTTTTTTTTTTTCCTATGCGACCAGGAGGGACGCTACCCGCACCGAGGGCCGTCGTGAAAGGCATCCCGAAATTAGTGTTTGACAGTTCAGTATGGAGCTGACCCTGTTCTGACGAGATCTGTTGTTCCAACCTCTGTTGTCTATGGTCACCCTTATTAACCTGTAAAATCACCCTTGGCTTCCTATCGACTAAGAAACTGAAGTGGTGTAATGTATATGTATGGGTTTGGAATGGGTCAACTGAGGCTATAATTTTATATATTGTATCTAGGTGCTATGTAAATTTTGTAAATAAATTTTATTTCTGGACATTGTTTCCTAAACACCTCTTTGGTAAGCCATAGTAACCATTAAGAGCTCTGGCACCGTTATTCACAAAACGCTGGACGATTTTTACTCGGCTGACTCACAGGGGCCTCTGTGTTAATGACGTCAACACCCATGTCACCTGTCACGAACGGATGCTTCAAAATCCTTCACCAGCTGCTGGATGGGTCGCCCATATAAGGTGAATGGATGCTTACTCCCTTCAGCAGTTACTGGGAGGGACGCCTATATGAGGTGGCATTAATATAACTGGGGGGCTTAATTAGAGAATGGACCTTCCGAAACAAAGTTTATCTACAGCATATTCAAAATATGTACTCATATACCTTTCTACAGCCTGACCCCATAATCCCCTAAGGTGTGGAAATTTCTCTTTGAGTTAGTTGCTGCACAGGAAGGGGTACCAGCCTAACCCTCCGCCAACCCACTTTAACACATATGGAACACGTATGGACTGGTTAGGCCTATATGGTTACCACCCTGAGTTGCAAGGTAAATGATTTCCCGGCTCGCAGAAAACCATTTGGTTTGTCACTCAATGTAAAGCCACCTTAAAAGGAAAGAAGAGCAATAAAATGTAACAGGAAAGACGGCAGACATAAGAAGAGAGAGGGCAGACAGAAAAAGTGATAAAAGTGAATGAAGTAGGCAGCACTACATCAAGTGAGAGGATGATGGTCGGCACCACCTACCACATTTTGTATGATCGCAATTTCCCCCTTTCACAATTTGCGACTTAATAGTTACAACAAATAAGAGTTATTCACAACGGCTTCCTTACGTGTCAAGTGGGTTGGTGGAGGGTTAGTGCCCCTCCCTGTAAAACAAATAACTCATGAGTCAAATGGCCACCCCGTACGGGATTATGGCGTCTGGCAGTAGATAGATAGTAGATAGATATCTTTAGGAGTACCAGTAGCTACCTACTGTATGATATAAAGCTCTTGGGTTCAGTCTATCAAAACCAAACAGATACAGTACCGTACTGCACAGATGCAGAGATCATCAACCTACTCCAATTTCTCCTGCAAACAGGATGGGGAGCTCTACAGCAATGTCCTTTAAAGACATGAATCAGAAAAGAGAGGAATATCTCAGATGTTATAAACATATGAAGCAGTGTGTCACAAATGCTTGGTAAAAGAATCGTCATATTCCTGCCACTACAAAAATATCAAGAATTCCAGTGCCTACCCATGCCAGTCTACTTATAACATGGGATGAACACACTAGTTACGTATGTGGGTACATTCTCGATTATATTCCACACAAGTGAGTTGAAAACGTATGTGGGTACATTCTCGATTATATTCCACACAAGTGAGTTGAAAAAATTATTTACTGTATAACCATTAGGCTATATAACTAATAACGGCTGGGTAATCTATACATGGTGCTGACGTGCAACAAATGTAATAAACTTGTGTAGCCTACCAAAAATCAATTATAACAAAAATCAATTATGATAGAATATTATAAAATGAAATCTTGTATAATTCTGATATTCAATATGCACGATTTAGCTACAAATATTTACTACTGATGCAAGTTTTTAACCAAGTAAACAGTATATACTGATACTGTAAACAACAGCTAGTAAAGCCCAGTCGTCTTTGAAATTCATTGCTTCCTAAGCTTTAAACTACGGTACGGTATCATTATTGAAGACATCCAAATAGGACTACAAATATCTTACCGGTACTCCATATTTAATGTTCAACAAATATAGGTTGTGAACCCTTCGGTGACAATTACAAAAGTGTCACCAACATATCTTGCTTAAGGGAAATCTCATGTGGTGAAGTGAAGGCTATATCTAACCTCTCCAGCTGAAAAAATTAAAAATAAAAAAAAAGTCTTCTAATCTTAACATCATCTGGTGGGGGGGGGGGAAATCATCCCCTGAGTAGTCCCTACCTTTCATTAATATTTGAATATTGTATAATGTAACAAAGGGGGGGGGGGATCATACCGGTAATTTAATGTCTTATTTACGGATGATACACTGAACAAACCTAAAAGAATGTAGCTATATACCATATAATCCTATACAGTACCGTACTTAGCTCCTAGCCTTGGCAAAAGGAGAGAGAGAGAGAGAGAGTACTGCTATGTGGCTCTGACAATTAGCCAATGTGAAGGGATGTTAGGTTTGGACTGAGTAAGTGATAAATATGGCACTGCAAATAATAATTACCAAAAAATTACTGCACTGCTATTCTCGAAGCAGAAATTGTTTCTATCAAATTAACCCTTTAAATCAGCAAGTCTTCCTTTTACTCTGGCAACTGAAAACTGTCTTAAGCAACTCAGGGAAGAGCATTATAGTCTACTTTGTTTTGGCCTAAAATTTCCATCTCTCTATGGAAAGGATTCACAGCCTAGCATTAATATGACGTTAATCATAAGGCAGTGCTATGAAAAGGATGCACAACCTAGCATTATCTTTTTCTGGAGCCAAGTTGCGAGAAATATGCTAAGAATGGCAAAAATTTCGGCCTAACTGAGGTAAAGAGAGTATGGTGCTGAACTGGATAATCAAGGCTATCCCTAATCCCCTATGCTAAATCAAATCACATGGACCAAACAAGAATAAACTAATACATGGTGTCAAATATATGGAAGCAGTTAAAGAAGGGTTGCCAGGTGGTGGCTTTAAACCGTTCACTAAGATGACCATGTTATTTTATTCTTGCTGCTACTGGATTATTTTACTCTGCTTTGGAGTGCGTTTAATGAAGAATGAATTAATGAAGGCTATATCTAACCTCATTTCAAAAGGTCTTCCCTAACCTGAATAAAATCAAATGGACTGCAAAAATAAAGGAGTACATTTAAGGGTCGGTGATGTTAACTCCTTCAGTCCAAAGATGTATTTTTCATTTTATTCATGTTAACCTCCGGACAATTATATTCCGTTTTGCCCAGACTTATGAACTGTAGATGTTATGGTTATCACTACTCCACTTCCTTAAACAGATCTCCCGAAAGCTGTATAAAATCGTCTGGAAATTGAAAAAATGAACGGTCAGTATTTACATCAAAGCAATTAAGGAAAAAATTAAAATACTAATCAAAAGGCTGGCGGACCTAATATATATACTGTCCAAATAAATCGATAAATCATTCAACCGGACTCAAGGGGTTGAGATACAGTAGTCGACACCCTCCTCCGAGAGAGGACCACAGGATGCTTAGCGAAGAAAAAGCTGCTGGTTTACATCTCAACAAAACAATTACGGGAGAACAATGTAACAATCCTACTACCTCTCATATACACCACAACTAATCCCAAATCCCGGTACAATAAACTGGAACTCCAAAATAACCTCCAAGAAAAGGGTCTGTAAGCACCGTCGGTAACATATCAACAAAGGAGACCGCCCGAAATAAGTCGGTTCGGCAGTGGCTTCAACACCCTCACTGTTATTTTCGTGGATTTTATGGCTCAAAACACATTTACCTACCTCATTTTGTGTAGTTTTGGAATCCACAATGTATGGATGAACTTCTGTACTACGATATTCCCGTGTATATACTCATGGATACAAATTAGAGTACTGAAATACACACACAACTACGAACACAGCCTCCCTTCCACTCCTGTACACTGACACTGGCGGCCATATTGGAATCTGATTTGTTGACGCTGCGCGATCGAACCTAAAAAGAAATGGTTTTCTTTTCTGCGACTCAGAAGGGTTTATAAGGATTACAACAAAAAGAATGTAATATCCGGATTCTAGATAAAATATGAAAATAACCTGAAGATACGGAAAATATGAGGCCGCTCAATGAAGACATTTGTATGTGAAGGAATTTTAATTAATGATTTTTTTTTTTTGTTTAAAGGAAAATTTAATACAGCATGGTATAATATAAATATTGAATTATAATAGCAAGTGGCTTTCCATAGTCTCATATGTGGCAGACGAAATAATTACTAATGTGACCTGCGTTCAGAAAACTACTACACCTGACAGTAAGTAAATCTATATAGTGTGTACGATTTATTTCTAATTATATGAACATGCTATTTTAATGTTCTCGTATTGTGGCTATTTTTTTTGTTTTGTTTCAGGACGTGTGAATTTGTGTTTACGATAAGACGGCATGTCTGAGGTACGATAATTACCAAAAACTATTGTCGGGAGTTGTTATAGTTTGTTGAATATACTTAATAACATACACTTTCAGGTAGCGGCTAAAAGCACGCTGTATTTATTCAGCTCATTGCAATACATACAGTAGCTGTTTCTCCGTTGTTAAAAAGTCAACATTAAAATAAAAACATAACGAAAGTGCCTTGGAAACGATAACTATTCCTAGGAGACAGACTCAAGTGTTGCTGAAGGTGGGTTCGCTGTTGAAGATTTCGGGAGGGAAACAGGAAAACCTTGCCAAATCATCACCAGCTTTATTTTATTTACTCTCAATGAGTAGCACGGTATGGACTGAGGTTTTTCAAACGTTATTTTGATCATAATTGGGCATGCTGTGGTCACTGTGGTTAAAGAGGGGAGAAAAATTTGCTCTCCCGACTGAAACTTTTATGTAGTGGTAGATTTAATGTATTAATCTACAGCCTTTTATTTTTAAGAGGAATGTTGTTATATAGACTCATTGCTGCTAGAGTTGATGCATCTCCGACTGATAATGGAATAATTAAAAAAATGCGTTGTAACTGAATTTTCCTACTTCAAGATTCCCTTCAAGGGCATGATGATGCCCTGAATTATCCTGCTTTGAGATAGAGGCAGCGTATGTGAGAATGAAGTGTAATTTTTTGGGGGGGTCCTGTTATCGTTTCAACCCCTAACGGAATTCATTATTTTTCTGTTCTCCAGTGGAGAAATTCCCAACTATGATAATTTTGAGTACCAGTACCAGTTACTTCAGTTAATACAGCACAGTCTCATATAGGTTAGGTTGGATTGGTTTGGTTAGGGTAGTTAAGAAAAATAATAAAGTGAGGTTAGGGGCTTGAATTATAATTTTACCTTTTTTTTTTTTTTTAAATTAATTTTACCGAATGTCCCCTTAACTTCTTATGAGACCAACATTATACAAATCATGATGGGACATGCAGACCATAGAATGGAAGTAGCTTAGGCACCCGAGTTAAATTGTTTTGTTGAAGACACCTGGACCAACCCTAACATGAACACTATCCAAGATTCAGATAATCTGTGGAAGGATCTAATGCAAATATGCAGCTGGTTAGAAGATATAATTAAATCTGGCCAAAAAATATATATATTGTCTGCCACAGCTTTTACTTGTTTTCAGATTTGGTGGTTTCTTCTGTGATATTTTTGTATGTTGCAGAATTAACTCAGTCTGATGGCATGAGGATTTAAAAATTTGCTGCCATATGAAAATTAGTAACAAAAAAGTAGGCACTATAAAGTATGAAAAATGTAATGGGAAGTATTGGTAGAAATTAAAGGAAGGTAAACATTGGTTGTGCTGACTGAGCGCTCCTTGCAGGTCACAAGAACTGGTTAGCATAAAATATGGACCTCCCTGTATTTCTTTGACAACACAATCATAGGTATTAGTCACAGTTTACACTGCTGCCTTTATCACACCTATGTTGATCACCTGTCGTACATGTACCTGAACATCTGTGGTGCAGTGGTAGAGTGTGCATCTTGCATGCTGGTGGACACGGGTTTGCCTCCCGCCAGAGTTGTAAAAACTTTGGGAAACGTTCACCGAGCCACTTACTATTTGGTGGACATAAGGGGTGCTATCGTTGAACCAGTGTCGCATACTAGTATGCTTGCACCCAGTCGGCTTAAGGCAGGCTGATTACACATGGTTCACAGCCTACACACACATCCAAAGCCACACCAACACTACAGTTACACTTACAAGCACTTCTCACTCTACATACAGTCTCTATCAGACATCCTAAGCCACTAGGTAGAGATACATTGGCTGTATCGTCCCAGCTTTGGTGGGGATATGCCGGTCCTGCAGTGGACACTCAAACGGCAGATGATGATGTTTGATAATGATATATATACAGTATATACTGTATTTATATATATAGGGAGGTGTCTGTCTTGCTAGACACCATACCCTGCTGGGCAGGCAGTGATAAACAACCTCCAGGTGGGTTTCTTCCTACTCAGTAATGACTCCTCGTTCCACAGTACAGTACACCACCCTTCTGTTCATATACGCCTGGTACTCTTGCACCAAATCTCCCTACTTCAGTCTTAATCTCCCTCTATTTCTCCTCCAAATCACCTTATGCTAATATTTCCCATAGTCTTTCTCTATCCATTCACTCCACTTGGCCAAACCACGTTAGAGTGTTTAAAGCAGTCTTCAAGCAATTTCTCTCACATATTTTCTTAGACATTTACTCAGAAATGCATTTTGAGGGACACTTTGTGGTAGGTGGCAGTCTACCATCTATTCACTCACTGTAGGCTATTACTGCCTTTGGATGCCTCTGCATTGAGTGACAAGGCAATTGGTCTCCTGTAAACCAGGAAATAATTTACTGTACTCCTTCAAGAAACCATTTACTGTACTACATTGGGTGGTAACCATATACAGTAACCAGGTAACATCTGGTGGTCTAATAGGTACGGTGCTCCAACTTGACTGAACCAGTGAAGGTTTTCTTTTTCCAAGCAGTAGTTGAAGTTAATTGCACGCATAATGCCACTCAGGAGCAGATGAGGCTGGTCACACTCACCTTAAATGTTGGAACTGAGTACAATAGCTTAGTTCCACATTCCTGTACTCCTGTTGGGGCAGAAAAGGATTGCGTGATGGATGGATTGACTATCGTTTATACAGATTGTGGAGTATTTTACTTTTACTACTGTACTTAACCATCATCCACTCACATGATGTGGTGCTGTCTACTTCCTTCCCCTTTCTCATTCTATCTCTGTGTCTGCCCTTCTCTCTTCCCAGTTCTCCCTTTCCTTCTTGTCACTTTTTTTTTCTTCTTCCTCCACTTCAGGTGGCCATGCACTGGGTGACAAGCTTAATGGTTTCCTGTAACCCAGGAAGCCATTTACAATACTGGGTGGTAACCATATATAACCAATATACGAGGTAAAGTGGTGTCTGCTGTGGTGCCCCTGTTAACTGGGTGGAGATGTAAATAATTGTGGCATCCATCCAGGAACCAAACCTCCACATTATTCCCATTGCCTCGCTAGGGTGGGGCGCTGTGATCTGGAAGGGAACACCAGTTCACTGCATGGCACAACCCTGGAGTGGCAGTTGCTTGCCTGTGGTTGATTGATCTGCTCAGCCAGAAAAACAGGTTGATCAACAACAACTTATTAGCCACTGGTACAATATATATATTTTCATCAGTGTCCTTAGATGGGAATAAGAAGTTAGAATATTAAATCCTGATGAGGAATGTACCATACTGTACTTGATTGATACTGGTATATATATATATATATATATATATATATATATGTCCATCCATCCATCATCCAATCCTACGTTGTCCCACGAGGAGCGTAGGAGCCCGGGGCTAGCCAGTTGGTCCTGACATTTAAGATGAGAGTGACCAGCCTCACTCATCCCTGGGTGGCATTATGTGAGCAATAAACTCCAACCATCCCATGGACACAAACCTCCACCGGCTCAATCCGATTGGAGTGCAATAATTACCTACTAAACCACAAGGTGCCAAAATTTGGTTATATGGTTACCAACACCCAGCATAGTAAATGGTTTCCTGGTGTACAGGAAATCATTTGGGTTGCCACTCAGTGCAGAGTCACCCACATGCAGAAGGAAGAGGAAAGAATGAAGGTAAGAAAGACAGAAGAGAGAGTGTAAAGTTACCCGTGGGCAGAAGGACAAGGAGAGAAAGAAGGAAAGGAAGACAGAAGAGGATGGAAGGAAAGAAGGATGGAGGAGAGGAAAGAGCAGCACTACATCAAGTGAGTGGATGGTGAGCGCCCCCACCTACCACAATATATATTTTTTTTTTTTTTTTTTCAGTCTTCAGAAGATGGAACCTCTAGAACAAGCCCTGGCTGTTGTTAGTGGAGTTGTTGCTCATATTTGTGAGAAACTTGGCTCAGAAGCGGACGAACACATATGCCGTGATCAAATATTTGTCAGAGCTGAGCATGAAATCCTGACTGGCCTGAATGTGGAGGAAGCTGTCGACTCAATAGCACCGTCTTTAATGTGGGATGTTCGGGAAAAGTTGGAAGACAAGATTATTAATATCAAGAGGATAAGAGATGAATTACTTAGGACCTCCAAGGAAGTGATGGGCGAGTGTAGTAGGAACCTGGAAAATGATGCAGAATATCCCCCAGAAGCACAGCAGGCTGAGGAAAAGTTTCATATAAGCAGTGCTACTTCAGAAAGCAGTTTACCAAGTTCCTCTTGGAGTAATCCTCAAGATGCTGGGCGGGATGTTGAATCAAGTACAAATGAAGATGGTGGCCTGGGAGATAATGCACCCAAAGCTCACCCATCACCCTCATCCTCAACGTCTGTGGATGATGATGATATCCGTGTGTTGACCCCCGTTCCTCGTTCCCCTGCTCCTCTTATAGACATTACTGAGGATAATTCTAACTCTAGCTCATCTTCCAGTTTAAGTGTGTCCAGTGTGAAGGAACCTGAAGTGATTGTAGGAGAGCCAAGGAATGAAACAATGAATAATATTGATACGGAAGGTGCAGAAAATGTTGGTTTTACTGGAAAAAACATTGAAACTTTGCTGAGAGCAGCACATGCATTAGTGAATGGAGATGGGGACACCTCAGGTGAAGAATTGAGTACTGTAAGGTGTTCAAATACAGTGGTAGAAAATACTAATACCATGTTGGTGAGACCAAAAACAGAACCAGTGGAGCCTAATGCAAATATTTTGGCACTAACAGACAACTTTAAAGATTACAGCGGTGAACAAAGAATTCAGAACTCTGATATGGAAAATGATAAAGTGTTAAATGAAGTGGCAAATGTGTCTCCTCAACTAACAGAGTTAGACAAGAATACTAATCTGAATGGAGTAATTGACTTCTTAGGCTATGAGTCAGGGGAACAACGTCAACCAAGTGACTTGCTTTGGGAAGATGCACATTATGTTTGTTCCCTCTTACCATACTTTCAGTTAGCTGACGTTCATCAGAGTATGGTGGATAATTACTACCATCCAGACCGTAGAGCTTATGTTCTTGAGCAGTACATTAATCTGGCTGTGGATCGAGACGAATATGTACCTGATGCTGTGTTTCAAGGACTCCGTGCTGCTAGAAAACGGACTTACGTAGATGCAGATGAAACACCAGTAGTTGAAGAGAAAAAAATCAAGATTAATTCCACTTTTGATGAGCAATCTGTTTTCAGTCAGCCTAACCAGGGTGTGTTTAATATGAGAGGATACAATACACATGATGGGACCATTCCTTCCACTAGTGGTGCTAGTGGTAACTCAGTTGCCTCTGCGCCACCAGTTGAAGATTTGTTTTTGGCAAATACATACAATGACATACATGTAGCTGATAATAAAGAAAATAGTCCTGAAAAAGTACCTGCAAATAAAGGAAGAGAGCAGTGGTGTCAAGAAAAATTGGAATTTGTTCGTGCTGTGCTTTGTGATCTAGACGAAGGTGTGTTACATCGTGAAATTGAGTTGTGTCATAGTGATGCTGATGTTGAGTCACTAATAGAGAGGCTGATGGTGAAACAGGAAACCTTTGACCTCAATATGGGTGAATTGCCGCCACCTGAACAAAATAACCTATTGCCGGGTACTAACACTGCACAGCCCAGCGCAAGTGCCTTTCATGGAGTCGAGAGGAATAATAGCAGTGAGGGGGCATCGTCTCAGGTGCAGCAAGACAGTGGGAGTGAACTCAGCACTCCGGGTACGTCAGGTGAGGGTAGATCGGGAGCTGAGAGTGACGATACTGGTGGTGCCTCTGCCGACCTCGAGGATCAGATCGCTTCACATGTGGCCAGGCTCGCTGAGATGTTTGCTGATGCTGATCCAGACTACTTGCATGAAAAGTAAGTGCACAGGAATGAATAGTCTACATAGACTAGCAAGTCTGTCTGTCTGTCTGTCTCTCTCTCTCTCTCTCTCTCTCTCTCTTATCTATATACAGTATCTAGCTATTTGTTAAGTGCATAGTACTCAACCTCTATAACCACAGTATATACAGAGAGCAAAAGCACACATAACCCTGCTTGCTGAGGTGTTTGCTGATGATGGTCCAGACCACATTACTTACAAGTAGAGCAAAGGTTAATGCAGCAGGAAGAGTACAGTAGCAGAGTCCGTGTTATAAATCACGTTTCTTGACATTCTGTTTAAAAATTCTCAGTAAATTAATAGCTAGCTATAGTATTTTAAATGATACTGATCCAAACTGTTGACAGCAAGAGTTGTATACTGTAACTGTTTCATGTTATAAGCCACTTTTTTTTTTTTTTCCCCACAGTAAATCACCTTTATAGCTACAGTATACAGTGTTCAGTGATGCCAGTCCACACTACAGTACTTACAGCTAAGGTCATGTTGGGTGAATACAGTGCCTCTCCTCAAGTTTATGAGTGAATTATCTGTTTGGTATTTTTAAAGAAATTTAGAAGGCATGAATGATGAGTCAGTGACTGTTTCTCATTTTGCTGGGCACTGCAGATAATTCTGCTACATTATTAAGTGGTTCATCATTTTTAGATCTTACCTTTTCTATATGAAGACTGGTGGGACGAATGGTGGTGATGATGGAGATACTGTACTCATTTGTTAGGTAATTTTAATCCAGGATGCAAATTTGATTAGAATGTTTGATGTGCTCAGTAAAGAACTGTAGTAGCTACCAATTTGTTTAAAGTTCTGAATTTTTAAAAATATTCAACATAATGGTCATGCTTGCGAGATGGAGTCAGGATTCCAGGGGCTTGAATTGTGAGTGAAGAAGTGTGTGGCCTATTTCACTGGGATTGTTGTTGATTAGTTCTCCTCATTTTGTGTTTTTCTCCTTGTACTACACAGTATTCTGAACCATGCCTCAACCCATCCACAGGTGGAGAGGAAAGGTTAGGATGGTGATGATAATGATGATGATTGATGATGATGATAATGATGATGCTTCTTTTGATGCTTAGGTGCACAGAGAACAATGGGGACCAGGAGAAGTTCCAGCTATTAGTGGAGGAATTACTGAAGGATAAAAACTATCCCAAGATTGAGGAATACTACAAACGGCAGAAACGACTGGAGATCAAGAAGAAGTTCATTGAAGGCATGACAGTTGAGGAGTTCCTGGAGTATTTCGATGACCCTGAGAAGGTTTGTTGGACCTAACAAAATACTCTGTACACAGTACTAATGTACAGAAATTTTGTATTAGCTGTTGGGAGCTAGGAACCTTGAGATATGTTAATGGATACCGGTACTGATGTTACTCCTACTTTTATTCTACCCTTTTCCTTTTTCTGGGTCCTGGCACTCCATTTTTTGATGGGATGCAACATTATGATGCTGGTGGTGATAGTTAAGGTGATGTTAGTAAGGATGTTGGTATTAATGTTGAGGATAATAGAGATGGGGGTGGTGATAATGATACTAAGGATGATAATGATGAATAATTTCCCTGCTGCACAGGTCTTCACAGACACCTCAACACAGATGAGTAAAACCTATGTGGAGAATGCCAAGGTCCAGCTGATGAGAGACTTGCCCTACCATCTACAAAGGGACATCGTCAGTGAACACAAAAAGCACAACTACCACTATCTGCCAACTCTAAGGGCACTACAGGTGAGAGGGAGGAAGCGAAAAAGCACAGCAGCATGATTCCCAACAATTTCCATCAACCGTTTGGAAGTAATTAGCTGATTTTGGCTCAAGATTTAGCTTCCAGTCCATTGAAAACATCAGCTGTATCATTGCCAGTCTCATTATGGGGATTTCTAAAAGAAAGCTTGCTATCCCCTTGAACTGATGATGAATTGCCTTCTGTGGCAGCTTTCTTTCTTTCCCTGTTTGCCATATCATCTTATGCCTGACCTTCTCTTTTGTCTTTCTTTCATTCTTGCTGTTCCTATCCTTTTGTTCTATATCCCCTTCCTCTTTTAGTTTCTGCTGCCATGATATCCTTTCTTATTATCTCACTTTCTATCTCTCTTCTTCCTCTTCAGCTTTGGTCTCTAGCAGCTGTACCGTTCTTACCGTTCTGCATTATTCATAATTTGTATTTAACTTAATCAGTTTAAATCTGTTGGCGTAATACTGGGTAATGTAACCATTATATATTTAATAATTAACTATATTGTAATTCTGCATAACGTCATGTATGTTCCCTTGACACTTCACGGTTTATCAGCTTATCTTTGGGTTGTCTGGAGTCATACAGTACACTGTTAAAAACAAACTTTCCCCATGATGTTTATCCTTCCTTTTTGTACCATACCTCACCATACCTTTTAGTTTGGAAAAAGAGGCTGGGATGATGATGATGATGATGATGATGATGATGATGATGATGCAGAAGACCTAACTTGAGATAGCAACACTCAAGGATAGTATATCCAGAAAACTGTTTTAGTATGGTAACCTCCTATGATGATTAGCTATATTTTTGTATACATTCGTGCTTACAGGAAAATGGAAAGCTTGGCAGGCGCAAGACTAAGCGAAGTTCTCAGTTGAAGGAGAGCGACCTTGACGATGCATTCATCAAGGAAGTTTGCTATGTCCGCATGCAGTCAGATATAAAGGAATATCTGTGGAAAAAGGAGGAAAATAAGAGGAGAGCATTCTTATGGGTATGTATGGATGAAAATAAAAAAGCACTGTACAATGGTGGCACCTCATATTTTATGGTTGGTTTTCATACAGCTTAGGTTTATATGTTGGAGGGGGTTCTAGGACAATTGCCCCTCGGATAACTGTCCCTGGACAACTGCCCCCTGGACAATTGTCTCTGCAAAGTATCACTGTACAAATGGTTGCAAGTGTCTAACCTAACCTAACCTAATCTAACCGAACCAAACCTGACCTAACCTAACCTAACCTAACCTAACCTAACCTAATCTTTAGCGGGAGGTAATTGCCCGGGGGGGCAGTTGTCCTACGGGGGCGATTGTCCAGGGGGCAGTTGTCCGGATACTGGTGGAGGGATATCGAGGAGGGATTGTTGTTAGTAACCACAGACTTTTGAGGCTTGTGTTGAATTGAAAAATAAATATATAAATAAGCTAGAGTTTGGCCATTAATAACTCTTCTCTACTTATAGGCAAAGGCAAATAACCAGCTGCATGAGTGTCAGATCTGTTGCAATGATGAGATATTAGAAGAGGACATGGACACCTGCTCTTCACAAGACACGAAACATAAATTCTGCAACAACTGTATCATGAGGTACAACAGTAGTTTGGGTAATATAATTGTAATTTTAAGTAAAGGTAATCCAAGTGATTGCAAAAACTGTTGTGGAATAAGTCTGCTGAGTGTTGTAGAAAGGTTTGGTATATGAAAGAAACCTAGAAGAGATTGGAAAGTTACCACTACCCAGCATCAGGCGAGTCATGACTACATGGTTGTAGGAGTGATGGAGGGTGTTCGTTCGTTCGTTTTTAAAGGCTCCAACATGCTTGCATGTGTCGGCCTTGGTCACCTAATGGCGGCTCTCCATGCTGCACGATCCATTGCAGCCTCCCTGTTCAGTCCCTTAACCCTAAGGTCACACTTAATGACCTCGTCCCATGTCTTTCTCGGTCTACCCCTCATAACCCCACCCCCAATATTAACACTTCTCACCTTCCTCACCCAACTATCATCCCCCATCCTCTCCACATGTCCAAACCACCTCAATCTACCTCTCCTCATCACAACACCAATACACTCCAGTCCCATCCTACCTCTCAACTCTTCCATTTGCATTAAGGCAGATAGTGGAAAAATCAAGTTTGAAAGACTATAAAATATATATGGCATTTATGGATCTGGAAAATGCATATGACACAGGATGATGGATGGATGGATGGAATGTGTTATGCATATGTATGCCGTGAAAGTACTGTATATACTGTATGTTGACAGTTGTAAGAGTCATCGTGATGGTACTGAAGCATTTGTAAAAGGAGATGTCTGTTTCAGTGAGTGAGTAAGTACTTGACTTGTTAATAAAATTTGAAGTTAAAATGACTTGAATGGAGTGAATGAAAGTGTGCCACATTCACTGGGTATTTTTTTGAATAATTTTCCCTCAATTATGTTTTCTTTTTCCTTGTCTTCTAAACCCTGCCTCACTCCATCATCAAGTGAAAAAGAAGTTGAGATAGTGATGATGATGTAAGTGATGGTGATGATGATGATGATGATGAATATGCCTGAATTTTCTCACAGGTTTGCCGAGGAGGAAATTGGTCAGGGTCGTACGAGTTTTCATTGCCTGGCAGATGGATGCAAAGCAGAATTTTCCCTTGCCACACTGAAGAAACTGATGAAACCCTCGGTATTCTCGAGTATCCTGGAGCGCAAACAGCTAGAGGAGATTGCAGCTGCTGGCATTGAGGATCTGGTAGCTTGTCCCTTCTGCAACTTCCAGACCATCATGCCTAATAAAGAGGATAAAGTGTTTAAGTGCCTCAACCCGGAGTGTATGAAGGATTCCTGCAGGTGCAGTAAATGTTAACTGGTTGTCACAGTTTTGTACTATACTTTCCATTTTCCTTGTTTTAGTATTCTGCCTGTTCTCTTTTCTTAGATTGAAAAATGGGTAAGGATGGTAAACAGTTCTCCTACTTCTGTACTCTCTTCTTCCTAGTGTCTGTATTCAGCCTCACCCCAACCTCAGGGTGGAAGGGTGGATGTGATGATGATGATGATAACAGTACAGTACTTTGCTTATGAAAGGATTAAATAGACAAACTCTCTTAATGTAGCTAAACTAGACTTACTCTATGCCACTAGTTACCATCTAAGAAGGAAGAGGTGGAAGGATGAAGTGGCGAGGTATATGAATGAGGGTAGTGCATGTTGGAGTGAGGGCAGCCTGATGATGAAGGACAAGTTGTCATGGAGGCAGTTTGTTTGTGACCACTCCCTCTGGGATGAAGGTGTCTTGAGTGCATATAAATATGGTAGATGGATGTAGGTACAGTACTGTATATTTATTTATCTTCCAGGTTATGCAAAGAGCCCAACCATGTACCATTGCGATGTGAGGAGGTTGAAAAGCAATATCAAAAGGATGCTCGAACTTTCTTGGAAAACAAAATGACTGAGGCCATGGTCAGGTGAGTTATGTTAGGTAATGTGGTATACATTTTGTTTTACAGTTCCTACAGTACTTAGATAATGATGCAGTTTTTGCACCATGCCTTCTTGTCAGCGGCGTAATAAAGGATTGGATGCTGCCTTTACTGTCCTTATATAAATGCCAGTTAAAATAAAGTAATTTTTGTACATATTTTTAAAGTATTTTCTTAGCATGGTGAAATGATTGGTAATATTGACACTTCCCAGGGGCTTTTTGAAGTGTAAGAAGAGGTTCATCACAGTTACTGTGTAATGGGGTCCATAAATGCTGACGTTACCAGTAGGCAAAGTAGAGGATCCTCTGTTTGGCTTAGTGGTAACATGTGTGCATTTGGAGTGTGGGGGCCTGAGATTGAATCTTGGCCAGACTATTGATTAATTTGTTAAGTTTCATATCAGTCATTACATTGTTTGGCAACGGTGTGGGATGTGAGGTGAGGCTTGGCTGGCAATTTGATGTTGTTCCTTGGTTAGCTGGCAGCGTCCTAGTCCTTATATCCTTGGGATGAGCTGTTAGGTATGGTCCGCAGTATCCCCAATGGTGGCCTTCAGTGCTATGCTACCATGTATATATGAAATTCATCAAATTAATCACCAAGGGGAGAAAAGAGGGATGTAATTAGGTCTATAAATGCCCACATTGCCTGTAGGCAAAGTGGGGGATCCTCTGTTTGGCTCAGTGGTAATGTATGTGTGAATGGGCCTGCGTTCGAATCCCGGCCAGGACAGTGTGATTAAAATGTTAAGTTTTATTTCAGTTATTACAACTGTTTCTGTACTACTGTTAACTGAAGCTAATCAGTTTTGACACACAATATTTTTGTAATGTTCATTTAACCAGTGAGATAACAATGAGGATGAGGATTGAGAATATTGGTAATGTTAACACTTTTTAGGGAGTGTTGGAAGTGTAAGAAGAGATTCATCAAAGAGGATGGGTGCAACAAGATGAGCTGCTCGTGTGGGGCCAAAATGTGCTACATCTGCAAGAAACCCATCAAAGGATATGATCACTTCGAAGATAAAACTGTCCCTTCCGATCCATCCAAGTAAGTCTTTAATCCAGTTACCATACTGAATTTTATTTATACAGCTAATCATCAGTGGTCTATATTCACAAACTTTCTTATGTATGAGGTGCATAAAAAAAAACGTAATATGTTCATACTTTTATCTCATCTCATACAGCAACTTTAATTTCTCAGAGTGTTGTGAAATACTGTACTTTCTCTCTCTTTGCATCTGAATCCTATCTTATCCCACATTTAGATGAAAATGAAGGTCATGATGATGAGTATGATGATGATGATGTGGTTGATGATAATGATGATGTATTTGATAATAATGATGATGATGATGATTGATGTATTTGGTGATGCTGGGTGATGATGATGATGATGATGTATTTTTCCACAAGATGTCCGCTGTGGAGCAATTCTGAGAAGATCCATGCGGAGGAAGTTCGTGATGCTGCAGAGAAACTGAAGAAGGAGATAGACCCAGCCATTAAGCTGGTTCACAATCCCCTCAGTAACCTGCCAGAGGTGAGTCAGTACACCCGTCCTCTTGACAGTTATATATAGTGTGTTCACCATAATTTGACATAGAGGTTTGTTCTTTTCCAGCTTATTTTCTGGGACTTAGTGGAAGAATAAGACAATGATGTGGTTCTGCATCCTTTCCATAATGCTTCTTTGTGATTATCTCCAAATTCCAGTGTTGATCTCTTTTTACAACTCAGCATCCAGGGAGGAGAGAAGGCAGCTTCAGGCCAAGTTAGAGGAAAAGGAGTATAGTCCTTATTTAACATCGTTTAATTACTGTGTTACTGGTGAATTAGCTCTAATGATTCACTATAAGGTTGTTTTGAAGCTGGAAAAAATTATATATTGAGGACTTGCTTTTGTATTACTTCAGAATGTTCTCTTTTATCTTATAGCACTAAAAGTACAGTACTGGTAGTCTGAAGGAAATATGAATAAACATCATATATCCTACCTATATATTTAGAGAAAAATGATGGTCAAAGGAATTGCTGATATTTGGACTTATAAATTGCTGTGCAGTATTCTGTTAATTTTTGTTATACTTTTCATATAATTGTTAATAGTCCTGAGTGGTAAATGCAGGCCAATAAATGAGTGAATGATTATGTGACCCATTTTCACTGTGTATGAGTTTTTGTTCATTCTCCCACTTTCGTACATTTTCTTTCCATGTTTTGTAATCTTGTCTTATCCTGTCTGTAGGTGTTAAAAAAGATCAGGATGAATGTGATGATGATAAAGAATACCAATCATTTCAGCCTCCCATATTAATATTGATTTTATTTTTCAGTTTCCCGAGTGCCTCTCTAACAAGCATACATCTCGTATACAAGGCTCTCATAGTTTTTTTTTTTTTTTTTTTTTCCCCAGGTTCCCAAGTACCTTAACAAGCAGAGGAATGCTGGCCATCACCATCATCACCACCACCATCACCACCATCATCACCGCCACAACCACCACCACCATCACCACCACCGCCCTCCACCAGCACATCAGAACCTCCACTTACACATACCTCTTGCTGGTCCACCTCCTCCAGCACCGCCACCCCCACTTCCTCCCCCTGCCCCCATGGGACCCCCGGAAGCCTTTAATATGATGCCCTTTATGCCGGTGTGGTTGGGCCGCAATAATCCACCCCCACCTGCCCACCAGCCTGTCCATCCTCAGGTCAGTATTAGCATCATCTAAGGAGGCTTTTACTCCAAACCAGTTATCTTGTCCGTAGATTCACACGTTCTCATAGTAGACTCCACTGACTGACTTAGTAATTTTCTTTCTACTGATAAAATGGTGAGCTGCCACAGAGTATGGTCATATTTATCCATAAATTTTGCACTGACTTCCCATGAGTCTCGGATGGTATCTGGAAGGATGTGGCTTCACAGACAAGTTGGTTGGCATAGAGAATAACCCCTTTTCTTTAGCAGTTTACTTTAATAAACCTTCATATTTTCCTGTGTTGTACCTAAATCTTGATTATACCAACAAAGATTGTATCAATAACTTGTAAGAGAATACCATCATCACATAAAAGACTAAAATGGCAAAGGAAGAAGCACTGTAGAGCCTCCTTGTTCCACATTCTTGTAAATTTAGGAGACTTTGTGGCACCTGTTCCTTAGTAATTTATACAGTATTGCTTCCTGCATTCCACTGCTGCCTTGTGTGTTATGTTTGGTCTGTTATCAGTAGTGCATAAATAGTGTACAGGAAAGTATTAACCCCTTCAGTTTGTTTTACTTTTGCCATCACTGCATGATTTTATTTTGATTAGGGAGACATCATGCATTGAATGGGTTAATGAGGGCTTCATCTAACCCCTCTGGGTCCAAAGTCTGTCCTAAATTGAATGAATTAGTCTGGAGATGGGAAGAAGAAAATCCTAAGATACTTCATTGGGCTGGAGGGGGTTAATGTGCCATATGCAGAGAGAAACTAATAAGGAAGGGGTACAAGTAAGCCTGCTTAACTGATAGGAATACTGCCCTCAGATGTTAAGGGGAGATGGGCAACACCAAGACATCCACCACCGGCACCCACCCCTCCCGCCACGCCCTGCACCCATCCAACCAAATTTCAGGGAAGACCTTATTGCACAGATCAACGGGTTCAATGAGGTTCTCCAGGGTATCAGGATGGGCAACCCCAGATTTGAGCTCCAAGGAGAAGGTGCCCAGAGGATGCAACAGGACTAGGTGGTAGGTTGTTTATGTTGTCTTTTAATTGCTCACAATGCTGGTGAGGGGTTCCTTCATGTGGTGGCACCAGTATGACCTGGCAGTGAAGCTGCCATCCATCCATCCATCCATCATCCAATCCTATGTCGCCCCGACGCGAGGAGCATAGGGGCCCGGAGCTAGGCAAGTTGGTCCCGGCGTAGTTATACAAATGTCCTTCAGTCTCCTCTCTGTCCCCAAAAAGAGAATGATCGACTGCAGAAGGAGGGCAACTTAATACTGTACTTCAGTCCACTGGGTTCACATTTCATATGAATCTGGGGCTGCAGCTGCTGCTAGTTGGTATTGCTCTCAGTTTTTGTAACTGCTCAGTTGTAAACTAGAAACATGTCTCAATAATGATGCATCACTCTAAGATTTTGCTCGCACTTATCCAAGACCTTAAAGGCTATATGTTAAGAGACATGGGAGGCTTTGTAGCACCTTTTTTTTTTTTTTAATGACAATTTATACATAGGGTACACTTAGGTATTCCCATTTTTGTTATTTGTATATATCTCCTGTTGATACAGTTTTGCCTTAGTAATGTAGAAGAGGGTAAAAAAGGTGTAATATGCAATATAAATCACTGAGGAAAAGGTGCTACAAGATGTGTGCTACTTGGAATATAGCCCTAAGAGAGAACAAACTGTAATTCCTAGTTACCATATTTGTCAAAGCTTCCCAGGTGTAGCAGTGCAGTGGGTACTTAACAACAGCAACAACAACATCAGCAGCAAGATCAGCAGTTCATCCAGGATAACGTAGAGCAGCCAGTATTTTGATAGTGTTTCTATATTGCCCAGGTACATGTTATGCAGTACAGTATAATACATAACCAGTAGGCCAGACAAAGGGCGTATTCTCGTTGGGTGAGAAGGCTCCTAGCACCTCTTCCTTAACAGTTTGTTTCTGTTTGTAATATTTTAATGTGTACTGTACTTGCATCTTATGTGATGATGGAATGGAGATGTATGAGTGAGTATGAGGTGCACTGAGGAAGGGCAGCTTGACGTCAGGGTGACATTGAGGCAATTTGTTTGTGACTGCCTCTTCCTAAATTAAGGCGTCTGGCTATAGGTAGATAGTTGATGCAAAGGAGACACGAAGAAAATATGAGATAATAAGTTGTAATATGCAGAATAAATCGCTGGGGGAGAGATGTTTGAAGACCTCCTGACAGATGAAAATATGAGCCTTAATGCTGCAGTGTCACATTCGACCCCTTCAGCCAGAGGATGTCTTTTATTCGAGTCTTGTTACTACAATTGTTTCTGTCAGTTCAGGAAAAGCTTTTGTAAGTGGCAGGAGGGAATACTGTATAGCCTTCATTGGCCCTTTCACCATATCAATGCTGTCATGAGTTGAATAAAATTGTCTTGTGGTAGCAAGAATAAAATGACATGTCCTCAAGCTGAAAGTGTTGATTCTCTTTACAAAGTTTCATTTTGGGTTATACTGCTTGTACAAAAATCAGCCAAAACATTACCTACGTAAATCATGTACAGTAAGTCTTATTTTATTGTAAGAGTTTAATGACAGTCCTTATTTTTTAAGTTATAAATTTTTTTCATTGACTCATCACAAGATGTCATCGTTTTTATTATATTCTCACCACTGCCACATAAGTCTGTGCAGCTTAGGGGAGACATTTTGTTGTGAAGAGGTCTGTGCAGTTTGAGTCTAGCCACTTCACAACCAGGTGTTTCTAGCAAGCTGATTAAAATGGTTGTTTACCATCATCATTTCTGACACCTTGCTCCTTCTTGGGAACCCACCCTCTCCCTCCTGAAAGGATGGCCATGACAGAACCACCTAAAACCAGCTTTGTCCTAAAATACTTCTCTCAGTGTCACAGGCACTCATCTTCCACTTACTTCTTTCATACCAGTGTATTGCTGCACTCTGTTCTTCCTTACCACATAAGGTTTGTCTCTTCCAATATTACCCTCAACCTCTGCAACCTGTCTGTGTACATTCTCTGAGTATGTTCATCATACCATCCCCTTTTTTTATCCATTCTGGAATTCCACATACCCCAGGCCCCTGTGCACCTGACTGGAAAAAAAAATGGACTGAATGATGGGTATAGATAGTAATTCCGCATCTTCATTCTTTTGCCCTTCTTTCGTTCAGAAATATTTATCAAGTTTTTTGTTACACTAAACATCCAACTAAGTGTATGCAGAAATTTAATAAGAAAGACATCCTCATGCTACAGGTGTTAATGTCTACAGTAAAACCTCTGCCACTGTCTACACACACTTTAACTACAAATCTCACGGTTAAATAACAAAAAAATCTGCCTCAAAGTCATGTTATTGTAATACTGTAGTAATGGAATTTTAAGTCATGTAAGGTCTTGCCAGTATTTTTTATATTTTATCAGAGTAGTGTAAGTTAGGTTTGGTCCTCTTCTGTAATCTTGTACAAGGATATAAGCTTTTGCAGCTTCAGTTATCACTCGATACCTATATTTATTTTATTTTATTTTATTTTTTTCCTTCCTTTGACTCAGAGTAGAGGACCTGAAGATTGTACTATATTTTTACTGTTTTTTAAGTGTAGGGAAAATACATGTACAATGGGAGCCAGTGCATATAGTTGAGAAAGTGATTACACAAGTTATTTTGCAAACCAGGTAATTTGGCCCGTACGTAACTCACTGTTGAAGACAGAATGTTGTTTCATTCTGAGTGCCAGACACATGCATACTTTTCATCTGTGGTGATTTAACAAAATACTGCGTGGTACCTCATCTTAGGATTATCATAGGGGAAGTTTAAGTGCTGCTGATAGTGCCTCATAATGATATGTAAGAGATCTGATCATTGAGAATTTTTATTAAAGAAACAGCTGCAAAAAATGCAGGTAAAATACAATTATTTATTGGAGTTTGTAAAGCTATTGAGTGTCTTTTACATCTTTGACTGAGTATTTTTTCATTACATGTGAAATATGCATTTACTGACATGTGATTCTTACAACAATGAGTAATTTTAAAGGACAACAGTATAAGCAGGAGCTACACTGACTTAGCTGTCATGAACTTATCTTGTGATCTGGGTCTGCCCTGAGTTAGTCATTTGAAACCCAGGCCATGGCATATTTTAAAAGTGGGTGCTGGTAGTGAGTCCTATAATATTCTGGTATAATTTGTGAGAGCTGAACTGATGTAGCAGCTATGGTAAAGTGTTCTTACCTTACAATTAGGTAAGAACACTTTACCATAGCTGCTACATCAGTTCAGCTCTCACTACAAACACCCATTCTCTGATCATACTTGCTAGCATGGGTGTATTAGTTCTGGTTATCACTCTTTCTGCATGGAGAAAATCTGTTCCTGCTCTGGACCTCATATGGATTCTTAAGTCAAGGTAGACAACTGTAAATGTATTTCATCTTAGTTTTTTTACATGGTAATGACAGCAGCGTGTTAAAAATTGGGATTTCAATTTATTTTTTCTTCATTTTTTTTCATTACATAAGCATTACATAATGAGGAACTTCGGGTTAATATTACGGTATTTAAGTGTGTTTTATGCAATTCTCTGATAACAGTTTACAAAAACATGTAATGGTATTTTTCTGTGGGTTAGTGATATCACAGTTTTTTTTAAACAGCAGTTATTCTGTATTACTGTTCTCTGTTTTTAAGCACCCTATTTTGTTTTTGAATTGGGCAAACTTTGGCTGTCTGGACATTGCTGCTACTCACCCTGCCCTAGGGTGGGAAAGGAGGTTCGGATGATGATGATGACGATAATTTAGTTTTCAGTGTTAAACTGTATGGTAAAAAGGACTTAATTTTCCATACAGTTATAAAATAGTTCATGCCATCCGTATAGTTATAAAATAGTTCATACAATGGGAATCAGAATGTAAAATATATTTGAATGTTTTCTGTGTAATTTAGGTTCATTAATGGTCTACAAAGTCAGACTGGGTAAGGCAGAGTTGATCCATCACTGATTTTTAGTACCAACCTTCTAGTGTTTCCATGGGAGTTGTGGGAAAGCTGTCATTATTACTACAGATTGGTACCTAATAACAATCACATATGAAAGGAAAATCATAGGACACCAAATTCTAGATTTCAGAGCACAGTATAAGCATAAAAGTGAAGTTGATTGTGAATAAATTATTGGCTGCATTATCAGGTGTGTTGGAATTAGTTTATTGAAAACTCAAAGTTCAGTCATTTGGATATATTGTACGTATTTTGCAGTGTGATAGGGTAACTTCAACAGAACTCAATTACTTTATAATCTGAATAACAAGTTTTGAATTACTGTAAATGTGAGACCTCATACAAAATAACTACGCTATACAATCTCATGACAGTATTAATGTGTATATTTACTTCAGCTATAACTATGCACCATACCTGTACAGTTTGTGAAGTAACTTCTCACTGAAAGTAATACTTTTTCACTGTGGCTATATGACCTGGTCCAATGCATATTTACCAGCATCAACAAATTGAATTTTAATCTTGTTTGTTGTTATAAATTAATGTTTCATGACCAGCCGTAACAGTTGTCCCTTTATTTCTTTTTTTTTCCAAGCCCTTTATGTTCTTTTTTTTTTTTTTTTCCCCAAGCCCTTTATGTTCTGATTTCCCCCCCCCCCCATAGAAAGTGGTGCTGTGCCATTGACCACTGGGAAATTGATAATAATACAAAATACAGTACTGCCTTTTATATTGAGAGACAATGAATGGTGATGACGCCTACTTGCATTTTAAAATGCTCACAGTTAATTCAAAACAATATTTTTATGTATTTGTATTTCAGATATATATTTCTTTTATATGAACACATTAGCCTTTTGTTGTGACGTAATTTCCAGGACCTTGTTGTTTGGCAATCATTATTTTTATCTCGGTAATATCAATAATAGAGAATTCCATGTATATAGTAATTCACATTTTTTTTTTTTTTTTACTTATGATCAAATAAAAAGTATGATCTTTTAATTATTCTTAATTGTATCCTGACAACAGAGTGTGTTTTATTGGGCTGGACTACTGTAGCCTAACCTCAGACTCTCCTGGGTCCAAGAGGAATAGATTGTTACTGTTTATTTTTACATCCATCCATCATCAAGTCCAGTATTGCCCTACCAGGAGCATAAAAGCCTGGGGCTAGGCTAATCAGTCCAGACATTCAAGGCAAAAGTCACTTGTAGCTTGTCTTAAGTGGCATTACATGAGCAATTAATCCCAACCACCCCTCAAAAATACACCCCAATGGGCCACAAGTAGATGGAGTGCCTAATTCACCAGACCAGCAGGTGTCTAAAAAAACTGTACAGTGGCAACATGGCTAATGCACTATGTCAATACAATACACAGCAAGAAAGCCTCCCCTAGATCTCCCGTCATCCATCAGTGAACTGTCTCACAGGGAGAGAATACTCATGTGTAACATGGGATATATCTCCTAGCGCTTCATTCATCTTTTCTATCCTGTGAAGGGAAACCACCAAGTAAGGTAATGTAGCGATTTACTTTTCCAGGACCCCTTCCCCAACCTCTTAATTTGAGTGAAAGGATTACAGTGCTTTACTGTACTGGTGTTGAATCTAGCTCATAAAGTGAAATGGCAGAAAAAGTGTAACTGATGGACAGAAATGGGTAAATGAACAATGTGAAGACTGCACCCCTTTTTTAACTTGATAAAATGGCTCAAAATAATGTTTACAATGTACACGTCAGAGGAAAACTGTAGATGGTTTGTCTACAGGTGGAGCTGGAAAAAAAAAAAAAAAATTTAAGTTTATGATGCTCTTCCTACTTCTAGACAATTTCATGTACCTCAGGATAGACTCTGTGAAATGGTGGGGTTAAATATAGCATTATTAACCTCTCTAACCACTAGAGGTCCTTACTGAATTCAATAAAATCATCTGGATGAAGCCAGAACTAACTTTAAAATATATCACTGGACTGAATGGTTAAATGAAGTGAATAAATTTGTATCCCACTTTAAAATACATCACTGGACTGAATGGTTAAATGAAGTGAATAAATTTGTACTCCACTTAACTATTTATGATACTGGAAAGGGACACTTTCATGTGGTGGCACTGATATAACTGTACAACTGCCTGGATACCATATCCACATCTGATGACATGTTTCCTATCCAGCAAGAGGAGGCTGGCAGATTGCCAGAGGAGGGCAAATTCAGCCTGTGGTCCACTGTATTTATGTTTGTATGACTGGGATTGCAATTACTGTACCACTACTTCATTAAATATACTGCTGAATCCTCATCATGCTAATTATATTCTGTCCACTTTAACATGCCCTGAAACTGCCATCTGTCCAAAGTTAATGCTGAACTGTGACAAGAAATTAACACTAACATTTGCTGGCAGTCATGAAGAAGAGAGGAACATACTGTACAAAAGTTTATACGGAGTTACAGATGGTTTATTACAATTATTTGGTCTGCAACATGTTTTTATTCTATCATTTCCTGAACATTCAATTGTTACTTCCTTGTTCTTCCACATTATTTATCTTCAAAGGTACAGGAAGTTTGCCGTTAATTCTATCTATCAATCTATTAATAACTAAATGCCTCTGAACTTCATAATGGGTGGTCATGAATAAATTTCCTCCAAATCAGCTTGTCCTCTGGCATCATATCTTAGTGACAGGAAAATAAGAGTAAAAGTAGATGATGTATATTCCACTTTTCACTCAATTAATGCTGGCGTGCCTCAGGGATCAGTTCTGGAACCAACCCTATTCCTGGTTCATATTAATAAAATCTTATCTGTCATCCACAATCCCATCCACTCGTATGCAGATAACTCAACATTACATAGTTCATTCACACTTAGACACCCATTTACAAAGTTTAATATCTCTACCTCTCAACTCAGTACAGCCATCTCCATAAATCAAGACCTATCCATGATCAGTGAATGGAGACAAAACAACCTTGTCTCATTTAATGCTGGTAAAACTAAATATATACAATTTACTAATAGGCAGATATTGCCAGATTCGTACATTACCTTCAGTGCTACTAATTATCCCATCTCCAAAAGTATTGAAATTCTTGGCATCTCACTTAACAAAGCATTCAGCTGGACCTCTCATGTTAGATCACTTGCTAAAACCGCCTCAAAAAGACTTGACGAGCAGTTAGCTATAATTCATAAGAGCCATGTGCACTCTCAGCTTGAATATTGCTCACCCTTGTGGAGTGGATGTGGAGAGATTGCATTAAAACTAGACAAAATTCAGATTGTAGCTGTTAGAATTATTAACAACCCTGCCATTACAAATAAACTACCTCCCCTACAAGTAAGAAGGAATGTTGCCTCCCTTGCATTATTTTACAGATATTTTTATGGCAAATGGCCAGACGAAGTTGCATCCATGGTGCCACCTCACCATGCCTTCCCTTGTGCTACACGGGCATCTGGTAGCGCTCATGGCTGGAATGTCACTCAGCCATATTGCAAAACTTCTGTCTATCAGAATTCTTTCATTCCCTGAACTGCATCTCTCTGGAACTCGCTTCCCCAGAGTTGCTTCCCTCCAAATTTCAACCCATAGCTGTTCAAATCTAACTGTTACAGATGTTTTATGAACAGGGGACACCAGTAATCTGGTGTATATTATTTTTTTTATTCATTTGTTTTTCCTTCCTCCATTCTCATTATGGAAAAATAAAAATAAAATAAAAATAAACTTTGAGAGATAGTACTGGTACATTGCCCAAAATAATGACATCCGGGTGAACAGCTAACTTCTTTTAATCCGCGGGCGACATTTTTATTGTATTCTTTCTGCTCCCAGATGATTTTCTTCAGTTTAAGAAAGCCATGTAGGAAAGTTTAAAAACCTATCAAAAGGCAAACAAACTCATATGAAGGTAGTGAATGGAATATCTCATGGGACTGATGAGGGTCAATAGTACAGAACCTACAGTATAGTGCAAGTCAGCTCAGGCTCTGTTTTTTGATCTTCTTGTGGCCCAAGGTTCATGTGGACAAGAACCCAATGGACTGCAAGTTTAAGCTGCCCTCCCTCCTCCTTCAGTCCATCACCCTCCTTTAATGGGATGGGGAGAGAGATGAAGGACATCTTTTGAGCTCGGCAGTTATAAAAATGCCACCATATGAAGGCATTTCTTCCTGGCACCTGGAGAGTCTATTAACCCCTTTAACATATGATGATTTCTTAATTTTACTTTTACTGCAATAAGACCATTTTCTTCAGCTCAGAGTCAACTTTCTGAGTCGGAGGGGTTATTCATAGCCTTCATTAATCTTCTTATTATTATGAGCTCATTACCTTGAAACTTTTCAAGTGGGAGGGGCTAAATAAAAATAGCCTTCAGTAACTCTTTCACAACTATAACCCTTCACACTAACTTTGCCTAGATTATTTCTCCTTTTGTAGCTTATTTCATGTGGGTCAGTGGCAGTAAAAGACAAAACTATGACTCTCCATCTTTTTCATAGCACCTCTTTGCTACTAACATCATATTCTAGTGTGAAACTCTTCTTACAACTCAGCATTCAAGATGGACAGATGGCAATTTTAGGCTGAGTTAGAGGAAAACAAGTAGAGAGTGCTCTCCTACACTGAAGAGAATCATCCAGTACCAACAATAATAAAATGCCAAGAAGTCTTTATTATATGTCATCCTATTAAAAAAAAAAAATCTGGAAGCAGCAAAAATAAAATATCAGCAAGTCCTTGTTTCATCATGTCTTTTCTTATGTTTATTTTTGCTGAATAATTCTCACTAAACTGCAGAAATATTATCACTGACGATTCCACTGCTACCAAAAGGCTGAAGTTCCCTCAATTTACATCAAATGTATGGAAAAACTTTTGTTACATGTACAGTATTTTGGAACACATCCCCAACACCTACAGGCAGTCCCTATTATCGGTCGTGGGAGTGTTCTATCATGATTTTTCTATATAATTAACTGAAAAAGACCTGGGATGTCATAGTGTGTGACCTCAGGGATAAGGGGCTGAGTAGTGAGGTTGCCAGAGATCGAGCTGCATGGAGAACCACATTAGGTGAATAAGGCTGATGCAAGAAGCATGTTGGAGCCTTTATATCAACATCATCATCATCATCCAATCTTATGCTGCCCCATGAGGAGCGTAGATGCCCGGGGCTAGTCAAGTTGGTCCTGGCATTTAAGATAAGGGTGACCGGCCTCACTCATCCCTGAGTGGCATTACATCAGCAATACACCCAAATCACCCCTTGGATATAAACCTGCACAGGCGCAATCCGATTGGAACGTCTTAATTACCCACTAAACCACCAGGCACCATAATTTGGTTATAAGGTTACCACCCAGTGTAGTAAATAGTTTCCTGGTGTACAGGAAACCATTTGTCTTGTCCCTCAGTGTAGACTCACCCACAGGCAGATGGAGGAGGAAAGAATGAAGGAAAGACAGAAGGGGAAGTGCAAAGTTAACCGTAGCCAGAAGGAAGAGGAAAAAATGAAGGAAATAATGACAGAAGAGGAAGGATGGAAAGCAGGAAGGAAGAGAGGAAAGGGCAGACACCCAAGAGCAGCACTACATCAAGTGAGTAGTGGGGTAAATGAAACAAAATGAATTGGCCTGGTACTATAAACTGGGAGAAACTGGCAAATCAGCTTTACAGGTTAACAGTGAAACTTTAATAAGCATTTTTCTGCAGTTTACAGTGGAAACATGAGCAAAAATAATAATAAAAAAAAAAAGAGGAGTAAACTATGTCCATGGGCTGAAGGGCTTAAGTTCAAGCATCTTTCACATGACAGGCCTGCCAACAGAGTCCATTGCTTTGTCTTTATGATCAGATAATTGTGGGGCAGACTCGTAGTTGCATATGGTGACCCCGTGTCGGTGTGCTTTGGTGTACTCCCCACGAAAACCAATGTATGAGATCTTGGTTGTGTCCTCCCCAAAGTTGCTCGGGAAATGGATGGTCAGGTGAGTCACGGAGGAAAACGTAACCACCCTGAAACAAAGCCAATGTTAATGGTGGGCATCTAGCAGTGTTTTCTGTACTAAAGTAATTTATCAAAAGTAAAAAGTATATGGCATACTGTACCAGTACTACTGTATTGTACAGGGTACCATGAGCAAAAGTGTGCAGATAGTCTTCTGGCAGCATTGTATCCTGCCTTCTATACTGCTCCCTGAAGCAATGTGAACATTAGTAGTGGTGTGTGTGCTGCAGTGCATAATAACAGTGGTCTAAAATTAAAATCTACAGTACAGTACTGTATTACCATGAGTATGATTTTGCAGACAATCCCCTACCAGTACTGTGTCCTGCTTGACACATTGCTTATTCCTCCTCGAAAACCAAAAAGTATCCATTCTTCTCATACTCTTTTGCTGTGTGCTTTATATACCTGTGACACAAATATCTGATACAAAACCCAGGCTCCATGGATTAACCCCTTCATTCTGAGGTCATACTTTTTATTTTCGTCCTGCTACTTCAAGATGGTTTTATTCAGCTTCAGAGAGAATTTTTGAACTGGAGAGATTAAGCAATGCATTCAGTAACCCCTTCACTACTAAGCAACTCTCAATAAAATCACCTGGATGTTGTTTTTCTCATTGCTGCTCAACGCAGGTCTGCCTGATCAAGCAGACCCATCAACTGCACATACGAAAACTGGCCCAATGGGACTGTCCCACAGGTTCCCTACACCAGTGGTTATGTCTTTGTCTTAGTGTATTATGTGCTGTGAAGTGCTCCATTACGTGTATCCTATCATGTGGGCCTATACTACAAGTGGGGCATGTGTCATTTGTGACTTCACCTGAAACAATGATTGAAGGCAAGGATAAGCTCAAAATCCTCCCTACTTTTTCTTCTTTATTCCAGACAAGATGCAACAGTCGTGCCCTGAATGATGCCCTGCTTTGAACTACCAGACAGCCAGGCACACTCCCAACCCTGGCTATCAAAAGATGCTACAAAATCAAAATCCAAGCAGTGGCAAGACCTAAGTCAGCAAAATCAGTCACATAGCCCTTCTCACACCTACACATAGTTACACATAGCTACATATTGTCCATATTAACATTTATGTAACTAAATAATAATTATGTAACCAATGGGGCAACTAAAAGTTGTCTCCTGACACAATGGGAAAATACATACCATAGATAAAGAGTCTAGTACAGTTCCCAGGTTACTAATCATAGATGAATACAATGGATATTGTAAAATAAGGAAGGTATGCACTGCTGTGTAACTAGTTGGCTTATGTATGATGAGAAAATAATTATTATAATATATACACATGGCCATGGTAAAAATACAATAAAATAAGAGTTACAGATGGTATGAGAAAGAACAAATCATTAGTAACACACCCAACAAATCCATCATCACCATGTAGGAATTAATGCATCCCTGACTCATACTATTAAACCTATCTATCTATTGCCAGACGCCTCAATCCCGTTTGGGGTGGCCACAAACAAATTGCCTCCAAGTCGTCCTGTCCCCAGCCATTTCACTGCCCTGCTCCCAACTCACACCCCTCTCTCTCATATACCTCTCCACCCCATCCCTCCATCTCATACCACTGAAGGTAATTTATAAAGCAGTGACTTACTTGGTTGTATATTCTAATGTGCCTGATGGGTCTGGGTGCAGCTCAAACTCCTGATCAGCGGCGAGGCTTACATCATCGAAAGTCATGTGTTCTCTATTCTTGTATCTGGAATATGAAGATTCTTTAAGAATTTTCTATTCAGTATTAATAATTCTTCCTCTCCCCCCCTCTCACACAAACAAACTTAACACTCTCAATATAAAAAAGAAAACACTAGAATGAGTGATGAGGGATATTCCTTTGTATCTTTCTAATAAGCACAATTTCAACAAGTAGGTGTACTGTAATTCTTCCAAACAGAGGAATATTACTGAGTAGATGGCAGTGCACTTACAATCTCATCTTGTTGGGATGATAACCATTCTCACCACCAATGACTATGATTCCTTTGAGCTTTATGTTGTCCGTAAATCTGTATGGAAAGAAAGATTCTATGTTAGGTTACCTTGTCCAAATTCCTCTCAGTATATAGCAAGTTTTCATTATACGTCATGGATGTGTTTAAAAAATCATAACTTTTCCCATACAACTGATACCAAAAATTGGAGCAGCTGGCAGATCAGCTTTGAGTAACAGTAGAACATGAGCTGGTCATTTTGTGTTACTGTGAAATAACAAAAAAAAGAACATATAAAGTGCTTATAATGAAGACTTAATATTTAGGAATCAATACAGCATTAGTCACATGCACAAATTCCTCAGGGGTAAGTGTGGTTGTCCCTGCTTTGGCACGAGGATGCAATGACCCCACCATCCGCCAATGACAATGCAAGTTGTCTTACATCAAACTACTATTGTACATAATCAGACAATGTAAATATTACGATCAAGAGACACAACCACTATACATACTAGTCATAAAAGAAGTACTGTATAAAATTCAGACACCCGGAACTGTATACCTACGGTATGTTAAAGAGAAGCTCCTCGTCTGCATCACTCTCCACAAACTGCAAGTAAATACAGTATTGATCAGTGCTCTTCAGTATCTTACTAAATAGCTATTTATTTACTCTGTGGGTGGGGACTTATATCCATATGCCTGTATACAGCTACCTATCTTTATATAGCATACTGAACATAATACAGTAACTAGGATTTGTTTTTTCACTGCTTTACTGATGACTGATGAACTGTACCTTATCTCTATCCATTCTATCCTCCCAAGCCTTAAATACCGTTTTCCCTGACCCTTCCACAGCTTCGTTGAGGCACTCAATGTTGTTGGTGTCAATACGTGTAAACAGACTGTACGCCACCCCTAGGTCCGGGGGGGTGTGCTCGTGTCCCCCCCCTCCTCCGCAGTGGTCATGGCTGTGTCCGTTACCTCCACACCCGGACATACTGAGCTGTAAGTTAAAGTGGCATTAATGTACTTAGTGTATTATTACAGCTGGATGGAACTGTCAAGAGTGAGAGGAGTGGAAGTGAATTATCTGAGAGGAACATGTGACGTTACATGGACAGACAACCTGGCAGACTTTTTCTATTGTAATGATAACAGCCAGGCCCAGATTATCCCCTTGGAGGAGTAGAAGGCTGAGGCTAGGCTATCATTAACTCAGAACATTTAACCTCTTGGCTGTAATACCTGTAATGTCTTTTTCACTAATTCTTGCTACTGGTATCTCCAGACTATTAGGTATTTTACTAAGCTTTGGAGTAACTGTCTGAACCAGGGATGTTAAATATAGCCTCCATTTACCCATTTACTGAAAGAGGTATTCCACAAAGCTTATTACAGGCAATACTGTCTGGTGGCAGGAAGAATTCTATATCAATAAACTATGTCATCGGATGGAAGGGATTAAGGATACGTGAGACTTGGTAAACCTTCGGAATTGCACCCAACTCTCAGACAATGAAATTAATACCGCTATGTACAGTAATTAGTTCACACACTGCTAAGCAGTTCCTCTTCTACAGTAAATATCCATTGGTAATGCTTTTTATGTACACGTACTTAGTAAACATGGAAGGAGAGAGTCTCCACCTCCCATCTCCACCTGTTACCACATCTACATTAAAAAATGAGCTCACCTAATTCAGCCTAACCTAACCAAATTTTATCTTAGATGTGATAACGCATGGAGACAGCACCACAAAAATTGCATTTTCAATGGATGTTTACTAATGGCACATTACTTAGAACTGCATTAATTAAGTGCTGAGTATATATGTTCCAGTGTCCATTAAATGTAATTAAAAAATAATGACAGATCCTTGGTGACATAGAAGTGCCACCATTTGAGGACTCCAGCCTGCACAGCATATAAACTCAACTGACACCTTCAAACTGCATGACATTTACTTCAGAATTCCTAACTCAAAACATAACTGCTACATGCAATATAATTTGACTACTATTGATTAAGCAAACAAGTGATGTACTTGAGGTCAAACACTTCCCACTCTCACAGATGTCAGTTTAATGTTACTGTATACTAATAATTACACTTCACACAGGGTCAGCTATACACTCCCATATTTATTAAAATACCTTCTCATACCACAAAATTATAGGACACCTACACAAAATCCTCTGCTTCAAAGCCAACAAAATTTGACTAAACCTCTGCTTTCGATGAGATGTCGAACTGATGCGTCGGAATCATTTATCCTAAAATTAACAAGAATCCATCTCTGTTATTCCAATACAGTAAATAATTTCATCACCTTTCTACATCATCAACGGGTCACACAACCATGCTTACCAGCATGCAAGGTTGCAAGGCGAGAATTCGGTTCATACTGTGTTCGGCGCATTCCATCAAAGTTTGACGGCTTTAACGGCAACTGCTGACGAAAAAAAAAAAAATGCGATGCAATCATCCCTCATTTATCATATCTACGAATTTACGTTCTTCATACTGCAGTGATAAGGGATGCTATTTCGACTCGCCCAGGCTACGACTTTCCAGCGAACTTCGTAACCAGTCATCTTCACTATCTGCTCGGGATATCGTAAGTCTACTTAGAGGATACCTACTTTTTCCTTTTCTGGTGCTAAAACTGCCAGTTTTCATGATCTGCCCAATGAAATCGAACTCCTGGAATCTCATTTGGTCGATTTCTTCATTTTCCATTCAGCTCTATGCTTTTCTGGTACTGAGGTTGCCATCTTCACTGTCTTATCTACTCACAATTGCTTGCTTTCATCGTCATGCAGCTGCTGACAAAATCACATGGCTGAAGTTCTGCTTTCCATTCCGTCAGCTGAGATTTCTTCATCCCTCTATCATGTTCTCTTTTCCAGCTCTTCTTTCATGGCCCTCTGCTTTGTAAGTAATTCAAAGGTCACTTCATCTAGACTCCATGGAGATAAACTGAACAACCAACTAATCTGTGGCAGCATCTTTGCTGTACATATGTAATGACTATGTGGTAAGTTCTGTCAGACAATATCAGTTTGACCGATAAAAATTAGTCTTCATATGATTGTGCTGGAGTGAGGCTCAGTGCTCATAATAAATGTGTGAATTTTCGGCCTTTGGAATATGTTTGAGAGGCCGGTCCTAAGCATGGCTGGTCCAGGATCATATAAGAGGTGTGTGGGTTTGCTGTTGGAAAGTCTTATTGTCCACCATGAACCTGTTTTCTACCACACCTATATTCTCCCATGGACCTATTTTGTCTCAGAGACCTATTTGCCCATAGAGTTCTTTTCCCTCATGGACTATTTTTTCTTCATAGGGAAACATCCAGTCCTTAAATGGACATGTTTTTATTCACTGGATTTACAATTCCACTTGGACCCATTTCCCCATGTGTCATGTCGCCATGGTTGTTCAGTCTGTATATGGATGGGGTTATAAATAAGATACAAGGATTTATGCACGATATCCCACATGGCTGAGGACATGTGAATCCACAATATAACAGCCCACAGGGAACTTAACTTGCCCTGAATCCCGTCTTTAGGCAACCAGCAGAAACCACATACATTAGTTTGGCCTGCCTGCTTCTGTGCGATGCTAGTAGGTGGGTGTATATATATATATATATATATATATATATATATATATATATATATATATATATATATATATATATATATATATATATATATATATATATATATCACTTCAGAAGCTTCATCAACTTGCTCCACCAAGAATGTTTTGAATGCGGACGTTGTTGATTACGACATTACAGATGAGGCAACAATACTGTAGTTGTTGAGATTTGTCCAGCTATATGGGGGTGGGGGACAATAGCAACAACAAGTCATAATTATTGTCCTCTATTTCGTCACGTCTGTGAATGGGGACTCTTAATTATACGAATTAATGCTGGGAGATTTTGTTTTATGAGTGGGTTTGTTTCTCTTTCATTATTTCGACAGAGTTCATAATAAGGCTAATTTCGATAAATAGATTTAAATGATGTTTGTGATTGTACTAGTGCTGCCATCTCGAGATCATATGCTAAAGAGGATTGAGAAATGGATACACATTTCGTTTTTACGATACAGCGCCTAAGATATACTTTGCTAATAACCGGAGAGAGAACACTATTGAAAGGGTAGAAGGCAGGAATATTAATTTGTTGTGAAGTAATGAGATAATAATTTGAAGGGAAAGGTGTGACGATCTCCTCCACATTGTGAACCCTACCTGCTTCCGATGGCATTCATGACAGTGGGTGGACCTGACTGGTGACTGGGGTTGTGACTCGCGGTGAAGATGGCTGACAACATTACGAACGATTCTACCCGCCGCCTTGTCTCAAAGAAACAGACTTTGGACGACGCCTACGCGGCACCGGCCAATTTCCTAGAAATTGACGTAGTAAACCCCATAACCCATGGCGTAGGCAACAAAAGATACACCGACTACGAAGTTCGAATGCGGGTGGGTCTCCAAGTGTCTTTCATGTCTAGGAGTAAATTACCTCAAATTTACAGACTGCAATGTTATTTATCAGACAGTCATGATGCAGTTTGATTAACAATGTCCGGTATATCTGTAGTGCAAATGGAAGGGGTACAAACTTTAAAAAACATCTGAAAACGCAGTTGGGAGCACTAGGGTGAAATTCGAAGGACTTTCCCCTGTTTGTGGGACGATACTTTCCTGTCCTGCTGTAAGCTTATGATATCGTTAGTTTTTTTTTTTTTTTCGTAAATAATAATGAAAGGCAAAAAAAATTATTACTATATATTTTTTGCAGTGAGGTAAGTTTACTATTTTGCAAACAAACCGCCTACCAGTGACATGATACATATATATATTTTTTTAATGCTGGATAAGATGATAATATAGTATTACATGGTGAGTGTGCAGCCACTTAATAGTGCAGTTTATTTTGGAATATCCAAAATTGGGATTGCCAGAAAGTTACGTTTGTTTTTGCCAATTCATAAGCTATGCATGGGAAAAATGTTTTAAAAAGTGTCACACACATTATTCCTGAAGTACTTCTACTGCAAAGTCGTGCCACGGTCTGACTGCTAAGTATTTGTAAACAATTGTAGTGACAATTACAGTGCAGATAGATGCTTTTTCATTAAAAGCCAATGACAGCATACCAAACAAGTACATACTCTGGTCAGCGGTGATAAGAAAATCACTAATTTTATCATGAATTTTTCATCAGTGACATGGTATGACATTTATTAATACCCTGCTCACAGTAGACAGTTTAGAAACTTTTTCAGTTCAGATTCATAAAATTCAGTGTTTAAGCTTTAAAATGATATACAGTATAACTCATATAATTTTGAACAGTTTTGAGATTGACACTAAAGGTTGACATTTGCATGGAATGACCTATGTGTAAGTGTGACAGAAGAAACCCTATAAGTCAGTCAGGTGACCTAGAAATGAGCTTTGTGATTCTTTCTCTTTTCATCTTGCTTCCCCTTGTACTTGTGTCCTCAGTGTAAAAGAGTAGTATGGCTTCAGGACAAACAATGTTTGTGCCAAAAATCTTGTTTACCTACTGTGATGGAATTATATGTTACCATGCACCAACCTCTTCAGTACGAATACATATTTTATTCCTGCTACTGCCAGGTGATTTTATTCAGCACAGGTAGTTCCTCTTTGTGTGATGGTGTCGTTGAAGGCTTTATATAAACCCTCTAATTTGAAAAGTCTTGAGTTGAATAAAACTGTAGATACTTGAGTTGATGCAAGACGTTAAATTATATTGCCAATGTGAAGCTAAACCATAATACAGTAGTCTAATGCTGTCAGAGTTTAACATTGCATTGTGATTTTTTTTTTTTTTTTTTTTTTTCTCTTGCAAGGTATCAGGCCCCTCCCCCCCCCTTTTTTTTTTTTTTTTACGACATGCTTTCATCAGTTAACCCATGGACTGTGACATACCTCTTGTGGGGGTGTCTCATCAAGCTATGACATACCTCTTCTCTGCGAGATTTTCAACAACGCACCAGAAAGGTTATAGAAGGATCAGCATGACAAAATTTATGAGGTATTAGGGTAACTGGTAGCTCTCATTCACCCTCCCCATCTTGAACCCAGTTGCTAAATTGCACCAGCAACGATGACCCCAAAATACCCTTTTTGTAATGCATTTTCTGTAATATTATCACCCCAGGAAAGGCAGTCGTGGGTTGGAAGTGTTTAGGATAAGATAAAATCAAATGTAGGGTCAATAGGAGGTAATGGAACAGATGTAGGATGGTAAATAATAGGTGTAAAAGTAGCGTCCTATGCTTGTATTGCAGTGTGCAGAGCGAGCTGGCAACCCACCTGGCAGATAGGGAGACTGGCAAAAGCCTGTTCACAACGTGTCTCGTCTGCCCCAATATGCATTACTCTCTCTCTCTCTTTCTGTCTCTCTCTAAGCATAGTTTTCATGTTCCCGCCAGAGATGCAATTTCTGACAATTATTTCTCCAAAACTATGCCGGTTTCAATAAAAATAAATTCCGTGGGTAGCTGCATGGTGCAGTTTCATAGCCACTGATATACCTTTCATGGAAATCTGTAAGAGTGTCCAAAATTGCCATTTTGCCACACCACGGGGGATGTCTGCAATACCTCTTGCCGCAGCCCATGGGTAAATCTGTGTCTTAAAACCAGGTGTCTTAATCTTAGAAGGGGTGATCACAGATGAATCTCCTCCCTGTCATCCTTCCCTCTGCCTTCAGGCTACCCTCTCTCCAACACATCCCCTACCTCACATACTGTTAATTTCTCGTAATTTCTTTTCAACACTTGGCCAAATGGTCTCCCTGTCATACATGTGTATTTGTTTTTGCAGGTTGGACAGGGAGAGAGAATGTTTTGCAGGAAAGCCAATGAAGCCATGTTAGTGAAATGCTGTTACCAGCTTGGTACCGTAACTAGCCTCATAGTCAACATCAGGCATCATTCACCCACAAGTGCTATCATAATCACTAGTTTCTTTATCCCCCTGACAGGAGGAGGTGAAAAACAAGGTTTGTGTCAAGGGAAACTAATGGATAATGGCAGTTCAGTAGAATGTATAAATGTGTGTGTGTGTCTGATGAGATGTCAGCATCTGCTTCCCTAGCCTTTCTCCAGTTTTGTTGTCCACTTTCATCTTGCCAGGGGGTTAAAATTATAAGTGATCATGATAGTACTTAGAGTCAGATGTTGAGCTGAGATTCTCACATTACTATAGATTTTACTAGCCTACACTGATTTCTTTTTCCTTGCAGTTTCCAGAAGTGTTTGGAAGTACCATAATTAGCTAGCTGGTTTTGGCACTTGATTTAGCTTACAGTCCATAGAAAACATCAACATTACCTTGGTTACCTCAGTATGGGGAACCCTTAAAGAGGGCCATTGGGTAAAGCCTGCATTAGTTAGTGCTAATGGGAATCATGTCTCTTTCAGACCAACCTACCAGTGTTTAAGGTGAAGGAGTCTAGTGTACGGAGGAGATACAGTGACTTTGAATGGCTAAGAAATGAACTAGAGAGGGATAGCAAGGTAAGGTAAATGTGTTGTCTTTATTTCACAGGGTCATAAATAGTTCAGACGGGAGAATGGTACCCTCGTATTGAAATTATTTTATTGTGAAAATATATTAGTTTTGGCCAGCATGAATTTGATTCTCTTCAGGCCAAATTGTAGTATCATTTTGGCCAGTCTGACTGGGACTCTTCTTAGACTAAAACTGTAGTCTAGTTTTGTTTAGTCTGAATTGAACTTCTTTCTGGCCAAAGTTGCTGTATAATTTTGGTCAGCCTTAACTGGAACCTCTTCAGGTCACATTAGTTGTATATTCACAATAAACAGTAATGTGAATATTCTGTAATTGTCTCGTTCAATTTAGTGTCCTGGTAATGAAATAAATAAATTAGTAAAATCAACTGATTGTGTAGTTCTTTTACCATAACCTGGCTGGTGATAGGTGGTAGTGACCATCGTCAGCTCAGTTGATGCAGTACTGCCTGCCTCTTCCTCACCATTATCATTCTGTCTCTGTGTTACTCTTCTCACTTCCTATGTCTCCCTTTTTTCCTGTCTCATTTTAGTACTCTTTCCACTTCAGGTGACTCAGTCCAAAGTAACATGCCTAATGATTTTCTATAACCCAGGAAACCATTTACAACACTGAGTGGTAGTCATATAACAGGTTGACATGGTGCCTGCTATGGTGCCCCTGCTAGCTGGGTGGAGAGAGACAAATGCAACGTCCCTCCAGGAACCAGACCTTCATACTTTTACTTGTGCCAGCCACTGGGGAACATAAGTTCACTGTGTAGGATGGCCTGCAGGGGTGATTGATTGCCTGCAGTTGATGGGTCTGCTTAGCCAGACAGACTGGGGTTGATCATCATCAGCTTTACCCTGGCCCAGATTTCCATCTTTTTACTGCTAATTTGAAATAGCTCAGTGGCAGAAAAAGACAGTAGCATGACATAACATTATTTTCATGACAGTGGTTTGTGACAGCATCATACACTTAATCTGCTAATCTGTTGTTGAAACTCACCATTGAAGATGGAGAGATGGCAGTTTTAGGCAAAACTAGAGTAAAAACAGGATAGTCATGGAAAACTTTTGGACAAATAAAGGTTACTAATAAGGTTCTAAGCTAAATAGCTTAATATTGCCATAGCATATACAGTCTGTGATTGAAAAACAGTGGATTACCAACTGGCCACTTTTTACTTGGAAAGTCTGGGCTACCTCCAAATAACCAGGCCCTGAATCTGTGTGCTGCTGATGAGTTAATAAAGGTTGAGTTTATATATACTATATATATATATATATATATATATATATATATATATATATATATATGTATGTATGTATGAATGTATATCATCATTATATCATCCAGACCTCCTTTCCCATCCTAGGGCAGGATGAGGAGTAGCAACGTCCAGACAGCCCAAGTTTGCCCAATCCAATGGGCCATGCTTCCATTCATTCATCATTCAAGCCTCGGGAATCCTGGCTCAATATGATATGCCAAAAAGCTTTCACCACATTCTGTAGCTTAACATAAACGTATCTGATGGAGTCAGTCTGAATGCTGCCACGTTAAAAGGGGTGCCAAATCCCTGATCATGCACTTCTCACAACATTCATCCAGCCAGCTCAATCTCTTGTCAGTCCCCTAGCCTCACTGACTTCCATACCTCTCTTCCTCACACACACTTGTCCACCATATCCCTCCACCTTTTCCTTGGCCTACCTCACCTCCTCCAGATTTGCTCTGATATACCTTTTTCACCTCTCTGTTGTTGTTCATTCTCTCCACATGACCATATCATATCAGTACAGTCTCTTCGATTCTGGTGTCCACAAACTTCCTCACTCCGCATCTTTCATGAATCATGTCATTATTTCGTATCCTATCCACTCTCTGTACTCCACGTACATTTCTCAGCAATATCATCTCCACTGCTCTCACTCCTGACTTTTAATTTTCGTGCCACACCATAGTCTGTCACCCATATGATAAAGTTGGCATTAACACTCCATCATGTAAGGCTCGCGCTGCTGCAACACTCATTCCTCTGTTTATCAAGGCCTTCATAGCACCAGCTGCTTTCCCTCCTTGTGTCACTCTACTTTTCACTTCTTTTGCACATTTTCCTGTTTTCGATCATTGTACCCAGATATTTGAATTCACCAATGCCAGATTCTCTCCATTCACTGTATCATCACACTGGGGGTCACCTTCTTTCTTGATTACCACTACTTTACTCTTTTCTAAATTTACTCTAAAGGCATGATGCTCACAGACATCAGCAAAACTCTGCATTAGTCTGCCAAGTTCTTGTTCGGTATTTGCATTAGCACTGCATCATCAGCATACAACAAATTTGAGATACATTATCCATTCATTACCAACACCATCCCTCTCTCCATTACTCGCAGTTTTACTTCTCTTGTCACCCCATCCGTATATATATATTGAACAACGATGGGGACATCACACAGCCTTGTTGCACGCCCACATTGATCGTGAACCATTCACTTAGATGCCCATTTACCCTTACACGTGCCCGACTACCATCATAGAAGCTCTTGTTGGCACCTAGCAGCTTACCATCTATGCCGTACATGCACAAAACCTTCCACAATCCTTCTATATCTACTTTGTCTAATGCTTTTTCCAGATCCATAAATGCCATAAACACTTTCTCACAAGCCTTCTCCACTATGTCTCACTGCAAATATTTGATCCACACATTCTCTGCCACTCCCCAAACCACCCTGTTCATCACTCACTAGGACTTCTGATATTTCTCTTACTTTCTTTATAATGATTTTAACATATACCTTCCCTACAGCACTCAATAAACTTATGCCATGATAATGCTTGCACTCACTTTGCTCACCCATATTATTATTATTTTTTTGTGTGTGTGTATATATATATATATATATATATATATATATATATATATATATATATATATATATATATATACAGTATATATATATATATAATATCACACTATTTTTCTTTATCGATGTGCTTTACATTAACTGATAGTAGTAAGAATAATATAATAGGTGTTCCATATATAATGCTTCTGTCACTCTGCCTAGCTGTTGCTCATGTGTTCCTGGGACAACACAGTCTGCATTATCAGTTTATTTTTTTTAAATTTTTTTTACTGCCACTTCCATGTCCACATGAGCAGATTAAGCCATCCCTTCAACAACCAGGTGAGTTTTGATTGGGGTGCTATTTATGGACTGCCCTGTATATACAGACTTTGCCTTATCAAAGGAGATAATGGCTATGGTTGCCTTTCAGATAGTTGTACCAGCACTTCCCGGCAAGGCACTAAAGAGGCAACTTCCATTCCGAGGTGATGATGGCATTTACGAAGAAGAATTTATTGAGGATCGACGTAAAGGATTAGAAGTTTTCATCAACAAGTAAGTTGCATTGTTAACCCATTGATTGTCAGAAATTATGCTTAGGTAAACAAAATTATATATTGTTACCTAAAATAAAATTCAGTGGTGTACTGTCAGCAACAGTCTTTTCTCTTTCTCCATGGACTTGGAAATTCAGCTTCATGAATCTTCAGCAGATGACTCTTATAACTTTATTTGGCTCCAGCCTAGTGTCATCATTATCATTTGCTTCAGATTCACTTCTGATTTTCAAAGCTGATGGAAAGAAAAGCATAAGAGGAAATGGAACTTCTGACTTTGATAGAACCAGGAACAGAGAACAAGTTACTCAGGATAGTTTTTGAGACCCTGGCTGTTAGGATTTCTCAGTTGAACTAAAACTGCTGAGGATAGCCAAAGTAATATACCCAAAGGCACCAACAGTAGTACCTGTCAGGTACTTCCTAAACCTGTGCATGTAAGATATTTATATAAGTTAGCACAGTGACTGTCCTCAGAACTACTGTTTATTGTGTATTGCAGAGTAATAGCCAGCTTTGCATATAGCTCAGTCTCATTGTTTAATTACTAATTCATGCACATGCATAAATGTTGCTTATATGCTGACCTCCCAAATACAGACAACATACTGTTTTGTCATCATCATCATTGTCGTCATGGCTTATTTATGCATAAAGGTGGGATGAGATAGGATCAGCAATAAAGAGCTACAGTAGTGGGAAATGGTATGTTTATATTTACAGAAGTGCAGAACTTCCTCTTGCACAGAATGAAGAGTGCCTACAAATGAAGTTAGAAAGGTATAAAAGTGGGAAGACTATTAACACTACTAACTATAATATCTTTACAGAATTGCAGGACATCCTCTTGCCCAGAATGAAAAGTGCCTACACATGTTCATCCAGGAGCCAGTCATTGACAAAAATTATGTGCCTGGCAAGATTCGTAACACTTGAGCCCCCCAGTCACCCAACCTGTCCATGAGGCCAAGATGGATATTAATTGTACACTGATACTCTGTTATTGTGACAGTAATGGTGTTTATCAGATCTGCTGTGTGGGAGAATGGGATGTGTTTCCAAAAATAGATGGTGTCCAATCTTTATAGTTGGGATTTGGAGTAATTCCAAGGAATATCTTTTATTTTGCCTTCTTTCTTCAGCATTACCCCATATCAGATGTTACAGGTGAGCTGTGTCTTAAGTTTTACTTCTGTAGCCAGTTATGATACCCATGTTTTGTAGACTGCCACCCTATTGTGGACAACCCATCCATATGTGATATGCTCACTGGATCTTTACAACACTGATGCATAGTTTATTTTTCAAGCACTGACACAACCTGTATACCTCCCCAAGATTTTCATTTGCGCTTGACGAATGGGATATGAGTAGCATGAATGAAAGGAATGATTACCTTATTTTAAATCTGACTTTGGATTTAGCTCAGCATAATGTACTGTATATTGCTTTTTTCTTAAATCTTTAAATTTGGCTTTTATGAACCAAAATTATTGAGGTTACTGGTATTTATCATATAATGAGACAGTGTGGACGTTATGCAGATTTTTGTTACGAACAAGTACAGTTCAGCCATGTATTAAAGTTCTCCCTTTCCTTTTTCAGTGCCTTTATCCCACATTTTTATCTAAATTAAAAGATAATTGCATTTACAGTAGTAACTATGCAGCTAATGTTTTAAATTAAGCAGTTGTACAAAAATGTTTACACTGCTGCTGTAAACTATGGCTGGGAAATTGCAGTTGTATAGTACCCTGTATAAATAAGGATCCAAAAGAATATTGCTCTTTTAAGTGAAGAACTGCTTATCTGAGCATCTTGGCCATCCCATACATTTAAATATTTGTTCATATTGTATGTTAAATTTCTAAGGAAAATATACTGCACCATGGTATCTGTGTTCAGCTCTGTATCACAGGACTGAACATGCTGATCTGCTGTACATAGAGAGGTTAAAAATAACTGTTAATAGTATAGCTACTGAGAAAGGATGGGAGCTTATCTAAAATGGTACATGAAATTATTCCATTAGTTTCAATAGTAAATGTATATTCCATGATTTATCAGATGTATATGAAGTGCATAATTGTACCTTGAATTGTTCTTTGTTAGGAAGGAACACACACACACACACACACTATATATATATATACACAATTTCCACACACTCCAAACTCTTTACACACTGCACACACACACACACACACACACACACACACACACATTATGATGAGCTAAGACCAAAAATGTCTAGCCTGTTTAAATATATCCTTTCATGTTTGATTAGCTCACCAATCACATAGGTTTAGTTTTGTAACTGGTACATTATAGATTACAAAGTTAAAGGTATTAAAATATTCTTGATTATCAGGACTATGGATTTGAAGAAACTTTAGTCATAAATAGAGAAATTGATTGACATTTATTACTCAGTTGATATATAAGGGAGGCTGTTAATACTGTAAAAATACTAAGGTTTACATACATTGCGTACTAAAAACCATCATTCTGCACCTTCTTGTGGATGTGGTTCTTGTTATTAGTGGTTAATCTAAGATGGTATGCATGATCAGACCTTTTTTTTTTTTCTCTCCAGCTTTGTTTTTCCATACTCCACAATAACTCTGTCTATTCAAAGGTACTTGGACACTTCATGATTCTTTGTATATTCTTATGGTAGTTCTGTCTGAAAAGCAAAATAAAGAGAACTAAATAATGTGATATAATTAGTTAAATTTATCAATAAATATCAGTATGTAAGTATTGTACAGACTTTTATTATTAGTTTTTGCACATGTTCTTGTTGTTGGCCGTAGGCTTATCCAGATGTGAACTTGGGGGGGAACTGCAGGCTGACATTGCTTTTCTCCCCTATTCCACAGTCCTTTCAGGGGATAGGGTAGAAATTGAGGGAATGGTTTTATCAATGCCTTACCTTTCTTTCATGTAAAACATTTAACTGGAATTGCAGATTGGGAAATGTTATATAAAATGATGAAAGTACAGTTTTTAGATGCTTTACTGTGTAAGTATATGTAGTGTATTAACCTTATATACTACCCACATGTGCTTATTACAGGTAATGGTAGGTGATGGCAACCATCATGTACTTACTTCATGTAGTACTGCCTAATTCTTCCTAGGTAACTATACACTGAATGACAAGCATAATGGTTTCTTGTAGCTCAGGAACTCATATACAGTGTTGGGTGGTAACTATATAACCAGATAAATGGTTGGAGCCTATATTGGTGCCCGTTACATGGGTGGAGAGGTGCAAATGCGACATCTGTCCAGGCACCAAATCTCCACATACTTTCCTGTGTTGTTAGTGAGGTGCTTTCCACTGCAAGGAAACCAGTTCACTGCATGAATCAGCTCTGCAGGGATGATTACTTGCCTGTGGTTGGTGAGTCTGCTTGACAATTAGGGATTTATTGGCTACTACTACTACTACTACTAGACATTGCAACACCTAGAAAGTGTACTTTCTTCATGACACCTTATTCCTCATTCTGCATGCACCTTTAGCCCCCCTTGCCCCCTGTGAAAAAAGAAAAAAGTGGTATCATGTGACTGTACTAAGTGACAAGCTAAGTGGTTTCTTGTACCCTGGGAAAGTATTTACTACAGTGTCTAGCAACTATATCAAGGCAAGATCCAGCATTTTGGAAAGTGGGGTGTGCGATTCTTAGCTGAAATAACACAAGTCAGTAAACAAGGCCAGCTGTCCTTTAAAGTTTTGTACTTTAAATTCCTCCAGCTTCTGCCCTGTGGCATTTTTTTTTTTTTTTTAAATATCCATCACACACCACAAATGATAGGGTGATTATCACACCAGTAAAGCATACTGTATTCCATAATTGAGATGCTATAAAAAAATGGACCGGGAATTTTGCAAACTTACTGTTTTACAGGCTTGGGAAGACAGCATGAATGAAATATCCATACCTTTATGATGGTACTCTTCCAGGTTGTAGGTAGTTCATTGTCAGCATGAGATAGAGGTGTAAGTTGTATAAACTTTGCACGTAGCGGTTGACTTTCCTTTCATTATGGCACGAAATAAGTCATTTAATATTAAAGGAAGGTGTGGCATTTAAGTTACTGTTATATACAGTATTTACATATGGTGGTTGGGTGGCTAGAATTGCTGACTGTGAAGCTGTTGGCACGTTAACGCCAGGGTTCAGCAGCTATAACCACGACTTAGGCGGAGAGTGTGTCCACCTTTTGTGGGTTGGTATATAAAATGAGCACCTAGGCCTAGGGTAACATCCAGGGGAGGTAGCTGTGGTGACCTGGGTGATGCAATGGCCGTGTATCCCAGGATGTTGGGTGAATACCCTGCTACAGGCTCAAAGGCCTTGTTAGAGATGAGCACCACGGCTAAGCGCCTTATGGCGTCTATCCCCCCACCTTTACACTGCCTTTATAGTGAAAAGCAAGAAAGGAGTGTACAATATAAGACAACTGTCTTCCCAGAGTTTGTCGAATGTCAAGGAAATCCAATAGAAAACGTAATGAACAACAGACTCGACTCTCATCTGTAACCTTCCCCCCCCCCTTTTTTTTTAATTGCCTCGTTTTCGGTGGCAGAACTCTAAAATAGTTTGTGCAAGCAGTTTGAACTGTCCTAGGAAATTTACAGAGAACCCTAACTTCTCGGCATGAACACAGGGCAAGTACTTGAGCGCATTCTCCCACTTCTCAGCACGAAATGTAATAAAATGTATAATGAATCTGGTCAGTCTACTTCCTAGCTGTAAAATTACTGAGGTGATTAGTGTAAAAAAAAAAAAAAAATACGTTTAGAGTAAGCGCATGCGTCCTGTCCCATCCGGGCTTCTTCCTCATCAATGAAACCGCTCGAGTACACACTGTAAATTATTATTCTGTCAACATTGCTCCTAAGGCAAATTTTTTCTGTGTTAAACAAACGCAGAAATCTTTAAAAATTTCTTTCCAAAATAATTTGAAGTCATCTGCTACATGAAAGTGTACATTCTTGAAAATAATAGCAATTTATAGAATTTAGATGAGCTGTGGTTTATTGGTTAAGCATACAGACGTTGCAGATCATTAACTGTGGATTATTTACTGTTAAATTTGATTTTTAGTGCTCAAAATATAATTCATTGCAAAGATCTTACATTATTTTTTTCCTAATTTTCAGTTGGGTAGTCGAGCTGTGTCTGTGATCCGTCAGTTAGCGAAAACATGGCGGTGCAAGGTGATAGTGGGACTAAAGATGAAATTAAAACCCAGTTCACCACAATAGAAGGAGTGTACAGATTATTACCCCTATCCGAATATAGTAGACCTAACAGAGTAGCCTATAATAACAGCGGAGGAAGTGGAACCAGTCCTCCTGTTCGAGTGTCTTTCGTGAGTTTACCAGACGCGAGTGGGAGTGTTAATTCGGTAAATGGTGATAGAACTAAAATTTGTTTTAATTATGGCAGAGAACTATTTGTATATACGTATAGAGGAATTAAGAAAGTAAGTACACCCACAAGTTTTTCTTTAAGTTAGTATTTTTCATTGGGAAACTTATACCATTTGGGGGTTAATGTTGGACTGTCATTTCCAGTGAAGACGGGTCAGTGTCAGTGTCATTGACTTCCTAACCTTGTAGGCAATAATATATGAAATACAAGTATACGGCATCAGTCTGTATCAGTTGTGAGGGCAGGGGTGTGTGGGGTAAGAATTTTTGTGCATTTGTGTGTGTGAATTTAATGAGGGTATTGCTTTGCCCTCTAGGGAATGTGGGCTATCTGGGTCACACTGTCTCACTGCACTGATTTTTTGCAGATTTCATTGGGGATAATAATGATCAGGTTGTAGTAGTGATAATAATAGATCATTTTTATTGGCCAGCTAGCAAAGTTTATTAAAGGTCAGTTGTGATATTGCAGTGGTGTAAGTTAATCATACTAGGTAAAGTGTTGATAGGGACAATTTGCCATTTTTGAGTGTTGTTTTTTGCAGTTTTGGACAGTCTTGCCTCTTGGTTATGTCAGGTTGGTTAAGTTAGGATACTTTTTGCCTTTTATGTTAGATATTTTTGCAGTTTTGGACAGTCACACCTCTTGGTTATGTCAGCTAGATTAGGGTATGTAATTTTTTGCCTTTTACAGGTATGTTAGGTATTTTTGCATTTTCTGACAGTCATGCCCCTTGGTTATATTAGCTTACAAGTAGGTTAGGCTAGATTACGTTTTATTTTTTTGTTAGGTAACTGTTTTTGCAGTTTTGGCCAGTCATGCCGCCTGTTTATTTTAGATAACAGTAGGTTAGGTTAAATTTAGTAAGAGATTAGTTAGGTTAGTGAAGATAGAGTGGATTAGTTAGTCTTGTAATCAGTGGCAGATTAACTTAATACAGATAGAGTGGTTCTGTATCCCTTCTGTAGTTCCCACTAACAAATGTTGAAAATTTTTTGATGAATTATCTCTCGCAAATGTAGATTCATTTATGGCATCCAGATTCTGTGGAAATATGTATATAACTGTACTAAATAATGTGTAATTCATTCACGATACCCAAATTCAGGAAAATAACATGTTATTCGAAAACACGAAGTTAAGTTTCTTGACGGCAGTGACATCAAATGGAGGGCAAGGGGTCCATTTGGACCCAAAATTCATTCATCCCAAAATAATTAAGTTTGGTTGAATTAGGTTAGGTTAGGTAATAGTAAATTACCATAGATTAGTAGAGGTGAACAATTAGTGATGGATTGACTCTGGAACTGCATCAACCTAGAAGTCTAACTCTTGAATATTGCACTTTTCCACAACCTTTTAAAAGCTGCCACAGTAATAATTACATTATACTGTATATAGATGACTGAGGAAAGAATCAGCAATTGTAAGTTCTATGCATGGGAGCCCTCCTGCTGTTTCACCCTTCTTTTTTATTAGCATCTTATTTTAGTGTGCATCTCATCACAGCAGAGCATTGAAGATTGTGAAAAACTAATTTTATGTCTATGTTAAAGTTAACAGAGTGTAGTGCTATGCTCATGTGTCAGTTTATTCTTTCAGCATAGGCTAGATACAGTACGGTAAGCATTCAAGATAGGGAAATGTCATTTGTAAGCCAGGTTAAGATAAATAGAATTTAGTTACATAGATCATCTTGGTGATGCATATATGTTGGTTAAAGCATTAGAAGGTATCAAAATTTAATACCGGTAAAGGTCAGGTATGAAATAATACCACTGCATTGGTGATGGAATGGTTAGGTATTCATAATTTTTTGTGACATTTATCTGTATCTGTGTCTGTCTTTCCACCTATCTGTCCATCTGTACCTGTCTATATCCATCCATCTAGGCTTATAGCCACATGTGTTAACCCCAATAGGGGTTAACACATGTGGCTATAGATAGATTAGCCTACCTCCATTTCTCATTGCCTGCCATTAGGCTGCCCTTTTTTCAAGTCATACCACCTTCTCTCACAATTATATCATCACCATTGCAGATACTGTATTTTATTATAGTAAAATTGCAGCCCAAGATTCCCCCCTCCCCCCCATCCCTAACCCAGTTAAAGAATAGAGTACTGTCCCACAGGCGTAGAGAAGAGGCCTTCTACCACAAGTCATCTGTGAACATCTAACATAACCTTAAATAATAGCCTGTACCATAACTGAACTAAACTAACCTAACAGTCAAACCTAACCAACCTAACGTAAATAAGCTAACCCACCATAACCCAACTAGTCGAAGTGAGGAGTTTCACGGACTGAAACTGCAAAAATATTAACATTTTATTGCAAAAATTATACCGGTATGGAATATAATTTTTATGTAGGCTACTGTATCTCAGAATGTACCTTAGTGCATTTCTCTCATCTTTAAATTTTCATGTTATGTTTTTGGTGTTCTTGCCTCTAGAAATAAATGCTTGTACTGGTATTTATTAAGCTGATATTTATTATCTGATTTGAACTGAATTTACTAGTATGAAAATGTTTACAGGTCTGTGACTATGGCCAGCAAGTTGGAAGGGTTAGCTAGATGTAGCCTTCATTAATCTCTCAATAAAAGAGATGTTTTCCAAGTTGAATAAAATTGTCAGAAGATCTACGATATCCATCTGTCTATTGCCAGACTTCTTAATTCTGTATGGGGTGGCCACAAACATCATCTCCATGTTGCCCTGTCCCCTGCCATTTCACTGCCCTCGTGCCATTTCACATCCCCCTCTCTCATACTCATATACCCTACCGTACCTCTCCACATCATCCCTCCATCTCATCCTCGGCCTCCCCCTCCCTCTTCCCCCCTCCACCTCGCTCACATACACTCTTTTCATTAGTCTCATGCACTCCATCCTCTCCACATGGCCAAACCACCTCAGTGTATTACCGTACTGTACTTCTAATGCTTTCTGTCGCATCCATATCCACACCTCAGTGCTCCTTCACTTTCTCATTTGTCAGTCTGTTTCTCCATGTAACTCCACAAGCTCCTATCAGGTAACATTTCCACTGCTCTCACTCTTGACTTGTCTCCTTCCAACAAGGTCCAAGCTTCGCTTCCATATGTTAGAGTTGGTACGGTATCACAATACTGTACTGTACTATCATGCAGCAACTTTTTTACTTCCAAACAGAAGATCTAGCTTTTTTTTTTTTTTTTTTATGTGTCCGACTCTTGGCAAAGGCTCAGGGCCTATTTCTTGGGGGCAGTGGCCTATCCCAAGGCCCAGTAGTCCTCCTACACCTCCACATGTCTCCACTTCGGCGCTAACACCCACCGTCCATATTAAATACATGCTAGGGCTGTCTCATTACAAGACTGGTGTATTGGTATTAGCGGGGATACTTTTACGACATGTCGGCGGGTCATCTTGTAGATCAGGAAAGTGTGCTTTTTAGGAAATTCAAATCCTTAAACTGTTCCCTGCCCCAGCCGGGATTCGATCCTGGGTCCATTAGGACTGCAAGCCGCCTCTCTACCGATTCAGCCACCGCCTTCCCCATACGGTATATCTGTCTCTCCATAGCCAGACGCCATAATCCTAGAAGGGGTGGCCGTTTGACTTTGAGGTACGGTACTTGTTTTATGGGGAGGGGCACTAACCCTCCACCAACCCACTTGTTGACATGTAGAGAACACATATGGGTTAGTTTTAGGGTTACCACCCAGCATTGTAAATGTTTCCTGGCCTACAGGAAACTATAAGGTGTGTCACTCAATGTAAAGCCACCTGAAAAGGAAAGAGTAGTAGTAATTAGTGACAGGAAAGATGGGAGAAATAGGAAGTGAGGAGGGCAGACACAGAAAAAGAATATCAAGGGTGAAGGAAGAAGTAGGCAGCACTACATCAAGTGAGTGGATGATGGTTGCCATCACGTATCACCAGAGGATAGGCTACTGGTAGCAAAAATCAAACAGAGAAAGTCATCATTGTTTTGGAGTTGAAAGCATTCCTAAATAAAAATAATCATACCAGCTATGCTGTTAGCTGGAATTGAGGAAGAAAAGGTATCACTTTACTGACAGGATAAACTTATGGAAAAATTTTATGATAACACTGTACATTCATGGATTTAGTACAGTAAGGTACTTTTTATACTGTGCAGTGTAATGTAGATAGGCTATACTGTACTGTACTATAAGAACTACTGTATTTACATTTACGACATACCCATAGCCTACATACCCATATCCCACACCAATCCCTCTTTTTCCCATCATCCCCAGATATCACCTTTTGCTCCCCAAACCTCACCCTCACAACATCTTGGAGAGTGGTCAAAACCCTTGGCTCTGACCATCTCCTGATCATCACTGTCAAAACCAGAATCACCCCAGCTGGCCACAGACACACATACACTAATTATAAGAGAGCCAACTGGGAGGCCTTCACAACTGAAACAGAAACAGTAGCCTACACCCATCACAAACATCAACACTGCTGTGCACACTTTCAATACAATTATTCAAAATGCAAACAAAAGACACATCCCTAGAGGCAACAGAAAGAGATGCAATCCCACCTCCACACCAGAAATTCAAGGCCTCATCAGTCAACACGACACTGCAACACTCTTCAACACTCCATACACAAGACACTGTACAGTAAATACAAGCACTGAACACTCAAATAAACAATAAAATATCAGAGCAGCAAACACTAAATTGGAAAAACCATCTCCAAACAGTTGATCACGAAACAAACGCCAGCAGACTCTACAACACATTAAACAGCATCACACTCTCCAACAGCAACACTACACAATCACACGCTGCCATCACAACAACAGACACCATACCCTCAAACAGACAACAAGCAGACACTTTCATCAGTCACTTTTCACACGTCAGTGCGTCATCCGACGCAAGAGACAGTTTCCCACAGACTCAGACTTCACACCCTTCACTTACAACAAGACGAAGCACATCATTAGCAACCTTAAGCACTCATCGGCCAGTGTCCCAGACAGCATAAGCAATGTACACCTTAAACATCTTGGACCACAAGGCATACAAGAACTCACCAATATATCAAATTACAGCTGCGCACACAACATAATACCCAACATCTGGAAGCATGATACTATCATCACTATCCCCAAACCCAACAAATACCCCACATTGCCTTCCTTACACCACCCCATCACAATCCCCTGCACCCCTCCAAAGTCACTAAACGACTAGTATTATAATTAGTAACACCTCACATCCCCCTAGCCCCATCACAACATGCTTTTAGGCCACTACACTCCACAAGCATTCTTCTTACAGACATTACACAAAGAGTTTTTGATGGCATCAATTCAGCTAGGCCACCACATAGAACACTCCTAGTCACAGTAGACATTAGCAAAACTTTTGATGCCATCCTTCACCATAACCTCACAAACAAAATAGGGTTTACAACACAGACACGCACAGTAACACAAAAAGATGGCTTAGCAGGCAAATGTGCGCATGTAACATTTGCCGGTGAGTCATCGAATATCAGAAACTTCATAAATGGCGTCGCTCAAGGATCTGTTTTGTCCCCTACACTCTTTAACTTATACATGCATGACATATCCACACCCCACACACCACGGATACGTGTAACCTCCTATGCAGATGACATAGCACTTACTGTACATGTAGGCGACACACCAATATGCAGACACAGCTGCACACATCCTCCAACCTTACCTCAACACTCTACATGAACAGTTCACTGCAAACAGACTCAATATAGCCCCAGCCAAATCTACAGTGGCCCTTCTCACAAACTGAACAGCAGAACATAGTCACATTCCACACCTTGCCATAAACAGCATCCCCTTACCACACACAAACACACACACACCAAAATTCTTGATGTAACATACAGTACATCAGTGTCATTTAAACAACACATCACAAACATTAAAAATAAGATAACACCAAGACTCAACACCGTAAGGTCACTTGCCCATGCAACATTCGGACACAACAGAGAAACTACCACCACAGTATACAAATAATGCATACGTTCAGTGATGAATTATGTAAGTCCTGCTTGGGCCTCCAACCTCACTAAAACACACTACAGTACCCTACAGACCATACAGAACAAGGCCTTAAAAATAATCACAGGCTGCATAGCAACTGCACCGAGGATACAAACCACCGACACCAAGAAATCAAAGTCCTCAAAGTCAAGGATCATCTAAACATGAGAGGCACACAAATTCTTGCCGCATCCTCCACAAACCCACACCATCCACTACACTGCATGGCAGTACATCCATACACACCAAGGAACATCAAAACAACATTCAGCACACGATATCACACACAAGTAATGTCATCTCTCCCCTCTTGCCCGCCTCAAACCAGCTTCCAGAAGCATATCCGTACTCAAATCACTCGTCGCACCATCCTGTCACTCAAAGACGTCAGACAGCTGCATGCACGGCTTCCTGATATCCACCCTTCTGAATCCTACCTCCCTCATGAGGACAGGGTCCACCTGGTCAGGTTGAGATGTGGGCACCATCCAGCCCTCTTGAGTTATCAGAAGAGGCTGGATGACTCAGTCACTGATGTCTGTCCAGGATGGAACACAGCACCCCATACTATTAAGCACAATATGGACAACTGCATTGCACACAATGGCCTGTGCCAACAACACAACATACACTCCTTGACAGCTCTGTGGGACAGCCCGGTCTCAGCTGTGGCCTTCCCTAAGGAATTGGGGCTGTTCAGCCAGACTGCCTAGGGAACAACTTCTACTACTACTACCCTTATGACATACGGTACTTTTTCATATTGCAGTGTTCGTGATATACTGTAGCCATACAGCTTTATTCACTTTAGGAGAGAGCGTTTAGATGAAGGATTAGATACCGGTACAAGCTAGCTATCATTAAGTTTTCATTGCTGTGGCACCCTCTTAAGCTGAGTAAAAGTGACTGAAAGTAGCAGTAATAGAGCAGAAAAATATGTGATTAGGTTGATGGGGGCTAAGCCCAACAAGTTTATCAGTGAATTATGAGTGGGGTGATGTTGGAAATATGGTACAGATACGGTATATGGTGTGCCATTTTTAAATGCTGCCCCATAGTCTATACAGTTAAGGAAACACAGTTCCATTCCGTTGAATTGATTTTGCCTTTGGTGTTGTAGCCTAATCAGGAGATAATTCGATCTCCCCAGGTGCATATCAGTGATCCGTTAAGCTGTTATGCTGACCTTGAAGTAATACCTGTAACTCCTTCAATCTGGTGATGTACAGTAGTTTTTTGTTTGTTTGATTATTTTATTCAGATTAGGAGAAACATATTTCAGCGAAGATTTAATGAACCGGAATGCTATATCTAAACCCTCAGAGTTGAAAAGTCTGGTAAGGTGAATAAAATAATTAGGAGATAGTAATAGTAGTTGCAGGTTCATCTGAAATGTGAACCCAGTGGACTACAGGCTTAAACTGCCCTTCTGCTGTCCACCATTCTTCTTTTGGGGATAGGGAAGTAGTTGTGTGACGTTTGTACAGTATGGGCTAACCAGGCAATTATATGTGTGCCACCATGTGAAAGCATCCCTCTCCAGGATCATCAGGAGGTAGGCTGGACCATTATGTCATCAAATTGAAGGAGTTTACTTGTTCACTACGATGACAATTTAATTTAGCTGTTGCTGCTGCCAGTTGCCTTTATGCAGCTTTAGGGAGCCCTTTTGAACTGGAGAAGTTAGGTTGCTGTAGTGTTTACGAACCCCTTCAGGCACTGATGAACAACCTATGCATGGTGGTGTTGTGCACTGTGGGTGGAGCATCTGCAGCATCCACCTTGTAGCCACACCTCATATTTCTCTGCACTGTGCTGTGGGAAGAGCCAGGTTGCTGTAGTGTTCACCAATCCCTTCAGGCACAGATTAAGAGTTTATGCATGATGGTGCTGTGCACTGAGGATGGAGCATCTGCAATATCCACCTTGTAGCCACACCTCCTCATACTTCTTTGCACTGTGCTGTGGGAAGAGCCCTGGTCTGATCCTGGTGAGGTGCTCTCTGCCACATCGGGGCACTGGATCCTTTGCTACACGGAGTACTGTATATACTATATTGTAGCTAGCCTACCTGTAGTATGGCCTTGCAGAAACAGTTTTTTACCTTAGGTTGACGGATCTGCTCAGACAGGCAGTCTGGGATTAAGCAAGAACAACAACAACTAACTGCTTTTTTATGAGAGCTCTTTCAGATTTTAATCATGTCATTTAGAGGTTTTAAGAATAAACCAATTCATAAGCTTTGTGAGGGGGTTGGGTTAAATTGTTTAGGTTTGATGATACACTGTATTCCCTTGTGGTTGACATTTGTGTGTGTGTTTTTTTTTTAATCAGATTTTTGGATCACTACACTGATCTTTGGCTTCTAGATGTGTAGGTACTTGACCTTGATAATGGAACAAATGGATTTGTGTTTTTTATTTGAATGAAAACATTCATCATTTTTTCCATGTCCTTAAAGGTGAAGCAGGTACTGTACTAGAGGAAAAGCAGGTTTATATGCAACCAGAGCATCAATTTTCGTTTCGTTTCATTTTTAAAGGCTCCAACATGCTTGCATGTGTCTGCCTTGGTCACCTGATGGCGGCTGTCCATGCTGCACGGTCCATTGCAGCCTCCCTGTTCAGTCTGGTCCCTTAACCCTGAGGTCACACTTAATGACCTCATCCCATGTCTTTCTCGGTCAACCCCTCATAACCACACCCCCAATATTAACATCAATTTTCTTTTACAAAATAGAAACTGAAAATCCTGGGTTGGCGGGCTGGAGCACCCACCATCTCACTTGATGTACCATAGCTAGTGCTACTTGTAGGTGACTGTACACTGAGTGACAAGCACAGTGTTTTCTTGTACCATAGCCTAAGTAACTAGTTACTGTATTAGGTGGTAAGGTTATGTGGTTCCGTATAAGGAAATGGATGCCTTGTGGTCCAGTGGGTAAGGTAAAGGCACTGAGGTTTCTTTGGTTGACTACTACATACAGTCCTTTTTAGTTTTTTGTGTAGTTAGATTTGGTTCATTTGATTGAGTTACAAACGTGCAGAGATTAGGCCTATAGGTCCTGCTGAAGATACGGATGTCTGTAGGTCTAACTTTTCTGAACTTTGTCCTATAAGCTTATTTTGCAGTGCCTTTTGGTTAAAATAGGTTGATGTGTACAGTAGGCTACTGATTTTACAGTGCAATAATGCTCATGTGTCCCACTTGCCTGTATGAGAACAAAGGCTGTCAGACTTCTCAAGTGACAGATCTTACCATACATACGGTACCACTCCGAGTACAGTTCTGCAGTAATACTTGTGTATCCCAGTTTCCTTTGTGATAACTAAGCCTTTCCAACTTTTCAGGCAGCTGACCTTACCAAACCCATTGACAAGAGAGCTTACAACAAAGAAGATGTACCAACGTGTCATGACTTCAATGCCACAACAGCAAACTCAGAGGGAGTGTCACTTCTGGTGGGGTTGTTGGGTGGTCAAGTCCAGCTGATAGACCCCATCACAAAAGAAGTTAATAAGGCATATAATGCTGGAGAGGTCAGTCATTTAGCCTAACAGTTTTATGTATGCACCAGAAAGAAAGATGGTGGACTCCAGAAGGCTAGCTGATGCCTGCAGTCCATTGAGTTTACATTCATATGAGTCTAAGGCCACAACAACAACAACAGTTACTGTTATATGTTTCATCTCACCCCAGAAAGTATACATACTCTACTCATGCTCTTCACTCTCATAACACCTTCAGTGTACCGTAAGTGTAACAACAGATCATTTGGGCCCTGGGTTTTAACTGTAGATAATTTGGTCCTGGGTATGATTTTGACACAGTACAGGTGGATTGAAAATCAGGGAGTTGATTTTTCATGTGACACTGCAGTACAGCATTCATCATGACAGCAGAAAAGTATACTTTCATCCTTTTCAAGGACAGGATGATTAAGGGTAGAAAGAACTTTTACCATATAGGTTTGGGTATTTAATATTTTTGTACTTCTCTGTAAATTTACCACCAACTGGTTGTGTTACAAAAGGGTTTAAATCTGAGGAATGGTTGGGCAAGCAGTTGGATGGTCACTCTTGCCTTATATTTCCAGACTGAGTATCCTAACCCTGGACCTAGATGTTCTTTATATACCGTATTTGGAGTCTGAGGAGTGGATAATGAATGATATGTTGTGTTCGTAATGTAGTACCAGTACCTGTTCTAGTGCTGTTACAAGATGATTGATGGAGAGTTACTTGCAGGGGGAATACATAAAAAATTCTGAAAGCTCCCTGTGGGTTTCTTCGGAGTTGTCCCCATTATGATAGCTTAAGTAAAGTTTCGTTGTTTTGGATAATAGATTATTCTTCAGCGCTCACATTGCTGTATGTTCATTTATTAGTATTTTGCACCATACATGAAGTCTTCCCATATTTCAGATGAAACACACTTTCTAGGTGATCTATCTATCTATCTATCTATTGCCAGACGCCTCAATCCCGTTTGGGGTGGCCACAAACAAATCGCCTCCAAGTCGCCCTGTCCCCCGCCATTTCACTGCCCTGCTCCCAACTCACACCCCCCTCTCTCATATACCTCTCCACCCCATCCTTCCATCTCATCCTCGGCCTCCCCCTCCCTCTTCCCCCCTCCACCTCACTCACATACACTCTCTTCGTCAGTCATAATTGTAATTTATATTCATTTAGTTTCGTTTTGTTTATAAAGGCTCCAGTATGCCTGCATGTGTCAGTCTTGGTGACCTAATTTTGGCTTTCCATGCTGCTCTGTTTCTGGTAGCCTTGCTATTCAGTCTCTTGTCCCTGAAGTCACACTCTGTGACCTCATTCCAGGTCTTCTTTGGCCTGCCTCTCACAACCCTACCTTTGACTTTCACATCTCTCACCTTCTGCACCCAGTTGTCATCATCCATCCTCACAGCATGCCCAAACCACTGCAATTTGCCTCTCATTATCACAGCACTAATACATCAAAGTCCCATCCTTCCTCTCAACTCTTCAGTCGCAGTCCTAACTCCCCAGGTCTCTCATTCAAAGACATACAATACTTCACATCCTTCTGATCATTATAATTTCTGTACATGTGAGCCTACAAATATCCTCTTCCTTCACTGCCTGTGTATCATTACCATAAAGCAGTGCATTCCTAACACATGCTTATACAATGACCCTTAGCATAGAGGGAGAGCCCTCTCAGTCATAGGAAAAACAGCTCCCTGAACTTCCTTCAACCACTCCTAACATAATTGGTATTTCCTTTCTATTCATTTTCATCTGGCAGAGCCTAGAGATTCAGCTCATGCATTGTTCTGTCAGAGAGTAAAGCCATATGACAGTGTACTGGTATTACTATATTGCTCATTCTGAACTGAAAATAGCATAGACGCTCATTTTGTGCATTGTTGTTTCAGAGGCTAATAGACAAGACCAAGGTGACATGTGTACGGTGGATCCCTGGCTCCCCCAACCAATTCCTGGCTGCACATAGCAGTGGTCACATGTACACTTACAATGAGGAGCTTATGTGTGGCGTTGACAGGCCGCACTACCAGCTCTTCAAACAGGGCGAGGGATATTCTGTGTATACTTGTAAAACTAAAAGTACTAGAAATCCATTGTACAGATGGGTTATTGGTGATGGAAGCATAAATGAGTTTGCTTTCTCACCATGCTCAAAATACTTGGCTGTGGTGTCCCAGGATGGATACTTGAAAGTGTTTAACTTTGATACTATGGACTTAGTTGGTAGTGCCAGAAGTTACTATGGTGGGCTGTTGTGTGTTTGTTGGTCGCCAGATGGACGTTATGTCGTTACTGGAGGTGAGGATGACCTTATTACTATTTGGTCTTTTCATGAAAAGAGAGTTGTTGCCAGAGGACAAGGGCACAAGAGCTGGGTTACTGTGGTTGCTTTTGACTCATATACAACGTTATATAGTGATATGGATGGGTTAGACATGTGCAGTGAAGACACTTCTAAACACAATAGCTATGGTAATGATGTTAGAGGAAGTAAAGCAAGCAATGGTGCACCAAATTCCAAGCCTAACTCAAACCGGAACTCTTTAGCCTCAGATGGACTCGGGTTATCTGTGACAAGTTACCGGCTGGGATCAGTTGGCCAAGACACATTACTATGTTTGTGGGACCTCAAGGATGATGTGTTAACGCAGCCATACTTGCGACCAAGATCAAGTACAGTTGTAAGTAGTAGTGGGGGAGTTAGTGGGAGTGGAGGAGGTGGGGGAACTCAAACTGGACAATCCACAGCCAATGCAAAGTGCAACAATGCAAAAGATTCTTCTGTGGGCAGTGACTCCTCGCATCATTCACACTCCACGAACTCCCTTACTGCTAAGCTAGCCAATTTAAACTTTGGTGAGAAAAAAGACAAAGAAAAAGGGGAAAAGGACCACAAAAGAAGCTTAAGTTTAGCATCAAAAAATTCCACTCAAAATTGTAAAGGCTCAGTGAATAAAAATCAAGTTGGAGGGTCAGCGTGGTCCTCAGAAGACTGGTGCAAGCCCATGGGTACGTGGGTATGTCCCCGACTGGATGAGTGCCCTGTGCTGGAGCCCATGATATGCAAGAAGATTGGGCATGAGCGGCTGTCGGGGCTGGTGTTCCGTGAGGACTGTGTCATCACATCTTGTCAGGATGGCTGTGTCCTCACTTGGTGCAGGCCTGGGAAGCAGGTATTATAATTCTGTATGTAAAATTTTACCATAATTGAATCACCATTTGCCCTGGACCACATACCGTTTTGTGTGTACTGTACTAAGCAGGGACTGGTAAATATTGTATTAATGCCTCAGAAGCAAAAGTTTGCTTGTTATTAGCCATTCTGTGTAGAACAAGTCCATCACTTTCCTCCCTGACATAATACAGTACCGGTACATAACTAGAAAGTACTCAGAGAGTGCATACCTCCACCAATGCCATTGCCATTAAAAAGGATCCAGATCCGGATCTGCCCTAAAATTTAATAAATTCTTTCTTGGTCCATGGCCCACCTTTCCACAAAATTTCATTGAAATTAATTGAGAATTTTTGGAGATATTGTGTGGGATACTCCAGATCCAGATCTGCTCCCAAACTTAGTAATTTGTTCCTTTGGCCATGGCCCACCCTTCTACAAAATTTCATCATAATCCATTCATAACTTTTTGAGTACCGGTAATCCCGGATCCGGGTCCGTGGATAGAGGATCCGTATACAGATCCAGATCCGCCCCTATAGCTATTTAATCAATTCTTTCTTGGTCCACGGCCCACCTTTCCACAAAATTTCATTGAAATTCATTGAGAAATTTTGGAGATATTGTGCAGGATATTGCAGATCTAGATCCACCCCCAAATTTGATAATACAGTATATCCTCCCTGGCCCATGGCCCACCCTACTACAAAATTTCATCAAAGTCTGTTCATAACTTTCTGAGTAATCCTGCCAACAGACAGACAACAAACAAACAAACCTGGCTAAAACATAACCTTCTTGGTGGAGGTAAAATGGAATACTCTGTCAGCTGAGAAACGTAGCAAGCTTAAGAGAATTAGCTAGCAGAAGAAAGCAAGATATAGAGATTAAATGTTAGGTGAATTTTATCCCTGACTGCTGGTATCACATTTGATTATTCAAATCATCATCCCAACTCACATTCCCACCTAAGAGATTTATAGTTTCCATAAGCATTACATTGTTGATAACTGTAATGTGTGTGGAGTAAGATTGTGTTTTATTAGTATAAGTGGAATAAGATTGTTGTGTTTATAGCCTGTGTAGAGTAAGACTGCTGTTTCTAGCCCATACGGAGTAAGATTTTGTATTTCTAGCCTTTTTGGAGTAAGAGTGTTGTGTTTTTTTAGCCTATGGGGAGTGAAATTGTCATGTTTCTAGCCTACTTGGAATAAGTGTTGTGTTTTTAATAGATTGTGGTTTCCGTTTTAGCCTGGCAGTAACCAACACTCTACGCCGAGCCCAACCACAGCAGTAGCCATGGGAGGAGGACCCATCGCCTCGGGTGGCACGGTAGTGTAGCTGAAGGGGGCGGTGGAGGCTTCCTTGGCCCCCACACTTTTCACCATGCTAGTGATCCCACATTTGGGGGTACAGGTCAGCCCATGAAAAATGTGTGTTTGTGGACGGGCGTGTGCAGGCATGTTTTCATCATGTGGTATATTGTGTGTATGACTACCAGAGGTGTTTGTAGATGATCAGTTGGCTTAGGAAGTTGTTATTTAATATTGTGAGTCAATCCCAGAATATTTACAATACTGTACTCGTATACATACTCAACATTAATATTCTTACGAATCCTAACAGTGACTGGGAAATGAGTAAATCGACTAGGTGCAGGTTAAAAATGATTATAGATGGTGTGTCATTTCAAATTGTCAGTGATGGGGCTTGACTGTTGTGTAGTCTTGCCAAGAAACTGCCTAATTTTCACTTGTTAGTGAATAATTCATGGTACACAATACAGACTGTAGATAAGTATACAGTATTGGTTATTTTTCAGTCTTTGTATTTGAGGTCCACATTTAGCTATCGGTGCTTCTTTATTTGAATGGTGGCAAGTCATTGATTAAGTAAAATCTGGACTTTTGGTAGCAGTATATTGTTTTAAGAAAGTCATTTATTTATACAAAAATAAAATTATATTTGTGTATAATCATGAACTTCATGCTTTCTTAAATGATAACACTTACATATCTGTATTGTATTTTGTATTCTTTTTTTGAAATGCTACATCTACTTTTGTTATCTGTGTAATGCTTCATAGATAATATGATTTACCAGTCTACTGATATTTGAGAATATTTGTTATATTCCCGGTGCCAACTGGCAGTTGCTGGTTCATCTATGCACTTACTTCCTCACCTCACTTGTAACTGACATGCAATTTAAACTTGTACCTACAATATGTTTTTACTCTAAATACACAAGATGCATACACACATGGTCACAGGGGCATAGTTGTGTTCTTCGATTATCTTTGATATTGTGTATAAACACAGTGCAAAAATTTAACATTGATATGTAGTGAATATCTTGACTAACTGACAGGGTCAGTTTTACCATCACTTAACAAAAAGGAAATAGCCTTGTTTTATTTGGGTGTTTTAATCTAGAAGACCTTAAATTCCATCCACTCAAAAGAAACACAAAAGTGAACATCCATACCTTGCCTGTATGGCCAAATTAAGTATATAATAATGATCAAGACATCGTGATTTACAAAGTACTGTGCCTGTTTACATTGTCTGATGAGTTAGTAATTCCTCCTACACTGATCATCAAAGAACAGCATCATTAATATGGCAAAAAGTTAACATGTTGTGCTGCGTCACTACTTCGCTATGATAATATCCTCTTTTATTCCATTCTTGCCTTCCTAGATTTTTTTCAGCATCAGAGAGACTTTCTGAACTGAGGGATTAGGTATAGCTTTCAATAATTCCTTTAGTATGAAAGACATCTTAAGCTGAGTGGAATTTTCTGGCAGTAGCAAGAATGAATTAAAATAAGATTTACTTGTACTGGAAGGGTTAAAATAATGAATGAGAGAATGGAAGATTTAATTTATGCTATCATGTTGATTGTGCCTGATGTATAAGTTTATGCAATATTTCATAACACCCCCTGGTAATTGTCGTACTTTTGTTGTTAAATTTTGCTAATACCAGATGATTTTTATTTAGCACAGGAGAGCTGTTGATGGTAAAAAGGTTAATGTAAGCCTCTCAGTTCAAACAGTGTGTCCAAAGCTGAATAGAGTCACCAGGGGATAGCAGGAATAAAATGAAATGTATGTCCTATGGCTGACGGGGATAATATTATACCTGAGTTGTGTTCAGTGGTGAATTAAAAGAAAAGTTACAATGGACAGCATTTAATTTATTGACTGCAGTTGTTGGTTGATTTTTTTTTTTTTTCTCTCTTTGAAAAAGAAATGAATATGTATGCCATCTTTATCTTTTTCATTGCTAAGCTGTGGTAGCTTTGCATAAGAGAAAATTACTGTATTCATATTAAGAGTTTTTGATGAGTTAGTTTGAAAGTGTATGAGGTATAGCAAGCCCACACCGATTTGGAGGTCATTTTTGTTAACAGTTATAGTTTTATTTTTTAATGTTTTCTGTTTGCTTAGTGAGCAAACTCAGTAATGAATAATATCTACATGTTTATTTGGTATGTTACTGTAGTACAGTACCAAAAACTGTCATTTAATTTTTTAGTGAAAAAAATTATCAATCACTTTTTGGCACAACATGCCTCATATACAGTCTTGATTTATGTCTTAACATTGTTTTTATTGTTTATTATGCTGCACTCTCACCATTAGAGCAGTCCAAGAAAGGCACAACAGATCACAACTGATATTGACGGCAGAGGAATGCCAGAAGAGAAAGATTGCCAAAAGACTAAAACCAGACCAAAGTTTTTTGTCATTTCCTTCTTCTCCATTGAACCTCCTGAGTATCATAAAACACACTTTCCTAGTCAGTCTCATCATCTTTCATGATCATCCTGACCTTTCTTCCCATCTAATTATTGGGTAAGGTACAATCCAGAAATAAGAAAATAGGAAGAATGGAAGTGAGAGACGTATCAGAAGCATGCCCAGTGAAATGGATCACAGTCATTTACAGATTTTTCAGGTCTTTGGAATTCTAGTTGAAAGTTTCATGTATATCCATTATCATCATCATCATCTTGGCCTGTTTTTCCCACTTGAGGATTAGGTGAGGTAGGATCCAGAGAGCAAAGAAAATAAAAAAAACATAGCGAGAGAACTAATTAACATGCCCAGTTAATTAGGTCACACTTAGTCACTTGCCATTCATAGTGTCATGTGCAGTACAGATAACTCAAACTGGACCATTTTTGTCGTCATGTCAGGATGTTTTTATTCATCATCATCATCATCATCCAGACCTTTCCCACCTTAGGGCAGGGTGAGGAGTAGCACTGTCCAGACAGCCTAAGTTTGTCCAATCAGGTGGGCCAATTTTAAAATTACTTGTTATTATAATGACATAGTGCCAATAGCTAATATTTTACAGATGTGGAACCCTTATCATACCAAATTAATGAAGGATTACCATACATGAAATACAGTATCTCAAGACTTTTAACTTTTTTTTTATGCAGTAAGCAAAGTCTAAAGTCACCTTTTTATTTTATTTTTTTTCCCAGCAAGTTTACAGAAAATAAAAATAATTGCCCATTAAAGTTTATGATTGTAAATTATTCTTGCTACATCCAGATAATTTGACTCAGGTTTTGGGAGACCTCATATTTTGAAGGGATAATTGAAAGCTGGTATTTTACCTCTACAGTTTAAGTAGATCTCTATCCATCCATCCATCCATCATCCAATCCTACGTTGCCCCATGAGGGGCATAGGAGCCTGGGGCTAGGCAAGTTGGTCCTGACATTTACCCACTAAACCACTAGTCGCCAAAATTTGGTTATATGGTTACCACCCAGCGTAGTAAGTGGTTTCCTGGTGTACAGGAAACCATTTGGCATGTCACTTAGTGTGAAGTCACCCATAGGCAGAAGGAAGAGGAAAGAATGAAGGAAAGAAAGACAGAAACCTGAAAAAAATTGCTTTTGGGGGATAGCAATGATGCCATGAAAAATACACCATTGACTTGAAGGGGACAGTAAGGACTGCCTGTACAGATTTACCATGGTAATGAAGTGTACAAAACAATTCTGAATTTGATCAGCTTGGAATGATGATGATGATGATGTAGTTCTATCAGCCCAAGAATGCCTTTCTTCATTTTGTTCAGGCAAAAATCAGATCTTCATTCAGCATATCAAAAATCCCTGGTAGTGAAAGGGATTAATGAATATTATGTATAATCCCTACGGTTCAGTGTTATTACTTGGCTAAATAAAAGCATGTGGAGGTAGCAAGAATAAAATAGAAGTGACATTGTCATGTAAGGCTTCAAAGACGTGTTGTGTACTGGGTGCTTGGGAAAAAAATGTTACCAGTAATTTTTACTTGGGAGTGACATTTGTAATGGAACAGAACTGACAGTGCACCAAATTATGACGAATGTATTTTCCCAGCAGTTCCACAGTTAGTATCATTGCCAAATTCAGTCAGCTGCCAAAGGAAGTAAGATATTAAAATATTTTCCATATTTTGTAAATTTTTTGTAAGTGCACTTTACTGTAATGAGGCTGCATAATAATGTAATTTATTTAGCAGTGAAAGAGTTAAAGATTTTTTTTTTAAAGATTTATTTAATGGATTTTATGGAGGATAATTTACTGCTTATAGTACAGTAATTATGGTGCATCAGAGACTTCATTTTTTTTTTTTTTTTTTTTTTTATGATGTCTTTTTCTCCATTTAGCTTTTGATGCCATCAGACAATGTTGTTTAGTTCAGGAGAGACTTTTTGCATTGAAAGGGTATTGATGTAGTCTCAACACCTTTCACTACCAGGTTGCACTTGTAACTTGAATAAAATTGTTTGTAGCAGCAGGTATAAGGTAAGATATGGTCTTGGGCTGGAGAGGTTGAACTGGTAATCAAGCATACAGTACAGTTAAATTGATTTATTTTAAATTCTATGCTGCTGTTATTAGTGTGTTAGTAGAAGTTTTAATTATGATTATTATTATTAATGAGAAGGATGCATATTTGTTTAATAATCAGTGCTGGTTAGAGTTATTAAGCAGTGAGATAGTTCATAGTTTTTTGCACAATAAGTTTTCAGTTAGAAAATTTATTGACTTTGAGACAGTGATGTATCAGGCATTAGAGAACTAGTCTCATCAAGTTCTGTCTGTATTATGTTTAGCATCTCAGTTTTGTATTAATATTAAAAGGAGTATAGTGTCATCTTTTTATAATGCTTTTGCTCCCACTTGACTTAATTCAGCTTAGGACTGATCTTTTTTGGAAGATGCTACATTCTTGTCACACATACTTATCCTAAAATTGCCATCTCTCCATCGTAATGGTCCATTGTAAGATATTAGCACTAGAATATGGTGCTAGTCACGAAGAATTGCTGTGGAAAGGAGGCAGATCTGTATTACAGTAGTCCCTTGATTATCCAGACGTCCATTATCTGAACAATCCAATATCCAGACACTGCGATCTGGCCGTTTGAAACCATTATTCATAGATGTTTCCATTTTTTCTGGACAAAATGCTTGTATCTGTGTGGAAATTATGGCCAAGTGAACATTTTCCCCTGACTTTTTTTTTTTTTCCCCATGCCACTGCAGGGTATGGCCCTGCAGTCATGATTGCTTGTCTGTGGTTGATGAGTCTGCTTTACCTTGGTAATTGCTTGTCTGTGGTTTATAGGACTTCTTGACCAGATAGAGTAGTGTAAACACCAGGAATAAGTGTTGTATGGTGTACTATATTGGCCTTTTACAATGGCTTTCGAAGTTTGGGTATGTATGATTGGGGGCCAGGGGAGAAGTCCATTATCCTGACAGATCCACTATTCAGACATGCCCTTGGCTCCATTACGTCCCATAATCAAGGGATTACTTTATTGTCTTTTTGTACCACAGCTGCAGAAGGTCAAAAACCTGGGACAAATGAAGGAGAAAGAACTACAGTATAATGGAGATCTTTGCTGTGGAAGGTCACTACTAAACTGAATAAAATTGTGTGGTTGGAGCAGTGATAAGATAAACATGATGTAAAAGTGATGCCTCATGGTGGAACAAGTTAATTCTTCAGGAAATGATTGTGGATTCTTAAAATAATGTTGAAAATTTTATATAAAGTCATATTCTGGTACACAAATAATGATATTGAGAGATGTTAGGTATACAGGGTGGTTTGTATATTGCACTCTCCTACATACCTTGGTGGTATCTTGTGTGTTGTGGGGTTGGCTTAGTCTGCTGGTGTGGGTGTGAATGTTGTATGAAGATAGTAATCAACTGTGCAATCAGTAGACATTTAAAACAGTGGACATTATGTAGCATTAAAAAGTTTATATGGAAAGTCTGTGGATATGAAAAGAAACAAGCAGTATAAATCATGAGAAAGGCTGTGAAAAGTAGAAAACGAACCATGCAATCTGCGGACATACAAAGGCAGACATTGTAAAATATGAAAGAGGTTATAAAAAGTGTAAATTATTTAGGATGGACAACATTAATGTTGACTAAGTTGTACCTGCATCATGAAATTACTAGTGAACTATGCAGTCAGCATATGTAAAAAGGCAGAAACTTTGAAACACCAAAAAGGTTATCAGTAGTAGAAAATTATTTAGAGTGGATGTTTAATGCTGACCTGTTATTGTGGTTTTATTAGTGAACTGTGGAATCATTCATCATTCATTCATTGCCAGACACCATGTATCCCAAATGAGGTGGCCAAGGGCTTAGAGTTAATTGTTTTACAGGGAGGGGCACTAATCCTCCACCAACCCCACTTGACATGGAATCATTGGATGTAAAAAGATTGGCACTTAAAAACTTGAAAAGGTTATGGATAGCTGTAAATTATTCAGATAGACATGATGTTGATTGGGCCATCCTCCCAGCACATGAGAATTTGCCAGATAGTGACACAGGATTCTCTGTATATGGACCACTTTGTATGTCCCATCCCAGTGGTGGTGTAAGTCCTTAATTGTATCTGTCCTGGTTAAGCTAATTTAAACATTGATTACATATTTTTTCTTATGGTAATACATAAATACAATTACTTAAATATGGGTAAAGGACACTTGACTATGTTCCTTAATAATAAAGTCATTAAGAAGTAGTGTACTGTACTGGATATTGCAGGATTTGTTATATAGTTGTAGATATTATTAGTATGTGATAATACTGTTTATATCATGTCTGTCATTTGCGTTACGAGCCAGATGGCAGAATTAGGGGCGTATTCCAAGTGGCTTTGTAGATTTCCCAGCACCACTTCCTTAGCAATTTATTCTGTATATTACACCTTGATATTGTGTAGTGTGTTATTATTAAGGCTATATGAATTACATGCAAGATAATATTAAGATGTAATATGCAAAATAAGTAACCAAGGAAGAGGTGATATGAAGCCTCCTGTGCCACCGAGTACAGTCCCAAATCTGACATGATGCCATGATAATTGTACACAGCTTTAATGTTGACCCATGAGTTTTGTTGTTGTGTCATGCTTCTTGTGGAGTGACTGGTGTGGGGAGTGGCAGATTCATGACTGTTGCCTAAACCCTTCAATCACAGCATGTATTTTCCTGTCTTTCTTTTCTTCTTTTTTTTCTCTACCATCTGGAGAGGGACATCTTCATGTGGCACTGATATAACCAGGCAAGATTTACTAGTATCCTTCAACTCCTTCTCTATCCCTCAAAAGAAGGAGGATGACCCATAGGAGAAGGAGACACTTTCAGTTTGCAGTCTTCTTGGTTCATGTTGGGATAAGCTAAGACCACAAAAACAGCAGTCACCTAACTATATTATTTTCAGCTTTTGGGGTGTCCATTCTTAGTTGAGGAGTTGCATGAGGATTGTTCCTATCCTTTTCATTCTGAGAGAATTCCCCAAAGTAAAATAAAATAACCTGGTGGAGTATGATTGTAGAGTAAAATATAATAGAAGTTCTTGTGCTGAAGAGGTTAATTATCACAGTAATTAAAAAAGGGAAAGAATCCCTTACTTTCTGATGTACATCTGTGAAACACCTGTTAGTTACTAGATATGGTCAGCTTGCATCCCACACAAGAGAATGCAGTCAGTAGTGACAAAGGGTGGCTAGACATCTTCTGTCCTTTGTTACACACCATACCTCAGAAATTATTGTGAAAAAAGAAAAAAAAAAAAAAATGGGGTTTATCTTTGTTCATTCATTCATTCATCATTTAATCCTGTGTCGTCCCATGAGGAATGTAAGAGCCCAGGGCAAGGCAAGTTGGTCCTGACTTTTAAGATGAGAATGGCCAGCCCCACTCATCCCTGAGTGGCATTACATGAGCAATAAACCCCAACCATCCCTTGGACATAAACCTACACTGGCTCAATCCGATTAGAGCGCCTTAATTGCCCGCTTACGTCAGAAATTCTTATAAAAAAACGGAGGGCCTGGATTCCTCGTTTGCATTTTAAGTGTTAAACACACAGCCTTGATTTTTTTTTTTTTTTTTTTTTTTTTTTTTGGTGGATGTGTATGTATAAATGCATGTATGAAAAGGATGCATGTATGTGTTTATGTGAGAAAATGTGTGTAATTGTGTGCCAGGATGTATGTATTTGGGTGAAACCATATATTGTGTGGTGTGGCAAAATGAGTACAGTATATTAATACATTTACATATAAGAGGTACCAGGATTTTAAAGATTCATGTTCAGATTATGAAGGTGTGGGAAACAAGAGATCTGGATGGTGATGGTGACATGTGTTGGTATAAATGTGTGAGCATAGTATTTGTGCAATATATTAGCATTGTTGCTGCAACCCTTGCTACAATTGAAAGCAGAAGCATAATGACTGTAGCATTTACATGTAATGTTTTGTTTCATCATGAGCTTTCCAGTTAAGAAGATTACCTCAGTCTGCTGTCTCTCCTTGAACCCCATCAGTCCGATGATGTACTTTTTCATAAGCAGGCAGTCCTCATCAGTGATACATGGAACACCACCTTGAGGACTTACACGTGCTGCATGAATGGAAGTCATCATTTTCCTTTAGTCTTGTCATAGTCATGAATGTTTGTGGGTAACTGCCTTATTTAATTTAGGATGAACATTATGTAATATGCAGATTTTTGTGGGGAATGTGATGTTCTTACAGTGGCAGTGATGACACATTGTGAGCATAAATATTGTAATGAAAATTCTCTGTTTTGTATTTTTTGCAGTGTGGTAAAGATTTTATCCTTGATATTGATGATAATTTAATTTGGGTGAACATACAAAGCCTGGTGAAGTCTTTTTTGCATTATCATCTCGCCTTCTGATGATTTTACTTTGCCTAGGATGGACATATTGAATGGGAGGGGTTAGATATGGGATTAATAAATCCCTTCATTGTGAGATGCCTCTCTTAAGTTGAATAAATATTGTGTGATACCAACTTTGGATTAACCTATGCATCATTTCATTTTCATTTTTAAAGGCTTCAAGATGCTTGCATGCGTCAGCCTTGGTCACCTAATTGCAGCTTTCCATGCCGCTCAGTCTCTAGCGGCCTCCCTACTTGGTCCCTTATCCCTGAGGTCATACTCAATGACCTCGTCCCAGGTCTTTTTCGATCTACCTCTTGCAGCCCTACCTCTAATGTTAACACTTACACTTTCTGCACCCAGTTGTCATCCCCCATCCTCATCATTTGCCCTAACCACCTCAATCTACCCCTCCTTATCACAGCACCAATACACTCCGGTCCCATCCTACCTTTTAATCCCTTCATCATAAACCTAGCTCCCCTGGGCCATGCACTCAAGGATGCACCACACATCTACCTAATCATTGTCATTTCTGTACATTTGAGCCTACGAATATCCTCTTCCTTTACTGCCGAGGTCTCACTACCATACAGCATTACACTCCTAACACATTAACATCTGCATCTCGAGATTTTTTTTTTTTTTTTTTTTTCCCTTACTGATGAAAACATGGCTCACCCATTGAATGCAGTACCATCTCTTCTGTATTATTTTTTGCTATACTATGTCCTTATGATTTTATTAAGCTTAAGAGAGAGTCCCAGTAGTGAAAGTTAATGAAAGTAGTATCTGACCCCTTCAGTTTCAAAAGTGTCTCCTAAGCTGAATAAAAGCCTCAGAAAGTAGCAAGAGGTAAGGGCTTTATCAAGACAGAGCATAAAAGGGTGGACAAACCCCAATTTTTGGTGATACTGTATTTTAAAAAGTACATGGTGGAAATGGAAAATTCCTGGGCCTCTCAGTATCACTGCTGACTGGATTCTGTAATGTGGGATGCAGGCTGGTCATATATTTACTAATTTATAGATGTTCCATCAATGGCCATTAGAATTTTGAGGATTGTGTACACCTCAGTTCACTAAGTTTTAATAATTATGCTGTAAATGAAAATTGTTTCATTGAAGTGAAGGGATTAAAATGAATAGGACATTTTAGTGAATGGGTGAATAAAATGCTCTGTAACTGAAAAGAAAAAATATTTCAAGTTGTGAAATACATCACCACCATCATCGTCATCATCATCATCATCATCATCATCATCATCATCATCATTATTATTCCACCTCTTTTTCCCACGTGCAGATTGTGTAAAATCCTTTGTCTAACCCTTTCAGCCTGAGTACATCTTATTTGTTTTATTCATGCAAATACTAGACAGTCTCAGTTCTATGCATGTCATGTCCTGAATGAGCATATCTGTCCTCCCCATAGCGAAATGTTTCTCATAAGTTGAGTGAAATCATTTGGTGATGGCAAGAGTAAAAATTGAAAAAGTGTCATCATTGCAAAAAATTTGGTACATTACTCACATGTGGGTTATTATTATTTATGTGCAGGACAGCAGTCAGAGTGATGATGATGATGTGCTGTACAGTTCTTCGTTTTGCCAGTAATGGTACAGTTGTGAGTGATAGTATCAGCAGAACATCTACCCCTGCCACTGGTGAAACGGAAGTTGTATCCATAGTTTCACAACAGGTAAAGACCTATTGATAGTTTAAAAATTTCCCAGACTTGATGAGGAACTGTTTGTGATGAAACCTGCTCATTTAGTCTGTAAAAGCCTTGAACCACAAACAACAGGTGTTTGTTAAGCCTGAAACCCTGGCTTCAACTTCCTTTTAGCCAGTGAAAACAGAAATAATGTACACAGCAGCCATTCAGGTATGTACCTGTTATTAGAAGACATACTGAAGGTATGCACAGTCACTGGAATGTATTTTTTATATGATTATTTAATTGACTTACTCTCAAGTTTGCTCTTTGGACCCTGTCTCACCTCATCCATAGGTGGAAAAGAGAGATTTGGGTAATGGTGATGATGATGATGATGATTTAAGATTAATGCTTGTGGACAAATATCAATTCCTGCAGTATGTTAATGTTTTTTGTATTTTGTTCATGCTGCTTTCAGGAAGTTTTACTCTTCTCAGGAGAGAATGTATGAATTGGAGGAATTAGCTGTCTTCTTCATTAACTCTTTAAAATAAGAGGTCTCCATTAACCCGTTGATCATGGAGACTGAATTTTTTTCTAGCCATCTCCTGACATTGTTATTCAGCTCTGGAGAGACTTTGAACTGGTGGGCTGTGTTAGTCTTTATATCCCTTTCACGGCTAGAGGTCTGTCCTTATCTTCATAGTCTTCGTTTATAAAGGCTCCAACATGATTGCATGTGTCAGCCTTGGTCACCTAATGGTGGCTTTCCATGCAGCTTGATCTCTAGCAGTCTCTCTATTCAGTCCAGTGTCCCTGAGGTCACACTGTATGACCTCATGCCAGGTCTTTTGCAGTCTGCCTCTTGCAAGCCTACTTTCATTGTTCACACCTCTCACCCTCTGCAGTCAGTTGTCATCCTCCATCCTCTCCACATTCCCAAATCATCTTAGTCTACTCCTCATCATCACAGCACTAATTCCTTCAAGTCCCATCTTAAGTCCTCTCAGCTCTTAGTTGAATATAATGGCCTGTTAGCAGCAACACTAAAGTAAACAGGACATTACTGTACTTGAATTCACAGAGTTAAGTTGAATACAATTGTGTGGTGGTAGTTGAGACAAGGTAAAGATGTCTTTTTGCTGAAAGAGTTAATAGAAGCTGTAATTCACTTTGAATTATTGTTTTGTTTTTAAATCCAAGTACTTTTGTGTTGGGATATGTGTAGGATATGAGCTTGTTAAATCCTTCAGTAAGATGACACCTTGAGGTTTATTCTTGCCACTACTGTATTGAATGGTTTTATTCATCATAGGAAAGACTCATCATAGTGCAGGACTTAAATTTTGTGTATTTTACTTCATTCTTCCCTGTACCAGATTATTTTATTTAGCTAAGAAGATACTTTTAGGATTAAATGATGTTTATTTTTACTTCACTCTTCTGCCTACCAGATTTTATTCAGTCTAGACCTTTAAAAATTTCATGATGCCTATTTTACTTAATCCTCCTCCTGCCATATGATTTTATTTACCTTTAGAAGAGACTTTAAATTTGTATGGGTTTTATACATAGCCTTCACTAACTCATTCTTCAAGAGAGATCTTAAAAAAAGAAAGAAAGAAAAAAAAACGAAGGCAGCAAGAATAAAAGAAAACAGATGTTCTTGGGCTGAGGAGGCCAGTGTTTCTGATATGGTAATACTGTTATAATATATTGCTTAACTGAACTTATCTGCATTTTATGGCAAAGCTGTCTGGGTAATTTGTTTAACTCAAATGAATATTGTAGTTTCAGATCAGTTAAGTGTTTTAGTGTTGTACCTCACCCCATCCTGAGGTGGGAAAAAGAGGTCAAAATGATGATGATAATGATGAATATTGTACATGTCCTTGCTATATGTTGATTTATGTGTGTGCATGCATGTGAGTGTGCGTGCTTGCGTATGTTTTTCACTATTAATTCCTCATTAAATTATAGAAATATTTTTACCTTCACTTGACAATTTATTCAGCTTAGTAGGGAATTTTTTGAAGGAGAAGGATTAGTTATATAGCCTGAAATTAACCCTTTCCATCACTGCAAGAGTCTCCCCTGAGCTGAATAGAATCATCTTCGAGTAGCACCAATAAAGTGGAAAATTGCGTCACTGACTGAAGTGGTTACTAGTAGTAGTTGCAGCCCCAGGCTTATCTGAACATGAACCCCATGGACTGCAGGGTAATGTTGTCCCACTCCTGCTGTCCACCATCCTCTTGAGAAGGATTTGTATAAATGAGCATTGGAGCCACCACATGAAGGTATCCCTCTCCATCACTGGATTAAAGGGGCTAAGGGTTTTCATTAATACCTACGGAGCTGATATGTGAGTTTCCCCCCATGTACAGCACCAAATTTAGTGAAAAAAAGTTAGATTGTGGAACACAACAACATGTAACAAGGACTTACTGCAATGTATTCTCCATACCAGTTGTGTGTGTGTGTGTTGATGATGATGACGATGATGTGTTGTGCCTTTGTGATGGATGAACGTATGTCCTTGCTGTAGTGGCCCGAGGCTCCTCATCTGGATGTGAACCCAGTAGACTGTAGGAAACAGGGGTCCACTTCAGCTGGTCACTCCCAGAGAACTTATGTTGAGGGTTTGTCTGTGTTGTGAACATATGTGGTACAGTAGTCACAATGAAGCTCGAGCAACTGCTGATTTATTATTTTTTTAATTACAGATAATGAGAATCAGGTTAGTACGCTTATCAGTTATGAAGATTGTATTTCAAAATATTTATCAGTTAACAAACAATATCAGAAATTGTGGAAAGATATGTGATGTGGAAAAATATATAGATAATTATAGCTACATCACTCAGTAAACTATATCCCTCACATGGGTCTGTCCTTTGCCTTCACATATTAAGTCTATTCTAGTTCAGTTTAGGTTAGGTTAGGTTAAATAAGAGCAGATTAGTGTAGATTAGGTCAGTGTAGACATGGGAGAAAAAGAAATACCTTGTACTGTGTCATAACAATCATTATTTTAATCTCTGTTGAGTAGGTACAGTATTAGTGGGGAACCGTATTGGTTTTTATTTCTTGTGCCCTCACCATGGTTCTTTGAAAATGTCTGTCCTCTATAGATAGGGGAGATGAATACCACCCTCTTACCCTCTTATAGTGTCTTGTAAATAAAACTCTACTACAAACTTACGTGGGGATATTTTGTGTGTTGTGGGGATGGCTCAGTCTGTGTGTGTAGGCATAAGTAAGGCTGTGGGAGTCGGAAATAAGAAATGATGCAGGTTAACATTAGTGGGTAATTAAGGTGCTCCAATCAGATTAAGCCTGTGTAGGTTTATATCCAAGGGGTGGTTGGGGTTTAGTGCTCACGTAATGCCACTCAGGGATGAGTGAAGCTGGTCACTCTCATCTTAAATGTCAGAACCAACTTGCCTAGCCCTGGGCTCCTACGCTCCTCTTGGGGCAACATAAGATTGGATGATGGATGGTTGATTGGATAAACATTGTTAACGCTGACTGAGCTGTCTCTGCAACACATTCAAGAAATCGTCTGACGGAGTGGAACATGAGCATTATATATGGGCCACCCTGTATTTTCTGCATGGTATTTGCAGGAAGATGGCTATAGTTGATTGGTTGGTTGAGTCAGGTAGGGTCCAGAAAACAAGGGAAGAGAACACATGACAGAGGTGAGAACTAGTTCAAGATATGCAGTTAATCATCCTTTTGGTATTGCATACAGTACAGTACATGCATGATTTTGGTGGTTTTGTAGATATCATTATAGTATACAGTACAATGATTATGGCACCAGTTTGAAGGATGTAGTGTTATACTATATATATTATGCATTTCTGCTAGCTGGCTGTTATCAGTGCCAATATGTTAAAAATATCCCTTTCCAGCACCTACAGGCTTCAGTGTACATTGGTTCTACATGTCCACCCACCTCCAGCTTCAGCATCTTCCACTTCTTACGTGGAATACAGACCAAATTTTGTAGAACTGGTCAACTTTATCTACACAGGTGCACATTCATCCTGTGAAGATATTTTTTCTCATATTTGATTGGGTATGGTTGATTCTGTATCCTCAACACTATTTTCCCCATCTGGTGTTCCCATGCCGGTTACTATATATTGAGGTGGCCCTATCGGTTCTGTTCTCAAGTGGAATCACTTTCCTGTCTCTCTGCAGGTTTGACCTATGGTTATTGTTGTCTCACTCTCTTGATGATGGCTGCTGATTATTTTTTTGCTGCGTAATTTTCTTAGCATCATTCTGGCATTGTTCCTCTGTGTTCCAGTTGGGCATTCCAGTGTTTGGTGGTTGTGTTTTGTGATGCTTCATTATTTCCCTGTTGAGTAGCAGTGGCCATTTCTCTCAGTATCTATCAGTAGCTACAGATTGAAGCAATTACTGCATGCTTTCTTTTGCTTGGTTGAGTCTAGGTGTGCTTAGGTGCAGTATGCAGTCCAATAGATGCTGTTACTTTAATATATCCTTTTTGTCGCATGTGACTATTTTCTTGCCAAACTGTGTTACAGCCTCAGTAGGTGGCACAACCAACTCTGATTCCCACAAACCTTTCCTGACAGCATCTTCTGTAATTATCAACCACAGTGAAGTTGTGGCACATCTTTCATTGACATATGGCAGTGACTGGCTGATCTGCTCATTGACCTCTATATTGTGGCAGTCAGTTGTTGTTCTGCCAAATTTATTTAGGTGCTTACATGACCAAACCAAGAAGAGTGAAAAATATTATTGTCTTTTTTTCCCTCTCTCTCTCCTTGTATATTTAATCATATTTAATCAAGCATCCAAGGAGAAAGAGCCTGTGGCTTTTTCTGTAGAACTATAATCATAGACTTTCCTACGGCACCTGTGGGGTGCCTGTTCGTACCTCATGACTACTGTTAGAGTATCTTTTAACCCCTAGGCTGCTGAGAGCTCTGAGCTAAGGCATGCCCCGGTGCGTCTATTTTCCGTTAACATTCGTTAAGAGCCCTCTGAGAGGTTTGTAGCAGTCGACCGGTCCATCTCAGATGCTTGCAGCAACCAAGGGGTTAATGGAGTGGTCACCATAGCATCTTATAACACTAAAAGCATGCATTAATGAAGAAGCTCTTGTAACAGGTCTTTCTATGTATCTGAAGTTTTAGAAAGCACTGACTGGTGTAAATTTGCATGATGATAAACTATGCCTTGTACATGACATCAACAATAACTACCCGTACCTAACATAGAATGCCTGTAAATAATTTCTGGTCAAAGTGTTGTGCATTTACAGTGTATTATGAATTCTGAATGTGAAGTGGAGGCTGTAGAGTATGCAACAGTATAATAATTAAGTCCCTGAACCTGAGGCTGTTATTTATATTATACTCATACTATTACCAGTGTTATTCAGGCTAGAAAGAGTCCCTGTTATTGAAGGGGTTAATGAAGACTATACCTAACCCCTGTATCTCAAAATATAATTGTATATAGCAAGAGTAACTGAAGGGGTTAATGAAAGTGATATGAAACTTCTTTCATTCAAAATACAATTGTTTGGAGAGACCATGTGTAAAATTCAAAATACAGTATATCATCATGTTGAAGGGGTTTGGAAGTAACTTTTTGGCTTAAACCTTTCAATATGATGTCTTTTTAAATTTTGGTCATGTTACTTCTAGACATTATTACTTATTATTTTTGTTATTATTATTATTATTATTATTATCATCATCATCATCATCATTATTATTTTATGATTGCTCTTATTAGAACTTATATTTATATAGCAAAAAAAAAAAAAAGAAAAAGAAAAAAAAATGCTCACTGATTCTTTTTACTTGATGTTCAGTTGAAATTACTTTTTGTCAGGTTTTATTTCCTGTATATACAAGTGAAAGCTATGATTTACCCTATATCTTAGATGGGAAGTAGTGTTGGGTTACTGATGCTGATGATGATGACGATAATGGCTATGACTGAACATTCATTCAGTGTATACATGTATTAACTCCATCAGCTTGAGGACATCTATTTACTTTATTTTAATCTTGCTACCTTCAGACGGTCTTTTCAGTTTAGGGAGGATCTCCAATTAAAAGAAATCTTGCAGAGAACATAGTTAAATTCAGCAGTGTATCTGACATCTGACAGTGAAGGGGTTAATAAAGTCTCCATATAACCTTTCTATTTCAAGAATTCTCACCCATGTCAAGAAAAGTCATTTTGAAATTGCAAGAATATAAAAAATACTTAATTGTAGTGTAAGAGGTCAAGTATGTCACCCTCAAATCGTTGCAACATAACATCTGTATTGTACGTTCAGAATTAAAAGATGTGTCACCTCTCCTGGTTTTCTCTCCATGTGCTGAAAATCAGTTGATGAATCCACAGCAGCCAACACTGAGGACTTAATTTGGACTCAGATTAATGTCATAAATGTTGTTTTGCTGCAGATCCACCACACAGATTTTCAAAGCCCATGGAAATAGAGGTAGGAGAGTGACAGCACTTTTGATGCCAACTGTACTATTTGAAGCATTAAGACCTGGGGCAGGGTTATACAGTTAAAACATTTAAGGCAAGAATGACCTGTTGTGTGACCCCGAGTGTCATTATGTGCATAAAAAACTCCAGCCTGTCCTTGGATTTTAAAGCACAGCTCATCAGAATTCTGTAACTGGCCAGTCAGTTGGAATAACAATTCACCCCTGATCTAGTGACTGGTTTGGAATGATATTATGTGTAGTGCAGCATTAAGTTTGTGTTATACCTGTATTCTGATTTTGAGTAAATTTTTTTATTAATTTGTGGCTCCCTGTTGTAGCAATACCTTAATATTACATTATACCCAATAATTGTATTACTTTTTTCTTTTTTACAAATAGTTTTTATATATATATATATATATATATATATATATATATATATATATATAATATATATATACACAGTATATAAATTATCAGTTGAGTATGACTGCAGTCACTATGAAAGTTTTGACTAAAGATGGCTCTTGAAAATTTTTCAACATTGTACAGTAGTTAATAAAGATTTGTGATGTAGGTGCCTCTCGATTGCAGCTTAAAAAGTGGCACTTGCTGTGAATTATACTTGTAAATTGTATACAATATATATAACGCTTGTTCACAGTTTGTGTATATAGTCAAGCTCTGATTAGGTGAACAGTCAAGTTTTCTTGTAAATCACTGTGTGATAAATTATGAATACTGTAATTATGATATCTGCTACTGAAAAAATATTTCACTGTTTCATATATTTGGACAGATAATTAAATTGTTGAAACTTGGAATGGGTTTCTTTTTTTAACTCCTAGCAAGTTATTAGGTTGTTGTGACCCCAGGCTTATCTGTAAATTATTGTATTAACCTAGTAGACCACAGGCTGAAGTTGTCCTTGTCTGCCTTGGCATGATGTAACAGACGAAGCTGTTAAAGCTGTTATAACATGCTTAGGGTCCAATGGCAGTGAGAGGATCATTTCAACCCAGCTGGTCATTGAGGAGAGAGGTGCTGTAACTCATTTGTTTGAAAAAGGTAGAAATTGTCCTTAACCCTTTAACCGCGGGTGTCATTCCAGAATAACATTGAAAAAACTGGACCAAACCGCGGGTGTCATTCTGGAATGTTCGTGAATATTTTGAACACCGCACGTTTTTCCTGTGCGCAAATTGTTTCACGCAAGAGTAGCCGTCGAGTTCTTTCACGCCAGCCCTCCCACACCTCCCTCCTCCCACCCCCCGGGGGCCCTCCCCACCCCTGCCCTGACACGCATCAGTCAGTATCTGTCCAGCTCTGTGCGTGATGATGGCGCTCCGTCCCGAGTCATCATCGCTCGCTTCCTCCTCGGAAATTCCTAGTGCTAGTGTGCCTTCGCCCTCTACACCGAAGAAGGAACTGCCGACGGTGAGGCAGAAGGGGTTGAGCACCCCAGAAATTAGGACAGAGCTGGATAAAACTGTAAGTACAACTCTGGATTGTGGCAGTGAGAGTGATACACTTACCGCAAGTAGTGATGACTATGCAGTTATTGGTGGTGAACCGTTTATGATTGAATACTTGGGCAGTGACAGTGATGAAAGTGAATATGTCGTCTCCCCCCCACCGCCCACAACTTACTCTGGGAAAGGGAAGGTACCCATGGGGAAAATGGGTGTAGCACGTGGGAAGGGAGTGAAGCGGAAACTTACGTCTCCTACACCCGGCCCTAGCAAGCATTTCTCACCACTTTTCTGTTCCCCTAGCCCTATTGCCCTCACATCATCTTCATCTTCTGCTGTGCCCTCTCCTCAGTCTACATCATCTGAGGAATAAGAATTCCCAGAGCCTGCACAGCGAGGGAAGGCAGGCCGGCCTGGAACAAAGGGGATGCGTGGCAGCAGGAGGGCAAAGCGGGGTGATAAGCGAGGTGATAAGCGGGGAAGAAAGGGTCAGATTTCACCACCCACCAGTAACCCCCCCGCCTGCCCCCCGCCCAGCTCCCTCACCCTCGCCACCCCCCCCCACTCACCCCCCTCCCGCTCATCTCCTGCCTCACCCATTGCCTCCACCTCAACTCCTTCTCACCGGGAAAAGAGTGCAATGCGACCTGCCACTGCCACTGAACCACGCACCGGGAATATAGATGCATTTGTTTGGTCTGACCGTGCTGATTTTCAGCCACACAATCCGCCGTTTGACATGGCAAACGCGGGAATACAGCCTGCCTTCCCATGCAACGAAGGAGATGACTTTGTGGATTACTTCCTGGCCTTCATGGATAACGAAATCGTGCAATTTGTCAGCGATGAGACCAATAGGTATGCAGCTCAGTGTGCAACAGAAGGGCTGGGACCTATTGGCTCACCAAAGCAAGTGTCGTGGTTGCCTGTCGGGATCAGAGAGCTGTATGTGTTCTTTGCTCTCATGTTCTTGATGCCCCATATCAAGAGACATGAGTTGGAGGAGTACTGGCTGGTTGATGACATCACTTCAATCCCAACATTCGGCAAATACATGTCACGAGATCGGTTCCGACCGCTGCTAGGATACCTGCACTTCGCTGACAATGAAAACCCGTCCCAAACTGACCCTTTGTGGAGAGTGAGGGATTTCCTCAACAGGATTAGGGATCGATTTATGTGATTTTTCCGTCCTATGCAAAAAGTCGTCATAGATGAATCCCTGGTATTGTTCAGAGTACATCCCCAGCAAACGCCACCGCTTTGGGATAAAGTTCTTTGTGCTGTGTGACTGTGAGACGGGGTATATCCTTGATTTTGTTATCTACTCTGCAAGCACAATGGACGTGGACAGGAAAGACCCCCTTGGCTTCTCTGGCTCCGTAGGAAAAATGTGCTGATGGAGAGGTATTTTGGTGGGAATCATGTGCTGTACACGGACAATTACTACACAGCACCGAAACTCGCCAAATACCTGGCTGAACACGGCATCGGCACTGATGGCACTGTACGGAGCCATTAGAAAGAGTGGCCAAGTTTCCCTGAAGCATCATCCTCATCCAAGGGAGATGTGCACCTGAAGAAGTCTGACAAGCTTCTGGCGATCAGGTGGCACGACAAGAAGGTCGTGAATATGCTCAGCACCATCCACAAGGGGGAATTGCAGAGAACTGGGAAGGTCAGCTACAGGACGGGAGAGCCAATCATGAAGCCCGATGCCGTCATTGACTATAATATCAACATGAGACTTGTTGATAAGTTGGACATGATGATTGGCGAGATAGACTGTCTCAGGAGAAACACCCGATGGTACAGGAAGGCTTGCCTCCACATGCTCGATATGTGCATGCTCAACGCCTTCCTCCTCTACAAGACACAAGTCGGGGGCATAAGGCAACCATCCCTGAGACAGTTCTCCAAGACTGTCGTGCAGCAGCTGCTTGCACGATTTGGTCAGGTGACGGCATTGGTCCCGAGGCGACACTCTGACACACAACCTGACCGTCTTGAGTGCCGCAATTACATGAGCCGGCACCAGCTTGTGAAATTGCCTCTCACCGCAGGCAGCAGGTTGTCACAGGGCCGCTGCAGTGTGTGTCATACCACACGGAGGCCTCGGGCGAGAAAAATGAGCACACACCAGTGCCAGGAATGCCAAGTCGCTCTCTGTGTGACTCCGTGCTTTGCCGAGTACCACTCTCTGAGTAAATACTGACAGTGACAGTGATATACAGTGATGCGACAGTGACGTGCTTTACCAATAATTGTATAAGGGATAATGTAGTAATAAGGGATATTTTGCCTAGAAAACAATGTAAATATTGACCAGTATAATAAGTGATATTGTAATAAGAAAATCTGCGGCACTGCTGTGATTCTGTGATGCGGCAGTGACGTGCTTTACCAATAATTGTATAATATAGTAATGAGATATTTTACCTAGAAAATTATGTAAATATGGCCAGTATATAAGTGATATGGTAATAAGAAAATCTGCGGCACTGCTGTAATTCTGTGATGCGACAGTGACGCAATATAGTAATAAGTGCAGTGTAAATATAATGTATATTGCCCAGATTATATGTAAAATAGTAATAGAAGTTAGAAATAATGAAAACATCGCCGCTAACCAAACGTCAGTGAGCGTGTGATGCCGCAGTGACGTGCGGGCAATTGCAGTGCCTTTTACCTACCTCAGTGAACACAGAGTGGGTGTTTATCGTATGTGCAGTGTTCATATATGTTTATAGTACTATTATCAGAGAGTGGTTGGCATTTGGTACTGGTGTGTGGGGCGTAAAATAGTGATTTTACACCCGGTCTCACTTCTAACGGCACTGCCCGTCCTGTGAAAGTCCACAAAGTCATGAAATCTACATCACTGCAAAGCTGAAGGTTAGGACTTTCTAATGGTACCTTATTTTTTGCTCTAGCTTTATTCTGTGCAGAGTTATTAAGGTATAAAGGTTTGTTTACATTTGGCTGGAACCCCCGCGGGAGAGGCCAGTCGGTGAGTCGGGTAAAAACAATGCCCGCGGTTAAAGGGTTAATGTTACTTATAATCAGGCTGTGTGGGGGGAGGGGGGGGGAGATCCTCAAAACTTTGGTCACCATTAACCTGAAATGGTCCAATCTGACCATTTGCTGTGTGTGCCAGTTTCTCATTCTGCAGCAACCAAACCTATTTAATTGTCTACCTTCCCACTGTGGTTTTCCATATTTGTTACATACTCTTTGTTACCACATTCACTAGTACTTGTGAACTTACAGAATTTTAGTGCCAATAGTTGTGATAATGTGTTTGTTGCACCTTGCAGCATGTGGCATCTGCAAACCTTTTTCGCTAGTGTAACCCTTTGGTTACACTTAGTGCATCCTTTGCCTCTCAGGGCCCGAGTTGGATATTTATGTGTTACTTTCTGTTCACTGTTGAGCTTGATGGCCTTGCTATCTGCAGGAATGGGGTCACTGCTATCGTGTGTGAAGTTTGCAGAGGATAGGTACAAAAAAGGTTCAGTATGGTGAACTATGATTTAACTATGAGTATGCCATGTGAATGAGAGATTGTATGGCTCAGCCAAGTGAGTAGGATAATGATTTAGGGGATGTGACTCCAGTGTGGTGAGTTTTGTTAATTAGAAATGTGATTGGTGCAGAAGCTGGCTTATCAGTGAGCCAAAAGAGTTTGGAAGGAGAGACTTGTTGTCCCAGTTTCTGTAATAATGAGAGGAATCTCTGTGCATAAAAAGGAAACTGTACATACAGTAGTATTGCACTGTAGTTACTGTGTGTGAAGTGAAATGCTGTACAACAGTGAAACGTGGGTAGTAAAAGAGGAGGAGAAATGAGAATGGCAAGAAGGATGTATGCTGGCAATGACAGACAGAATAATATGTACACAAAAGGGCATTTGGCATTCTGTCTATGGATGACTCTACACTGAATGCCAAGCAAAATGGTTTCCTGTACACCAGGAATCCATTTACTAAGCTAGGTGGTAACCATGTAACCAAATTATGGTGCCTGGTGGTTTACTGGGTAATTACGGCACTCCAATCGGATTGAGCCAGTGCAGGTTTATAGCCAAGAGATGGTTGCAGTTTATTGCTCACGTAATGCCACTCAGGGATGTGAGAGGTTGGTCACTCTCACCTTAAATGTCAGGACCAACTGACCTAGGCCCGGGCTTCTGTGCTCCTCACGAGGCAACACAGGATTGGATGATGAATGAGTGAATGAATATGTACAGGTGGATCAAAGTCAGAATGACATGGAGCAAATGTATGATGGTAGTCAGGAGTAACGTGCTTTACTGAAACTTATGTGAATGGGGGAATCCCTATAGACAGACTAATATAATGCATGATGAGATCACATAATGTTAGGGGCCTCGGAGTTAGAGCAAAACCAGAATGCTACAGCACCAAATAGAAACCACCATCCCATGAAAGGGTTACTTGTACAAGCACAGAACATCATCTTTCAACAATGTAAGAGAATTAAGTTCTAAATGAAGTGCATATGACATGGACTACATTGTGTATGTTTAACTTTACAGTCAATGGAGTGGCTGTTCCTCATACTTGTTGATACAACTTGTGGGACTCTGCCAGTTATTTTGAAAGCTCTTTGATGAGAGCTCCTTTCTAGTTTTCAGTCTTGTTCTGGATGTTATCCACCCTTCTGAGATTATTTTAAACATTATGTTGATAATCTATTTACATCGGTAAAATTCAGTGAAAATTGAAATCTTAACAAAAATTTGAGTACGGTCTTTATTGAAACTGTAACAGCACCATGCTTGAATCTAATGTACACATGAATCTAATGTACTCATGAACTGCCAAATAAGACATCAAGCAGCACTGTACAGTACACTGTCATAAGCTATTCTCTGAAATAGTGTACAATGAAACAATAATGTGTGTACAATTTACAAATTATATACAAAGGAATGAACTGTTCCACAATACAAGGTTGTACTCAAGGCACTTGGGATATCTTTACTGTTTCTTTTTTCTTCTTCTTTCTCAAATTTTCAACAGATGATATATTTTGTTACAGACTCAAGTTTATTACAAAATATTAATATGTGATTTCAATATATTCAACTAAGTCAACACAAGGGAAACATCTCTCATCTTGAAAGGGTTTATGACAGCTGTATCTGTCTAACCCCTTCAGTCTGAAAAGTCTTTCCTAACTTAAATAAAATCATCTGCTGATATAAGGAATAAACTGAATATTATGTCATTAGGCTGAAGAGGTTAAATCTTGTAAACACAGGCCTCAACATACTATTGCAGAAGCCACATACCCTAGAATATAGACTGTCACAACTAAACAGCCTTGGGTTAGTACTCTTGACAACTTAGAAGGCTGCACTCAGTCAACAGTTACATGTCAAGCCCGTGGCTATAACAACACAATACAGTATTATGTATGAAGTCTGTGCTACTGTTAGGTTTCATCCATGCCTGGTTTGTATCATACTTGCTCAGTGACACTTGTTTCTGCCCTCATTTTTATTTCTGGGTATTTACACATCAATATTAACAATAGTATAATTATTACAGAAAAGTTTTACAGAAAAGAATGTCTACTTTATGAACCATGGATTTGTTTTGTTTCATTTTTGAAGGCTCCAACATGCTTGCATGTATCGGCCTTTGTCACCTAATGGCAGCTCTCCATGCTGTTCGATCTCTGGCTGCTTCCCTATTTAGTCCCTTATCCCTTAAGTCACACTCAGTGACCTCATCCAGGTCTTTTTTGGTCTATCTCTAGTTACCCTACCCCTAACATTAACACTTCTCACTTTCTGCACCGAATTATCATCCCCCATCCTCTCCACATGCCCAAATCATCTCAATCTACCCCTCCTGATCACAGCACCAATACACTCCAGTCCCATCTTACCTCTCAACTTTTCCATCGTAAACCTAGCCCTCCCCAGGCCTCACATTCAAGGACATGCTGCACATCCACCTAATCATTGCCATTTCTGTATGTTTGAGCCTGCGACTATCATCTTCCTTTTCTGTCCAGGTCTCACTACCATACAGCATTATACTCCTAACATCTACATGCCATCTCAATATCCCTTCAGTCAGAGCTACAATACAAGTTGTACACCGATACAAGACTAGTGAAGGTACTATACACCTTTTTTTTTCTACTGCTACAAATACAAAAGTAATGCAGACAGTCAGCTGTTGCATTGTTTGATATCTGGAAATTTAAAATATTATGGCAAAGAAACTTTTACTTGTGGTCCTCCAGTAATGCAGGTACTGTATTTGCTTCCGCACCGACCTCACGTTAGGCAACTGTCGCGTTAGAGGGACTCTTGAAAACCCCTATTTCCTTCTGCACCCCTGCTCACAGTCCACGTTTTTCCCCCTTGTGGTGCAAATTTTTTTTATACCCTCCAATAAAAGCATTAATATATGGTTATCAAAAATACATTAGGTCAATAGAACTTTTTTATTTATTGTACCTTATGTGAGGAGAAGAGTACACACGTCGCCGGAGATGAGGTATAGGGGCAGAGCACGAGGCAAGCTGAGGAGGATGGTGTGGGTAGGAGTGGGTCGAGAGGGGAACATGGAAGGTGGGAGGGAGGTACGACGGGTACTGATTGGTTGGGTGGCTGGGAGAGTGAGAAAGGTGAAGCGTGACTGGCAGATGATGATGTCAAGTATGAGGCTGCATGACTCACATCGTATTACAGCCTGCCTGGTTCAAATTACCGCGTTACGCTAACAGTGCCCACGTTAGAATGTTTATTTCCTTCTGCAAATTGTGTCGTTAGAGCAATATTGCGCTACAGCAAACCGTGTTAGGGGAGGTCTGCCTGTATTTTGAGATCTAAAAGAGGAATGTTCTGTTAAGTACCAATATATGCTGGCTATTGGCAGTACTGTACAGTACTGCCCAAGCTACATTATTATAAATATATGTGATACTACTGGCTTTGAACAAAGGTGTTCTTATAATTCTGATATTATGAGTTATCTTTATCAGTGACTGATGCAGTACAGTGATGCCTTGTACCATACATTTAGTGTGAAGGGTTTCTGTAATATATTTTGTACCTTAGCTCACACAGTCATGAACCTGATGGACTGCAGAAGTCTTTCCACTTTAGCTGGTGTTTCCAGAAAGCTTGTCAAGGTTATATCAGTGTTGCAAGAACAGTATACCAGTACATGAAATACATTAAGTGCTGTGGTGTTGTATGCAGCACTACAATGAGGGTATACTAGGTTGTACAGTATTATAGGCTACATCTTGTTAGTGGTGTAGATAAGGGTTTGGAAAAGTAAACTCGGGTGTTAAGGGTGAACTTTCTGTTGGATGTATTTTGAAAGTCCCCACAGGGATAAGTTTTGGCTGAAGAGTTTGAATGACTGTGCTTGCCATTTGTTTGCACAATGTTTGGGTAATCCAACGGTGAGGGAAGTAGAGAATTTTTTTCAAGGTTGTGAGTGGGAAGCACCAGAAAGGAACTAGGAATAAGGATTCTGAGATGGCCTGCATATGTTCAGAAGACAGACCTTCAGGGTTGGTTGACAATGTGTACTGTAGAAGTGCTGAGGTACTGGGCCGTCGATGGGGAGGTAGATTGAGGAAGACAGAGGACAAGGTAGTGTATGCTGACCTCAAATGTAGAGGCATTATTAAAGAGCTGGCATAGAACACAGTAAGGTGGAAAGTACTATTAGGTGAACCTGCCTGACCCATGGTATATGGAAACTAGGCATAAAACCAATTATGAAATGATGAAAATGATGCATCTATATGGTACATTTTTTTTCTTTATGGTAGGTTGATGGAAAAAAAAAAAAAAATAATGGATGGGATGAGTATTGTGCTGAGGTAATTGACTGTGTGCCTCTCATGTTCAAGTGGTCCTTAAACAGGAGTACCTTTGTTTTGTGAAAGTGACCAATATTTGTAGCCTTTATGCACCATGATAATACACCGAGGGATTTGTTTCGTTTGTATTACTTTTCATGTTTTACACAATGTTTTACTAAGGTACATTTCCAGCCTTGGGACATATCAGAAAATGTAAAGTTATTGCAACAATATATCAAGGTCTTTCCATTTCAAAAGTACTAGCTGTGTGGTGGTGGTTGGTTTTCCTCTGCTGTCCCAAGAACATCTTTTTCTATTTCTGTGATGTTGATGTTCTGCAACTTCAGCGCTTTCTGTTGAAAAACAAATTAAAAACCATGTTACAATTTTATCAGTTATCATCATCATCATCTAAATCTAATCCTGTGCTGCCCCAAGAGGAGTGTAGAAGCTTGGGGCTAGGCAAGTTGGTCCTGACATTTAAGATAAGAGCGACCAGCCTCACTCACCCGAGTGGCATTACGTGAGCAATAAACCCCAACCAGCTCTTAGATGTAAACCGACGCAGGCTCAATCCGGTTGGAGCACCTTAGTTACCCACTAAACCACCAGGCACCATAGTTTGGTTATATGGTTACCACCCACTGAAGTAAATGGTTTCCTGATGCACAAGAAACCATTTGGCTTGTCATTCAGTGTACAGTCACCCATAAACTGAAAGGAAGAGGAATGAAAGAAGGACATAAGAGGAAAGAAGAAAAGGAGGAAGGAAGAGAAGAAAGGGCAGCCGCCCAAGAGCAGCACTATATCGAGTGAGTGGATAGTGAGCACCCCCATCTAGACTCTGGATAAAGTATAAATAATACATAATCAGAGAATTAAAAATAAAATGCTACATGTTAAAAGTTACTACAACCCCAGGATATTTGCATGCACATATTTTGAGTATACAGTGTAGAGTCATTATACAAAGATGTCAACCTTTGTGTCAAAATCAGAGTTGCTTAAAAGTATATAAATTATACATAATTTTAAAGCTTAATAATTGAATTTTGTGAATCTGAAGAGAAAAAGAGCCTAAACTGTCAACTAAGGGAGCTGCATAAAAAATTGTCCTATTATGTCACCGAAGAAAAATCAATACTGAATTTAGCAATTTTCATAACATCATTGACCAGAGTATGTTATTGTTTGGAATGCTGACATTGTGTTTTATTGAAAAATGCATCTATTTGAGTTGTGACTGACACTACAGTTGTTTACGTATATGTTGTGGTCAGAATGTAGCATGAACTTTAAATGGAAGCATTTCAGGAGTAATATGTCACGTTTTTTCCCCATTTTTCCCATACACAGCTAATGAACTGGAGAATACCAACATAACTTTATATTATAAATAGGCATCCCAAGGCCTTAATAATGTAGCGTTGGGATACTTTGAAACAAACCCTGGTAAGCCATATGGTCCGTCACACACGTTACATACCCACTGTGAGGAGCATTACCGGAAAATGATGTAACGTTTCTCATGCACACCTTTGAACAAAAAATCAAAGTAGCTGCACTGAAGTCCAGTGATAAAACCCCTGTGTTTGTTATTTAGTATGTTACCTTTAAGTTTTTATTCTTTCCAGACAGTAAATTGATTTTGCCTGGTACGTGGTGAGCATGCTTTACCATCATGTCTCCAATGACTCCAACCACTGGGTCATCTGTGACTATTTACACTTCAGTTGTTCAATGTGTCAAAGATGGAGAGATTGCTACAAAGCCATTAGCAGTAATTTCAAATACAGCCTTACGGCCTCACACTCTAGCCTTGAAGTTCAGGTGTTTAATAGTGCTATTTTTTATTATTTGAAGTCTGCTGGTATTCATTTTACACATGTATCATTGTGGACTGATGGGGCAGCAGCCCACTTCAAGAATAGGTATTCTATGGCAGCTCTAACCTTTTACAAAGACATCCACAACTGCACTGCTGAATGGAACTTTCAAGAAAGTTATCATGGCAAGGGCCCTCATGATGGGATTGGGGTTTGACTAAAATGGAATGTCTACAGGCGAGTTTTGCAAGGTCATTGTACAGTAAGGTCTGCTGTAGAATTTTATGAGGAGGCTGAACAAATAACAGATAAAACTGAACTAATGTATGTGTCTACTGAATATATAAACACTGAGAAGTCAAAATATGTAGAGATCTGGAAAAACTGTAAGGCAGCAAAATCCATTCAGCAGTGCAGGTCAGTAAAACCTCTTGGCCACTATAAAGTAGCACTGTATCACTTGACTGCAGACCAATCACCTTTTAAGCAGTGCTATCTTCAGGAAACTGGCTATGACCCACAATCTGACTCCAATACTAGCAGTGATAGGGAAAGTTCACCATCTCTTGCAGAAATGTCAGAGTCATTCATGTCCCAGCCTGAGTCACAGAGTACTACTGATATTGAGGCAACACAAAAACCATCCCCAGGTAACTATGTACTAGTCCATTACACTACCAAGAAGTTGTCGAAGCATTGTGTTGCAGCCGTAGAATCAGTTCTGGAGCCAGGCATGTTCGATGTTAATTATTTAAGAAAGAGAGGCACTGACAGAATGGGTGATAGCCAGTTTCATTTTCCTGACAACTCGGACAGAAACGAGATCTCAGAGAATATGGTTGTGCAGGTATTGCCAACTCATGTGTCAAGAATGACACACACATTCAAAACGGTGAACTTTCCTTCCTCAGTCAATTAGTCTAAAAGGATGAATTTTCCATCTTTGATGAGCAAGTAGTTGATCTTTAATTTTTGTGTTGTTTATATCACTGGTGTGATACACAGTTAGGCTTATCATGTAACTTTCACATCAATTACTGGCTGTAGGGTTACCTACATGTTAGGCTATAAGGTAATTTATGTTCATAATATTCAAAATTACATTGTTCTTTTCCGCTGCATCACCCCCAACCCTGCTTTACAAGAATCATGTTTTGGTTAATTTATCATGTGTTTCACATTAATACATGATTTACATTGTTTTGTGATACAATTACTGCAACTTTCATAAGAGATGATTTTGTAATTATATGAAAAACAAAATTGGCACAAGTAATGTTTCTCACTTTTCCTGTAATGTTTCTCACGGTCACATTTCCCTTAACAGTAGCAAAATTCTTAGGAGAAATAGAATTTGCTGGGTATGGTTATGATCCTCATACATTGACATATTACTGATATAAAGCACTTCTTGATTGAACCAGTAAAATCACAGAGTTATTGAAAATATTCATGCAAAGTAAAAGGTGGGGTAGCATCGCGATAACGTTTCTCACGCCACCTTTAAAAATCTTTAAAAAATCAGAATAAAAACTTATGAATAATCTGATTATGGGATAATGTAGTGTGAGGTGTTGGTAGTATACCTTGCAAACGGCATTTATTTACAGTATATTCCCTACATAAGAAAATACAAGTGAGAGTAGACCAGTAACTTGTCTCTGAATGTAACGTTTCTCACAATGGAATGACCTTGTAATGAATTACTTGTGACAAATATACCAGAGCCTTTATGAAAGAAACTACACTGTGGACGTACTGTAAAAGGTTGTTTTTGCACATTCAAAAAAAGTATTCACCTACAATTACTTTGAAGTAGTGGCTCAAAGCATTTAAGAATTAGGTGGGGGCGCTTACCATCCACTCACTCGATGTAGTGCTGCTGTTGGGTGTCTGCCCTTTCCTCTTCTCCATCCTTCTTTCTGTCCATCCTCTTCGGTCTTCCTTTCCTTCATTCTTTCCTTGTCCTTCTGCCTACGGGTAACTTTACACTCCCTCTTCTGTCTTTCTTTCCTTCATTCTTTCCTCTTCCTTCTGCCTGTGGGTGACTCTACACTGAGTGACATGCCAAATGGTTTCCTGTACACCAGGAAACCATTTACTATGCTGGGTGGTAACCATATAACCAAATTTTGGCACCTGGTGGTTTAGTGGGCAATTATTGTGCTCCATTCGGATTGAGCCAGTGAAGGTTCATATCCAAGGGGTGGTTGGGGTTGACTGCTCAGGTAATGTCACTCAGGGATGAGTGAGGCTGGTCACTCTCATCTTAAATATTGGGACCAACCACCTAGCCCCGGGCTCCTACACTCCTCATGGGGCAATGTAGGATTGGATGATGGATGGATGGATGAACTTTTTATGTACATGTATGCTTGCTGTTGTTACTAATACTGCATGAACAAATTTTACAAACGGAACACACTATCCATCCACAGGGTATGCGGCCAGAACATGTATCTGGCTAAGGGAAGATGGACACCCCTGCCTTGCATAGTGCCAGGTCACCTTTGGGCAAAGCATAACATCCATTTGCCTATTAAAAAGGTAGTAGGTGAGTGGTTATCATTATACCAGAAGGTACTATAAAAGGAGTGACATGGGCAAAAGGTCTGGTAGCTTGCCTTGCACAGGATTCTCAGGCTGAAAACTCCACCATATTTACCAGGAAGTCAAAGTCTGGGCTGAGATTACTACTCACAGACATCGTATACAACTTATCTTTTGGTGGGCTATGCTCTCTACCTTTTCCTTGCACCTCTTCATTTAGAAGGACCCTGTTCTGACCCCGGTAAGGTGCTGTCTGCCACAGGAAGGTGGCTGCTTGCTTGTAGTCAATGCATCTGCTCAGCCAAAAATTTGCCAGAAAGACTGGTATAGAACTGCAACAGCAGCAATGACTATCCAGCCTGTTCAAGACTTATTTGCCTTTGGAAAAAATAAACAGCAACAACACACTGAACTCATCAATCTCCTGGTTAAAGATCTTTTGATTCAGTGTACCTTACATGAAAATAAAATTTATTTTCATGTAATGGCCATTTTCTTCTAACATTTAATGTGAGAAGAGAATGGCCATTGCACACCGCCTACAATGGGTGATGGCACTGGCATAGTTCAGAGCAGACTGAACTCACCAGTGGTATCGCCTACTGGACACAAATTCTTACAGAACTTCTGTTATAGCTCCTTTCCTTGATCTGGGGGTTGTATTCTTGTAAGCACAGATTCAGGCTTTTTTGCTCTTTCTTAATGATTTATCTTAAATACAGTACTGAGTACTGACTATTAGCAAACAGTGTAGCTACTAGTAAGAAAATATGGCACACACTGGTATATTAACCCTAGTTCAGTAGCGTCGTCCGGGATTCCGAATTTAGGCCTACTTTGCGTTGTGGAGGAGACGCTCCAAGGCCTATGGCGCTCAGCTGCCATGACATTTCAGTTTGTACTCTGTCCTGTGTGTGTGAGGTGTGTTTGTGTTGCTCCTGTTTTTTTCTCATTTGCTGTAGCCAATTGTCCGGTATTCCGTACAACGCTATTAAAATAGGACCTTGTGAGTGTGCCTACGAAACATATACGTGTACTGTAAAATGTCGAATTTTGTCTAGGGAGGCTGGAGCATATCGGGGGACATCTGGACTTCATGTGTGGCACAAGTCATCACCATCAGGCAACACTGTGGCTGGTAGTGGTGAAAAGATTACAAGGATGTAGCATTGTTTGTCATTTTTCCACTTTTTTTGTTTTATTTTTTGTTATGTTGTTTTAGTTAAATACATTTAGTTCATAGTTCCTAGAGTTAAGATTAGCGTCTAATTTAAGCGAAAATTTGTTGAAATAAACAGTACCATTCCTATATGTATATTTCTACCCCCAAAGTTTGTCCGGGATTCTGGACATCGCTAGTAGGCACGTGATGCTGACAACGCTAATATTCCAGGGTTAAATAACTTCACCTTTACACATGACTGGTAAGCTGTAAAAATGTTGTTGCAGTCCTTGTCCTCTTCAGCCAGACCTTTCAGAAATTTTTCAGCAAACCACCTATTGAAGCAGGTGTCATATGTCTTCTTTAGTTCACTGCATTCTTCCCCAACGCTATTCATTTTATAAGTCTGAAAAGAAAGAAAAACAATTCATGCACAATACTACAAAGTAAGCACCTTAACATCATTACCACTGAACTGTAATGCAGAATGTTAGCATTAACATCCAGTCCTAATTGCCCCATCAAATTTGTAGGGTCCCAGAGCTACGCTAATCAGATTAAAGGGATGGCAAATCTTGACGGCTGACAACAAGAGGAAATAATATGTCCTCTTGTCGTCACATATTATGTGACTACAGCTAATGTTATAAAAAAGGAATATACCGTATATACCGTGTCTGGTCCTTGGCCTCTGACTGATGCTGCTACTGTGAGACAGGCAACAAGCATGATGCAGATGGGGAAGGCAGCAGGTGTTTCTGGGCTGACTGCTGAAAAGCTGGAAGCCTCAGGATAGCTATAGGAGTGAGGTTAGTCACAGACCTGATAAATATGATTAAATATGAGTATGTTGTTCCCGATGATTAGCTGAAGAGTGTAATTGTAAATGTGTACAAGGGGAAGGGTGATGCCCTGGAAAGAGGAAATTATAAAGGAATAAAGCCTTTAGACCAGATAACGAAGGTAATGGAGAGAGTCCTAGAAGGTATGATTAGAGAAAGAGTGAATAATGATGATGTGCAGTTTGAGCTAATGCCAGGCAAAGGGACCACTGATGCTATATTCATTGTTTGACAGCTTCAGGAAAAATATATAGGAAAGAAAAGGGAACTGTACTTTGTTTTTGTTGATTTGGGGAAGGCCTTTGACAGAGTCCCTAGGGAGGTGGTGAAATGGGCAATGAGAAAGCTTGGGACTGAGGAGTGGCTGGTTAGGGTGGTTATGGCCATGTACGTATGTGGGTGCTTGCACCCAGGCAAGGGTGAATGGATATTTGAAGGATGAGTTTCCCATGAACACTGTTGTGCACCACGGGTCAATTTTAAGCCCCTTGTTTATCATGGTACAGTACCTGAAGCCCTCTCATCATCTCATGTGACTTCAGAAATGGACTCCTGTAGGAGATGTATGCTGATGATTTGGTGTTAACTGCAGAGAATGGAAGGGAGGTGGAGGAATGACTTAGGATGTGGAGAGATGGTATGGGGCATAAGGGCTTATGAGTTAATGTAGATAAAACAGAAGTGATGGTACCATATCTAGGGCTGGTGGCAGTACTGTCAAGGAAGAGGGAGATTGGCCATGTGCAATTTGTCAAGGGCATGGGAAGTAATTCCATCTTGTGCTGTGTCTGTGATAAGTGGGTGCATAAGAGATGTAGTGGTATTGGAGGCAGACTGTGAGATAATGCTGATTTCATGTGTGTGATGTGTCAGGGAAAGCAGGTGGAGACTGTCAGGTGTGAAAGAACTGAGCTTGCTGGTGAGTCTCTTGAGTGTGTGGAAGTTTTGTTATTTGGAAGACATGTTATGTGCAGGAGGTGGGTCTGAAGCTAACTCTGTGGCTACAGTAAGGAGTGGCTGGAAGAAGTTCATGGAGCTGTTGCTTCTCCTGACACTGAGAGGGCTCTCCCTTATTGTATGCAGCATGTATTATAAGTGTAATGCTGCATGGTAGTGAGACTTGGGTAGTAATGGCAGAGGATATTCACAGGCTCAAACATACAGCAATGACAATGATTAGGTGAATGTGAAGTGCATCCCTGAGTGTGAGGCCTGGGGGGTGCTAAGTTTATGATGGATGAGTTGAGGGGTAGGATGGGACCGGAGGCATTGGTGTTGTGATGAGGAGAGGTAAACTGAGATGGTTTGGAGAGGATGGGAGATGATAACTGGGTGCAGAATGTGAGAAGTGTTAATGTTAGGGGTAGAGTTGCGTGAGGTAAACAAAAAAAGACCTGAGACGAGGTCACTGAGTATGACAATAGTGAAGCTGCCACAAATCGAGCAGCATGGAGAGCCGACATTAGGTGACCAAGGCCGACGCATGCAAGCATGTTGGAGGCCAAAAACAAACGAAAGAACAAACAATACATATATACTGTGTGTATATATATATATATATATATATATATATATATATATATATATATATATATATCCATTCATCCATCATCGATTCCTTTGTCGCCCCATAGAGGAGCGTAGGAACCTGGGACTATGCAAGCAGGTCCTGACATTAAGATGAGTGACCAGCCTCACTCATCCCTGAGTGGCATTATGTGAGCAATAAACCCCAACCATCCCTTGGATACAAACCTACACAGGCTTAATCCAATTGGAGCACCTTAATTACCCACTAAACCACCAGGAGACATAATTTGTTACATGGTTACCACCCAGTGTAGCCACCCATAGGCAGAAGGGAGAGAAAAGAAAGACAGAAGAGGGAGTGTAAAGTCACCCGTAGGCAAAAGAAAGGGGAAAAATGAAGGACAGAAAGACAGAAGAGGAAGGAATGAGAGGAAAGGGCAGACCCAAAGTAGTACTACACTGAGTGAGCAGATGGTGAGCCCCCCATCTACCACAAATTATATATACTGTGTATATATATATATATATATATATATATATATATATATATATATATATATATATATATATATATATATACACGTTATGCATCAAGAAACACACTGCACTGTATGCCAAATCATGGGAAGGGTTACTGGCAACAAAAAAGGGATACTGCTTGCTGCTAGGTATGGCCCAACGTACATAAGCAGCGGCAAAGGTTAAGGAGTACTTAAAGTAAAATGAATCCCAGTGACGTTCTTCAATACAACGTGAATATAGTAGTAAACCTCAGGTGGTGCATGGCTCATAAAGCAAGACTAAATGAAATCAAAAGGACAAGACCCACTCATGATATGGGGCTAGTCTATTATACATTATTACCTTCTGAACAGTTAACTCATCAAGTACACCACAGGTGATGTAACAGAATTAATGTGATCCACGGCTGATTAGAGACAGAAGCTTCTGCTGGTCCATTCCCCAGGCCACACAATTCCCCGTCAAAACAAGCCCCATCATTTAATAATTTACTAAATGAAAGTAACCGATTGTTACTCGACATTACCATGGTCATTCAGTTCTGTGAACTTTACATAATTCGTATACCACCTAAACGATAGTCCTTACTTTGCTTTTTGCTTGACTTTTATATAATATCATCAACATAAACGCCATCATCACTGAAAAACGACAGAATTGTGCAAAATATTCAAGGAATTTTCTGACCTTTTCAAGTTTTCATTGATTTTCCGGAGTATATTTGTGTTTAACAACTTTTTAAAGCAATGTTTCGGGCAACTCTGAGAGAAGCCACAGTGTAGAGGGTAGTGAAGTGGACAAGCTGTGACTGCACAAGGAAGAAGAATAATCCAAAGACAGTGGAAGTTTGCTAGTGTTGTGCATAGCTTATTTCTCTTATAAGCAACGAACTTCAAATTTTGAGATGATGTCGAGGTCCCTGAGAGCAGAAACACGTTCTAGGGGGAAGGAGGACACTAAGAGGAATATGCAAGCGCTGGACAAAGTTCGAAGATGGCAAGTACCCAAGCTTGTTCGTCACCATTTTCCACGTACCGGTAGCTGTCAGCAGTATAGCAGTTCAGAATGTGCATTGTGATTGGTGGTGATTAGTTTAGGACATTAGCTTCAGCATGTAAGGGTGCATTATCTGTATGCTTGAGGTATAAAGAAGGCAATATCTTCATAGTTACCCACTAGCTTTATCAGCTAATCTCAGTGTGAATTTCAGTGATACTATCTCAGACAAATGGGTATTGGGGGTAGATAAAGAAACAGGAATTGTATCATAATTTCCATTGTCTAACTTTGAAATTATACACAGTTCACAGCCACTGAAGGTATTGTGATGTTTATATACAGTACGTAGATATAAATGCCACATCACCCATTCTTCAGTACAGCGGCAATGGGTTGTAATGACTGGAAATGAAACTTAACAAAGTAATTACTGATCTGGCTGAGATTCAATCTCAGGCCCTCGCGCTCCAAATGCGTGCATGTTACCACTGAGCCAAAGAGAGGATCCGTGCTTTGCCTCTAGGCAATGGGGACTTTTATAGACCCCATTACGTCACCCATCTCTCCCCTTGGAGATTCATTTGGTGAGTTTCGAACACCCTGGCAGTGTAGCATCAGAGGCCACCATTGGGTACGCTGCGGACCATATACCGAGCAGCTCATCCTTGGGATGTAAGGACTAGGATGCTGTCAGCTAACCAACAACATCCCCAGTACAAAAGAAAAGGGGAAAAAGAAGTGTGTGGTAATCATAGGGGCATTTGTCTTCTTAGTATAGGGTAATAGGAAAAGTATATGGTAGGATACTTATTGACAGAGATAGGGAAATAACAGAGGAATTAAGTTGGAGAAGAACAGGGCAGTTTTAGGAAGGGAAGAGGTTGTGTAAATCAGATATTCATCCTTAGGTCTTTAGTGGAAAAGCTTCTAGGGAAGGGAAAGAGGTTGTATGTGGCCTTCATGGATCTGAAGAAAGCATATGACAGGGTGGATAGACAAGGAATGCGGAAAGTATTAAGAATATATTGAGTAAATGGGAAGTTGTTCAATGGCATGAAGAGTATGTATGAAGGGGCAAAAACTGCTGTGGATAAGGAACTGAGTGAATTTATCTATTTGAATGTTGGATTGAAACAGGGCTGTCATGTTCCCATGGTTGTTCAAACTGTATATGGATGGGGTTATAAAAGAGGTACAAGGTAGAACAGTGGATATTGGAGTGACCCTATACTGTTGATTGTAGATGATACCATGCTGAATTGTTAAGTGAAGACAAAGGGGAACTGCAAGGCTTGGTGAATGAGTTTGGGAGTGTGTGTAAGAAACAGAATCTAAGGGTGAATGTAGGGAAGATTAAAGTTATGGTCTTTGGGAGAAATGAAGCCTCTGAATGTACAGTGAGGCAGGATGAGGAGGACATGGAAAATGTGAGTGCAAAGGCATGGAAAATTTGAGTGCATTTAATTACTTGGGTGGTGTGATGAGTAATGAAAGCAGTGATAAGGAACAGGGAAGTGAGCATGGAAGTAAAAAAGTTGCTGCACGACAGTACAATATTGTGATACCAACCCTAACATATGGAAGTGAAGCTTGGACCTTGTTGGAAGGACACAAGTCAAGAGAGCAGTGGAAAAGAGTTTTTTGAGGGGAGCATGTAGAGTTATGTTGAGAGATGAACTGACAAATGAGGAAGTGAAGGACTGTTGTGGCGTGGATGTGATAGAAAGCAGTAGGAGAAATATATTGAGGTTGTTTGGCCGTGTGGAGAGGATGGAGAGAAAGTGAAAGACTAACAAGGTGAGTGTATGTGCATGAGATGGAAGGGAGGAGAGGGAGGGGGAGGCTGAGGATGAGATTGAAGGATGGAGTGGAGAGGTATATGAGGGGGGGGGGTCAACTGGGAGCAGGGCAGCGAAATGGCATTGGACAGGGCGACATGGAGGCGATTTGTTTGTGGCCACCCCTTGTGGGATTGAGATGTCTTGTAATAGATTGATTGTTTAAGATTAATGAAGACTATTATGCTCATTCCAACTATTATTGCTTTTTCTGTCTTTCAGGGAGAAGAAATGGATAACTATACATGACACAACTATGAAGATTTATAAATGGGTTCCAGTTACTCAAGATGTACGTATTATTTAACTCCCTTCAGTGCCACGATGTACAGTATGTTGTGCTTCTCTTGTTGCTATCAGACTTGATATACTGTACTTCTCATAAGATTTTTTGAACTGGAAGGTTTATTTAGATTTAAGTAACTCGTCACTATTAGAGATTATTCTCAGTAAAACTGTTTGGTAGTAGTTTGATTAAAGTGAAAAGGGCATCATAGTAAAGCTGTTGATATTGCTAGAAGAATCTGTCTCTATATCCTGGTTTTCCACTGTTGATGCCTTACAGAGATTTCCGTTTCCTTGATTGTTACACTTTTCATTACTAAGACAGTTTTGCTTTAATGATTATATATCTCTCGTGATGTTTACTGCTCTGATTTATTATTTAATGGCCATACCACCACATACCTTTCTAAACTGACCCAACATTTCTGAGGTATTACTGTACAGTTTTGTTTTACCAGGAGCGTAAAAAGAAGAGTGGAAGCAGTGCAAACAAGGAGAACCGAATTTCAAGCCGAGATAGCAGTATGTCTGCATTTCAGATGGGTGGAGATGACTCTAATACAGGTACTAATACATTGATACCATACTTTTCAATTTGTTGGAAATGTGTTTATTGTTACTATTACTTAAGTACTATACACTCATGTTTGTATCTCAGCAAACAGACTTTTGGGTTGGTTTCAGATTCAGTGGTGAGGTTCAAAATATGTTACAGTTTTTTAGTTGCTTAAGTCATTCATTAAAATTCCATTTATTATTGCCATCTTCTGGACAATACTGTAAACCAGTTGGCTGCAGGAAATTAGCTACATCGGCTGGGCACTTGTAGATATGTTACAGTCGGCGCAATGGAAGTCTGGACCCTCTAATTTGCACCATGTATTTGGCAGGGTCCAAGAAATGTAGGAAAATTCCTATAGTCGGTGGATTTTTTTGTGGTGGCTTCTAGCAACTTTATAGGCTTACTACCAAATGCTGTGAGATTATGAGCTCAGTGCCTGCCTGACTGGATGGGAAAGCACGTCAGATTTTCTTGTCCTGCCTGGCACTTGTTAATTTCAAAGCTCTCGTTTTCACACCCTGCTCTGTCTTAGTGAATCATTGGAGATGGGTCCCAAGCCATTAACTGATGTAGAAAAAGCCTGAATTTTAACTATGAGAGAGGAAAATGTAAAAATTAAGGATATTTGTATTCGAACTGGGCGAGGAAAATCTACCGTCATGGCACTCCTCGCTGCTGCCCGCCACCTGCCAAAAAACACAATTCCCCAACATAAAGACAGGCTAGGACCTAAAAGGAAGACATCACCAACTACAGACAGGTTGCTGAAGCAAGCTGTGATAAAAGACTCACGTTTGACTGCTAGACAGCTGAAAGATATGTACCCAGAATTGCTGAAAGATGTGTCTGAAAGAACCATACAGCATCAACTTCAGAAAGACTTCAAGATCCCCAGCCGTACTGCTGCACTGAAGCCTCTCCTTAATTTTTACATTTTCCTCTCTCATAGTTAAAATTCGGGCTTTTTCTACATCAGTTAGTGGCTTCGGACCCATCTCCAATGATTCACTAAGGCAGAGGAGGGTGTGAAAATGAGAGGTTTGAAATTAACAAGTGCCAGGCAGGACAAGAAAATCTGACGTGCTCTTCCACCCAAAGTCAGGCAGGCACTGAGCTGATAATCTCACAGCATGTGGTGGTAAGCCTGTAAAGTTGCTAGAAGCCACCAGAAAAAAATCCACTGACTACAGGAATTTTCCTACAATATTTCTTGGACCCTACCAAATATATGGTGCGAATTGGAGGGTCCAGACTTCCATTGCTCCGACTGTAAGTTGAAGGTGTGTTTTCTGAGCAAGGTGTATGAACGTATTAAGGTGCGAGGGGCTGCATGACAGAGTGGGTTGCTTTGTGATTTGTATTTTAGATACTGAAGCAGAGAAGAGCACTGGTCATGTTGCAGTGTGGCTTGATGCACTCGAGTCTCAGAAAGGTCTATTTCTGTAGGATGAATGCCTTGTGGGGGTTCATGAAGGTACTGCATGTCTGGAAGTTTTGGGTTACATTGAATCGTTAAAAATATCATGGCAGCATAATAATGGAGGTCATTGCCACCGTATTACAAGAGTAAAAGCAGAACAAGGGTAAAATATTCACATATACTGTATACATAATGGTATAATAAATAAAAACAGTTACTGAGCATTTACAGTAAATCAGTATAAAAATGTCAAGGTCACATTATAAAACTATGCATAAAAACTATAGCTGATTGAGGAAGCCGTAAGTTTTGGCTGGCTGTGGTGGTTATGTATTTATGTTTATATGTAGAGTATCTTATGCATTTTTTGAAGTGCATGTAGGTGTTATGATTTGCAAATGTGTGTAAGGTTATGCCTGTGAGGTAGATTCAGGATTCCAGGGGCATGAATGATGAGTGAGTGTGCAGCCCATTTCATTGGTAGCATGCTTGATCAGTTCACCCTCTGTAATGTTTTTCTTTTCTCTTGCTTTCTGGGCCCAACCATACTCCATCTTTAGGTAGGAAAGAGGTTGGGATGATTATAATGATTGATTACGCACTCATAGAGAGGTTGATGCTGGGAATGGTTGCTGATACGAGGGCTGTGAGAGGACAGTGTGGAGGTCTCTCAGATCTTATGATTGTGGTATGCAAGCTCAAGCTGAGAGGAATGAGTTGGACCAGGAGAGAGAGGAGCAGTCAGGGAGAAAGACTGAAAGTTGAGAAGCTGAGGATCAAAGAAATGGCAGGTGAATACAGGACCAAAGTAGGGGAGGAGTTGGAATCAGTGAATTGGAATGAAATGGATCTGGACTGCCTGTGGGATGCATATGGGGATTGCTTAGTTAGGAATGCTAAGGTGGTGAGTGGTGTGGCAAGAGTAACAACAAAGAAGAAAGGTATGGGATGGTGGGATGAAGAGGCTAAGAGAGCAGTGGAGGAAAAGAGGAAGAAGTGGCTTGAGTGGTTACAGGACAGGGGTTCAATTGAAAAAAGAACTGAATATATTGAGGGCAAGAAGCATGTAAAGACACTAGTGAAGAGGAAAAAGGAGGAGGTAAATGATGATTTAGAAAGAAAAATAAATGCAAATTACTTAGAAAATAGGAAGTTATTCTGGAAAGAGATGCAGAAATGTAGAAGTGAACGGGGAAAGAAATGTGAAAGTGTGAAGAGTGTAAATGATTCGGTATATTATTAACCCATGGGGATGAAGTAAGGACCAGATGGAAAGAATATTTTGAAAGCCTGATGAATGGGAATAGAAAGAGCAGAGCTTCTGTAAACATGATTGGTTTTGGGGGTGTGCAGAAACGGAATGCAGTGCCAGGAAATGTGACACTCGCACAGGTGAAGAATGCGTTGAAGTGGCTGAAAAATGGGAAAGCAGCTGGGGCTGATGAGGTGTATGCAGAGGTGATTAAGTGTAGTGGAGCAAGCAGAATGAAGTGCTTGTTGGAGATATGTAAGAAGGCATGGATGAGTGGAACTGCCAGCAGAGTGGAAAAAGGCTGTGATTGTACTTCTGTACAAATATAAAGGTGAGTGAAGTGAGTGCAAGAATTGTTGTGGCATAAGTGCATTGAATGTTGTAGGGGGAGTATATGGAAGAATTATTATAGAGAAAGCAAGAGAGATATCAGAAGTCTAAGTGATTGATGAACAGGGTGGTTTTAGGGGTGGTAGAGGATGTGTGGATCAAATATTTGCAGCGAAGCAGATAGTGGAGAAGGCTTGTGGGAAGGACTATAAGGTGTTTATGGCATTTATGGATCTGGAAAAAGGATGGTAGGTGGGGGTGCTCACCATCCACTCACTTAATGTTGTGCTGCTTTGGTTGTCTGCCCTTTCCCTTCTTCCATCCTTCCTCTTCTGTCTTTCTTTCCTTCACTCTTTCCTCTTTCTTCTGCCTACATGTGACTTTACACTCCCTCTTCTGTCTTTCTTTCCTTCATTCTTTCCTCTTCCTTCTACCCATTGGTAACTCTAAACTGAGTGACAAACCAAACGGTTTCCTGTACACCGGGAAGCCATTTACTATGCTGGGTGATAACCATATAACCAAATTATGGCACCTGGTGGTTTCGTGGGTAATTAAGGTGCTCCATTTGGATTGAGCCTGTGTACATTTATATCCAATGGGTGCTTGTGGCTTATTGCTCACGTAATGCCACTCAGGGATGAGTGAGGCTGGTCACTCTCATCTTAAATTCAGTATCAGAACCAACTTGCCAAGCCCCGGGTTCATTCTCTCCTCATGGGGTGACATGGGATTTGATGATGGATGGATGGATGGAAAAAGCATAGGACAAAGTAGATAGAGACGAATTGTGGAAGGTTTTGTGCATGTACAGTGTAGATGGTAAGCTGGTAGATACCGTCGAGTTTTTATGGTGGTAGTGAAGCATGTGTAAGGGTTAATGGGCATCTAAGTGCATGGGTCACTATCAGTGCCGGCTTGTGACAAGGTTGTGTGATGTCCCCATAGTTGTTCAATATATACATGGATGGGGTGATGAGAGAAGTAAAAAGACGAGTAATGGAGGGGTGTATGGCATTGGTAATGAATGGTGAAGGATGGACTATCTCAAATTTGTTGTATGCTGATGATGCAGTGCTACTTGCAAATAGCAGACAAGAAGTTGGTAGACTAGTGCAGAGTTTTGCTGATATCTGTGAGTGTCGTGCCTTGAGATTAATTGCAGGAAAGTGTAAAGTGATGGTAATTGAGAGAGAAGGTGACTCCCAGTGTGATGTTACAGTGAATGGAGATAGACTGGAATTGGTGAAAGAGTTCAAATACCTGGGTACTGTGACAGAAAAGAGAGGAAAATGTGCAAAAGAAGTGGAAAGTAGAGTGACACGAGGAAGGAAAGTAGCTGGTTCTATGAAGGCTTTGATAAGAAACAGAGCCTTGAATGTTGCATCTGTGTGAGGCTTACATGAAGGAGTGTTAGTGTCAACTTTATCATATGGATGTGAGATTATGGTGTGGCAATGAAATGAAAAGTCAAGAGTGAGACCAATGGAGATGGGACTGCTGAGGAGTGTATGTGGAGTACAGAGAGTGGATAGGATACGAAATAATGTGATTCATGCAAGATGCAGAATGAGGAAGTCTGTGGACACCATGCTCGAAGAGAGCGTAATGAGATGGTATAGCACTACTTGAAACACACATGACAGTACCATAGGTGTTGGGGACAGCTCAGTCAGTTATTATGGGGATAGTTGTGGCAGTAGGAGTAGGACACGAGTAAATGATGCAGGGAAGATACCTATAACACTGACTGAGCTCTTCTCACAACACACAAGAAATCGCCTGATGGAGTGGAAGTGGAGCGTTTTATGTACAGTGTACAGTATGTGGACCACCCTGAACATAGGCTGGTTTCTGTTGCAGCCATGTCCATGATGAGTGACTCCCAGGATGCAACTGACTTCTCCTCCACGCAGTTCAACATATCTGAGGACTCCAACTCTGAACCCCCATTCAAAAAGAAGATGCTTGAGGGCTAATTAGTAACATCAGCATATATCGGTAAGAAATATAGGCAGTTCTTGTCATGAGTCAAGGATGTGCTCTAAATTGAAACATATTCTTGTTTACCTGGGATTTTTGTAGTGCATCATCCTCTGAGATTTATTTTTCCAGTGACACTGAGTATTGTCCTATGTGTTACTAATGGACAGGATGGAGAATGAGAGATTGACTAGAAGAGTGTATGTGAGGTGGAGGGGAAGACCAAGAATGAGATGGAGGGATGGGGTGGAGAGAAATGTGTGAGAAGAGGGTGTGAATTGGAGGGAGGCCAGCCAAATGGAAGAGGACAGCAATGTGGCCAGTGTATGTTGCCACTCCTTATTGGATTAAGATGTCTGGCAATAGATACAGATAGATGTTGCTGATACCAGCAGTGTTGAAATTTTAATCATAAAGTATATGGAATGCACTGGTGAAATATGGAAACTAAATTGGTCAGAAAGAAGTGCTATAAAGTCTTCTGTGTTAGCAAGAAGGCTGAAGCTCTGTATCACAATTTTTTCAATACTCTTGGTCCAGTAAGTTGAGTAGGCAAGTCAGCCTTATAGATGGGAATGAAAATAATTGGGGTTTTTTCTCTAGTTAACAAGAAAATGTCAGAAAAGGCAACTTATGACAAGGACTTGCTGTATTATTTATGTTACCACAGAATGTGGTAAATGTTTTTGGTGTATCAGATAGAGCCAGGATTCAGGGGGCTTGAATTATGAGTGAATGGAAGCGTGGCCCATTGGACTGGGCAAACTTGGGCTATCTGGACGCTGCCACTCCTCACCCTGCCCTAGGGTGGGAAAGGAGGTCGGGATGATGATGAATTAAGTAACGGATGTTAATTTACTTTTCCATTTCCATAAGAGAATAAAATTAAAATCTACCAGTTGACAAGATGAAATTTGATGTTTTTAGACAGCCTAAAAAGGTTACAGCTTTTTATAACATTTAATTAAATTTATGTTTTGTATCTGTCATTTCTTGATCAGTGTTAAGATTGTAGTACAGTATGATTATGTATTGCTGTAGTATTACCTGTGTAGTGTTGTTTTCAAAATGATCTAGGTGTCAAGCACTGTAGATGTAGCTGTTGATTTTAACCCCTTCAGCATACTGATGTCTTTAATATATTCTTGCTGTTGCCAGATCAGTTTCATTAACTTGGGATAGCCTGCTGATAGTCATGGAGTTAAGGAAGGTTGTATAGGTGGGGGCACTCACCCTCCAATCACTCAGTGTAGTTCCACTCTTGGATGACTGCCCTTTCCTCTCTTCCTTCATTCCTATCATCTTTCTTTACTTCATTCTTTCCTCTTCCTTCTGCCTATGGGTGACTCTGCACTCCTTCTTGTCTTTCTTTCCTTCATTCTTTTCCTCCTCCTTCTGCCTGTGGGTGACTCTACACTGAGTGACAAGCCAAGTGGTTTCCCGTACACCTTTGGTCGCTATATCCGGGGAAAGTTTGCTCTGAAAATGGTGGGTCGTTATATCCGAAGTTCGCTATAAGAGGGTTCGTTATATCAAGGGTTTACTGTGTATATATTTTCATATACTGGTGGTGCCTGACTTACAATGGGGTTACATTCCGATAAACCCATTGTAAGTGGAGCACAGGTCTCCCTCGTTTTACGATTGGTATGCGTTCCTAGAAAGGCAATCGTAAACCAAAATATCGTAAAGCGAAATTAAGGTTAAATGGGATAAATAGGGATGCGTTCCTGGACTCATGTATAAGGAACCCAAGACCCATACAAGTGATCTAATATGCAATAATAATGATGATGTTTTATGTATTAGAGTCGTGCTTGTCTCCCCAGCTTTCTTAATGTTGACAGCATGCTTTATAACAGTCGATATATACAGTCGACTGTGCAAGACTCATGGAATGAGCGATGGAGTTTGCCCCCTCACCTGCTTCATGCTGCTTCACAGTATTAAGCTTAGACTCCAGGGTTAAGGACGTTCTTGCTTTCTTTGGCTTCATATCACCAGCACCAGATGTTGCAGGGCGTTTACAAGACATCACGGTGGTGGCACTAGGGGTGCAAAATATGAAGACCAGGAGAAATAGTAATATCATGGGCACTGATGCACAGAGGTTGTATGCTGAAGAAGCACGCGGGTGAGACTGGCAAAAGCGCAGGAAACTGTGTGGGTGAGGCGGGTATGCCATGCATCTCTCAGCTGATCTGCCTGTGAGTGCAGGATTTATACATGCCCAGTCGTAAATGCGAGGGAGCTAAATCATAAAATGAACACTTGGTACTAAAGAAGAAGGATCGTAAATGCAAAATATCGTAAAACGAGGGAGACCTGTACTGTATATCGTAATTCGAAAATGCATTTAATACACCTGACCAACCAAACATCATAGCCTGATCAAGCCTACCTTAAATGTGCTTAGAACACTTACATTAGCCATCAGTTGGGCAAAATCAACACAAAGCCTGTTTTATAATAAAGTTTTGAATATCTGTAATTTATTGAATACTGTACTGAGATCATCGATTGCAAAAGTCAGAGTTCACAACTTCATGTGCGATGGCCATTACAGGCTTGCTGCCTTCATGCTGGACAGTTATCTTGAGTTTCATCTCGAGTAATTGCCTTCCTCTTCTCACCAGTAGCAGGAGAGCAGTTGGGCATTTCGTAGACATGATGGATGCACAAAACACATTGTAGATATAGGGGGTATCCAAGTAAACGACGGCAACACAGGACACTATAGAGTGTGGGTTGTATACACTAGCAACTGCATGGCAGACTGGGAGATCTGGCTCACCCCTGCTGCCCACCATCACGAGATAGTATTGTACCGCATATCACTAGCCCGGGAAAAGATAAAAATTCAACATTAGAAGTACGATTCCTACTGAATGCCTATCGCTACCGCACCATCATATGTCAAAAAATCATGTCAGACCATTGTAACTCGGGGACTGCCTGTAAATCTCTCTCTCTCTCTCTTTCAAGTTCAAGAGATTTCAAACTAGGGATTAAATAATGTGTAGGCCTCATATAACTTCACTAATAGGGTGCTTTCCTAAGCTGGAGAAAATCATCTGTTATCAGCAAGAATAAATTACGAATGATGTCTTTGGGTTGAAATTAATACATTTCAGTGATCACATGCTCTTCCCACTATCAGCCCTCCTACAGATGTTTGGTTCATACATCCTCAACCAATCTAGGTATCATACTTCACTTGTCAAATATTCTGAGTTTCTTCCTTCCTTTTTCGCTATTGTATTCTTCCCTGTACCTTGACTACATTTGGCGCTCTTAGTTCATGATAATTTTTGCATTCGGTATCCCTTGTGTTGATGCAGGGGCACAGTTACAGTTTTCTTCCTGTTTACTGATGCAACTTATGTTCATCCATTATTTCCCATAACAGTTCGCTGTACTGTCACCACCACACAGTTTTGTATACAAGATACCTTGTGACCAGCTGCTTCCCTCCTGTTTTTCAGTTTTACTATTGATTCATTGTTAGCCACTATAAGCCTCCTTTCTGTATTGCCAAACTCAATCATAACAATTAAAAAAATTATAAATACGGTTTCTGTTACTTTCATGTCAGAAAGAAGGAATAGGGTTTTCAGTAATACATGTACCATGTCAAGCTCCTATAAATTTTTGAGAAAAACTTTCATTGATAAAGAATTGATGGTACAATAATAGATCAGTGTGTTGTATTATTAATTTTTTTTTATAGTGGAGAGACTAAAGGGGGTGTGGTATTGATTTTGATGCATAAAAATGTGTATGACCCTTTTCTAATATGTACTGGTATATAGTCAAGATAACAAGGGTTTGATGTCGCCCATTTTGCTGGACATGCTGTTGATTCGTTCTCTTTATTTTTTCCATGCTTTCTTGACGCTGTCTCACCCTATCCTTTGTTGGTAGAAGGAGGCAGAGATGATGATGATGAGAAAGTACATCATGTGAAGATGCAAATGATATCTAAGTTTTAACAAAGTGAATTCTGTAGTCTGAGGGTTTGAATAGTCAGTGAGTGGATTTGAGGTCCTGTCACTGGGTCCTTTGTTGATAGCATCTTTTCCTTTCCCGCTGGTATTAATTTCTAGTGTATGGACATTGCCATGATTCATTTCCATATTTTCCATAATTCATAGTTACTGACTATGCCTTTCACTGTACAGCAATAAGGAATACCTGTATTAAAAAATGTTCATCATAGCTAGTAATTTTTTTTTTATTAAGGAAATTGTTACAACAGTAATACTTTTATATATGGTATGCAGTACAGTACTGTAATGTACTGTACTTTACTACTGCAGGGTATATATTTATTTACTTATACCCATCATGGATATATAAACTGCATAATGTAGTAATGATATGAAGATTAAATACATTCAACATATGTAAAATAATATGTTAAAAAAAAGTTTAAGTATTATGTGTAAGTAATTCAGTACATGCAGAAAATTCTAAACAACAGATTACAGTTACTGGTATACTGTATATCTTCTTGAAAGCATGTTTTAATTGCATCTCCATAACTGCTTTTATGCACTGCAGTACAGATGGTGCTCATTACATGTCAGGGATGTGTTCCAAAAAACAGCATCACTTTACTTCCTAAGTATTTGATGTTGTAAACCGGGGAAACTTGCAAAGCAGCTTTTGCTTTAGTGGCAGTATTTTTATAGTTTACTGAAGATTAAATAGTAAAAGAGAGCATTTAAAAATGTGACATATAACAAGGACTTTCTGTACAGTGACTAGTTTAGGCTGGCTGCACAGCATCAACAGTTAACAAACTTATCAACAATTTCCTCAAGGAACCACTGGTCAGAAAATTCTAGGTGGCCACCCTCAGTGCTCAAGAAATGAAGCTTGCTAGCCTCATCCATTTCTTTCAGGCCAAGGCGATCCTGCAAAGGAATTATGAATGATAAATGACTCAGTTTTAGAAATGGTTACAAATCACAGATTTTTCTGTTTCCAGAAGTTTCTGACAGCTCTAGGAGAGTAATTACAGTAACTGATTTAGTTACCATTCCATAGAAAATATCAGCTATACCATGCTCAACATCTTAAGGATTCCGTTTATGTATGAACACGATAAAGGTTGCATCCCTAATAATAACTTAGCATTGATGATGTGAACTCTACCTCACAGGTGGTGTGAGGGTTACCGTATGCAATTCACGAATCACACAGTAAGGAATATGTATTCCTATATGGCAAAACTGGAATTACTAAAGCTTCATTTATGTGTAAATGAATGTGTAGCCCATTTCACATCATCACAAGAATATTCCTATTTTTTGCTTTCCTTTTCCTACCATATATTTGGATCCTGCCTGCTCCATTTAAGTGAATAATAAGCTTATGATGCCCTGTCTAATCAACTATCATCCAGTCCTTATTTCCCCTTCAGGGGCATAAGGACCTGGAGCTAGGCTACTTAGTCCAGAATTTAAGGTATGAATGACCAGTCATTCACCATCCCTTAGACATAAACTTTTATGGACCACATCTGGTTGGAGTGTCATAGCTCAGTAGACCACCAGGCATCCATGATAATTTGGGAAGTGACCAACCTCAAGATAAAGCTGAGTCTGCTGTAGTGGCAAGACTTCTTTGTCCTGGCCAGGACTGTAGAAACCAAACCACTCGCTTTCCTTTGGAACCACCATTGTGTCTGCCAGGAACTTCACCATCACCAAGTTATCCAGCTTCTTCAGGTTGGTGCGGTAACTTTCATTTATTTCCTGAGGAGAGATGAGAGTGCAGAAGGATGAAGTCAGAGTTGATATCATTTTAATTTTGACCTGACTTATCCCCCGGAAAAGAGGAAGATGGACTGTAGGAGAAGGGCAGCTTCTATCTTCAGTCTGCAGGGTTCATGTTCAAATGAATTGGGTCCCCAACAGCAACAACAATCTTTCGGTCATAGATTAAATGCATGTTTCAAAATGGCATTTTGCCTGCACACATTCTAGATCTGTAAGTGAGGAATGACTCAGTATCCTTCCATTAACAATGTTAGCTCATACCTCCTTTGATGACATTTACCTTTTCATTGTTGATGTCAGCAAGGAAGATGGATTCATTGCGATAAAGCTCCTCCTGCAGTGGGTCATGCCAGTACTGTGCTTGCACCAGTGTATCCTGGATCCAGCTGAGTCAGTACAACAACATATCATTCACCATATACAAGAACTACACATTCTTAACATCTGCAGACTGAGGATATATTATATATCTGAATAAATCATATACCAGTTCCTCTTAATGAATGATCCAATAAAAAGATTAAAAAAAAAAAAAAAAATCTTTTAGAGACACTTGATTACAGTTTTAAATGTCAGAAAGACTTGCATTATATTTATATTAAGCTGTATTCAAGCAAGATAAGCTACTACAGAAAACTAAACCACATATAGAAGAGGACTGATACATGAACAGACTTGAGAACAATCAACTATTGTAACCATGATCTGCTTTTGCAGGAAGGGCATGGGACAGAGAGTACACAATCTATTCATTTCTTCTGTTCCTTGTAGAAAAAAATAAAAATAAAATGATAATTTTTTATTTTTCTTCTGTGGAAAGGGCGAGGAAAAGAGAGTTCAGGATCTTCCCAAGAGTGGTTCCTGCCAAATGAAGTCTGAGATACAACAGGGAAGCAGTTGTAATTATACTGTATTTTAAGAATCTCATCACAGGTACTTACGAGCGGTAGGCCCCATAGTTGAGAATCTTGCGGATATATTCGCAGGTACGGGACTCAGACGGGGATGTGGGACAGGAAGGCAAGCCAAACACACCTTGATGCTGCCCTCCAAATGTCACCAAGTTTTTGACAGGAGGAATTGGACAACGCTGAGCCACTGCACGCCTGTACAGTACATAACTAAACCTTCACCATCACAATATGCCATCACCACTATGGTAAATCATCAAAACTACATTAAAGCACTGTACATTAGGTAGGACTTATACAGGACAGCACCATGAATATGCACAAAGGCACTGACTATTCCCCTCCACCTTCAAACCATGGATGAAATAAAACAAGGCTGTTTATATAGCACAGACAGACAATACAATTGCTTCACAAACAATGATGAGATAATGTTGCTAAAATGTTTCAATAATTCTATGTGTTGGAGTGGAAATCTTCGTGTGGTTATACAAACATTCCTCAGCTTCCTCCCTATCATGAGAATGGAGGATGGTTGGCTGCAGGTGAAAGGCAAGTTATGCCTACAGCTCTCTTGGTTCACATTCAGATAAGCTGGGGGGGGGGAGGTTCATCTCCAGAATTACCTTTTTTTTTTTTTTTTTCTCCCCAAGTGAAACAATGAGGTGGTTCCACTGTACAGCACAAATGTCCTCACAGAATGCAGCTGGGATAGGAACAAGGCAACTGAAAAATATCCACCATTTAAATTCAATTTCAAACACTGTGGCCAATCCAAAATGCCTTTGTTAAAGATGCTACAGTGAAGCTTTCCAATGTATGGAATATACATAAAAACACTTTTGAGTACACACATGCATGATAATGTATCAAAGCTGAGATGTACTGTACAGTACAGTATTTTCAAACACTCACTTAGTAAAATGCCAAATTTACTGTATGAACTGAAGCTGAATTTAAAGTAGTAATCACTCGATTATCCGGATGCTCCATATCCTAACATTAGGACTTGGCTATATTATATCCGTATCCGAATTTATTTGTCCGTATCTGAACATAAAATTTCCAATATTGCCAGTTGGGCGGTCTACAGATTCAAAAATTGGTTTGGTGACTGGCCGGTCACTCTGGTCAGATGTGGGTAACAAACCCTAACGCACAAGCTGAGCAAATATGGCCATCAGGCTCCTAACGGAATGGTCAAAGTCCCCCAGCCACCCGGATCACTCAGAGGCTACCATCTGTGCGCGATTAATACAGACCCTAACCCACAAGCTGAGCAAATATGGCCATCTGCTTCCTCATCAAATGGTTAAATTCCCCCAGCCATGTGGATCACTCGGACGCTACCAGCCGTGAGCGAGTAATATACAGGTAGACCCATACCCACAAGCTGAGCAGTAATGGATGTCCGCCTCACTACTGAATGGTCAAAGTTGCCTGACTCCCCAGCCGAGCTGCGCACTGGTAAAAGAACGTAACCCACCAGCTAAGCAAAAATGATTGTCTGCCTCCTTACCAAATGGTCAAAGTCGCCTGACCCCCCTCTCGAGCCAAGCCGCGCGTTGGTAAAAGAACGTAACCCACCAGCTGGGCAGAAATGGTTGTCTGCTTCCCTACTGAATGATCAAAGTCACCTGGCCAGCCAGTAGAGACATGGCATCACTGTGTTCAATGGCAGTTACCACACATCCCCACTCTGTCCTGTTTCAATGGATGAACAAGGAGGTTTTTTTTTTACATTAGTTAAGTGATTACTAGTGATGGATGATACCAATGATTAAATTTAGATACGATACCGATTACTTTGTTGGCCAGTATCGGTGGTATCGATTATTGATACCGATAGCCAGGTATTTTTGTGATTAATACCTTTTCAGTCTGATGAACTACCTAAAAATTTAATAACTCAACTTGCTCAGTCCAGGTCAAAATAATTATATGGCCACTATTTCAGGGAAATGTGTGCACCAAAACTGCCAATCAGTGCACTAATATATCTTAAAATCATCACTGCACAATGAAATAGTGTTTTTGAAAATACGTTTTCAGTTAACTCAAAAGTCTATTTTAGTGCTAATACTAATCGATACCTAGTCATCAGTATGAGTGCCTGTAGATACAGTTGGTATTGCAAATATCAATATTTTGGTACTGATTCGGCCACCACTAGTGATTGCGTTAGTCACTAGATCACATGGGATTACTGTACACCAACTAAAGGCTAGTGGGTTATGACGCCTGTCTGCCATTCACTGGTTGGTAAGTACTGTACAGTACTGCACTGTACTTTATTAAAATTCTTTTTGCAACCATTATATTTTTCATTTATTTATTTGTGTATTTTTGTTGTTTATGCATTGTTTTTGTAGTGTCTAGCATTATACTGGATATTCCCAGGTGTGTTTTGATGTCTAAATAACTGAGAGATCAAAGAACATTGCCACAGTTAGGAGGGATGCTGTACATGTTGGTAGCGTATTTGTGGATTTTTGTTGTTTATGCATTATTTTCTTAGTGTCTAGCATTATACTGGATATTCCCATGTGTGTTTTGATGTCTAAATAACCGAAAGACCGAAGAACACTGTCACAGTTAGGTGGGGTACTGTACCTGTAGGTTGGATATGCGTAGGGTATTGGTGGGTAGGATACTGCTCTGTATCTGGATTTTGTCCATATCCAGATAAACTGATGGCTCTGTTACGTTGGACAATTGAAGGATTTTGTTTTTCTTTAAAACATGTAAGTCCAAATTTAGCCTGAAAATTACAAATATATCTCATAGTCTTCAGCAGTGCTTGGAGCTGAATCTGATCCATTAACTTTAACTGTGATTTAGCTACAAGGAATAATATTGGAAAAACTTCATGATACTGCACTCAAAAGGAATTATAATGCATTGACTTGCTAGCACAGAGGCACCCAGACAGAACTTAAATATAATATTCTAAGTAAATTGGTGTCTGTATTCTGCAGTACAGTAGTTTAGGCAGAATCCTGAGTATTTTAGGTATTGTTAATCCTTGAAAAGGTACTTCATATTTCATGTCATTTTCATACAAGCTGTTCTGTGAAGCAGTACTGTATTTTGTAAAAATGGAAGTGGATTAAAGCACTTGGGTAGTGTGATGACGATGGAAGTTTGGAGGATGAAGTGCATGAAAGGGTACAACAGGGAAGAAAGGTTGCTGGTTCTTTGAAAGCAGTGATAAGAAATAAGGAAGTGAGTATGGATGTAAAAAAGTCGCTGCATGATAGTATTGTGATACCAACTCTATCGTATGGAAGTGAAGCTTAGACCTTGTTGGAAGGACAAAAGTCAAGACTGAGAGCAGTTGAAATGAGTTATTTGAGAGGAGCATGTGGAGCTACATGGAGAGACAAACTGACAAATGAGGATGTGAAGGAGCATTGTGGTGTGGATGTGGATGTGATAGAAAGCATTAAGAGAAATACACTGAGGCGGTTTGGCCATGTAGAGAGGATGGAGAGCAAGAGACTAATGAGGAGAATGTATGTGAATGAGGTGGAGGGGGGGAGAGGAAGGCAGAGGCCAAGGATGAGATGGAGGGATGGAGTGGAGAGGTATATGAGAGAGGGGGGTGTGAGCTATGAGGAGGGGGGTGAAATGGCAGGGGACAGGGTGACATGGAGGTGATTTGTTTGTGGCCTCCCCTTACAGGATTAAGGCATCTGGCAATAGACAGGTAGATAGATAGGGAGGTTACTGTATACTGGAATGGTGTCAAAAGCTTGTTCAAGCTAGCTCCTTCACTCAATACCTTCTACTAGCCCAGTATCATTCAAATGTCTCAGTAAGGTACTCAATGTAAGCTCCAAGGGTGAGGAGGCGGCGCATTTCTTCACACAGTAGGTTGTCAGGGCTGCAGTTTGGGAGTCCAAACACCCCCTGATGCTGGCCACCAAAAGTTATAAGGTTGTGCATGGGTGGGTCTGGGCAGCGCTGAGTCACTGCACGCCTGCACACATACACAAACACACAGACAAACATTTTAATTATTACCACACAGCTTTACACTTTATAAAGGATGTTCTTCCTTATTAAACCCTGTAATCATGCTTAAAGAAGTACAGTATATCGTTTTCGTTTTTGAAGGCTCCAGCATGTTTACATGCGTTAGCCTTGGTCACCTAATGGCGGCTCTCCATGCTGCTCGATCTCTGACAGCTTCTCTGTTTAATCCCTTAACCCTGAGGTCACACTCAATGGCCTTGTCCCAGGTATTTTTTTGGTCTACCTCTCACAACATTAACACCTCTCACTTTCTGCACCCAATTATCCTCCCCCATCCTCTCCATGTGCCCAAACCAACTCAGTCTACCTCTCCTCATTAAAACACCAATACACTAGTCCCATTCTACCTCTCAACTCTTCCATCGTAAATCTAGCTCCTCCAGGCCTTGCACTCATGGACACACTGCACATCCACCTAATCATTGCCATTTCTGTATGTTTGAGCCTGTGAATATCCTCTACCTTTACTGCCCAGGTTTCACTACCATACGGCATTACACTCCTAACGCATGCCGCATACAAAGATCCCTTAGCACATAGGGAGAGCCCTCTCAATGTCAGGAGAGGCAACAGCTCCCTCAACTTCTTCCAACCACTCCTCACTCTAGCCACAGAGCTAGCTTCTGCCCCACCTCCAGCACATAACATGTCTCCCACAAAACAAAACTCTTCCACACACTCAAGAGACTCACCAGCAAGTTCAATCCTTTCATGCCTGTCAATATCCACATGCTCTCCCTGACACATCACACATGAAATCACCATTATCTCGCAGTCTACCTCCAATACCAATACATCTCTTATCCATCCACTTATCACTGACACTGCACAGGATGGAATTACTTCCCATGCCCTGCTGACAAACCACACATGGCCACTTTCTTTCCTCTTTGACAGTACTGCCCCAAGCCTTAGATACCATCACTTTTGTTTTATCTGCATTTACACTTAAGCCCTTTTGCCCTATACCATCTAAATCTTTCCTCTGCCTCCACTTTTGCTTTATCTGCATTTACTCTTAAGCCCTTTTGCCCTATACCTTCTAAATCTTTCCTCTGCCTCCCTTTCATTCTCTGCAGTCAACACCAGATCATCAGCATACACCATTTCCCACAGAAGTCCATTTCTAATGTCGTGTGAGAGGGCATCAAGTACCACAATAAACAACAAGAGGCTCAAAACTGACCCCTGATGCACGTCAGCATTCACGGAAAACTCATCATTCAAATCTCCATTCACCCTTCCCTAGGTGTGAGCACCCATGTACATGGCCATAACGAACCTAACTGTCCACTCCTCGATCCCAAGCTTTCTCAGTGCCCACTTCACCATCTCCCTAGGGTCTCTGTCAGAGGCCTTCTCCAAATCAACAAAAACAAAGTACAGTTCCCTTTTCTTTCCTATATAAATTTCCTGAAGCTGTCGGACAATGAATGTGGCATCAGTGGTCCCTTTGCCTGGTATAAAACCATACTGCATCTCATCAATATTCACTTCTCTAATTATACCTTCTAGAACTCTCTCCTTTACCTTCATTATATGGTCTAAAAGGTTTATGCCTCAATAATTTCCTTTTTCCAGGGCATCGCCCTTCCCCTTATACACATTTACATTTACACTATTCAGCGAATCATCTGGGGTAACATACTCATAGATTCATCATTCATCCATTGCCAGATGCCATGTATCCCAAACGGGGTGGTCAAGGGCTTAGAGTTAATTGTTTTACAGGGAGGGGCACTAATCCTCCACCAACCCCACACACGTAGGAAGAACGTTATGCCAACAGCATCTGGTGTTCCCAGGTGGTCACCCATCCAAGTACTAACCAGACCCAACGTTGCTTAATAGATAATCATATTTATCAGGTCAGTGACTAACCTCACTCCTATATCTTCAGGGCTTTCAACATTTCAGTAGTTAACCCAAACACACCTGCTGCCTTCCCCACCTGCATTCTGCCTATTGCCCTGCTTACAGTAACAGTGCCAATCAAAGGCCAAGGGCCATGCACTGGATCCGATGGCTCCAAACCTTCCCTGTCCCAGTCACACTCCTCTTTCAACAACCGGCTGTAATGCTCTCTTCATGCATCTTTGATATACCCACTGTTCACCACAACAGTTCCTTCATCATTCTTCACACACTGCTCACCTATGATATCCCTGTTCTCCCTTTTCATCTGATTTGCCACCTTAAAAATCACATTCTTCCCTTCCACACACGATTAACGTTATCAAGTAAAAGTCTCTGTGACTCAGACTTCATCTTGTATACCTCTTTTCTAGCCCTAAGCTTGGTAGCCATTTATACCTCTTTGTTACCACCCTTCTTCCATTCCCAGAAAAGCCTCCTTTTCTCCTTAGCTGCAGCTTCTACACCCTCATCCCATCACCAAGTCACATTATGTCATGGTGGGCCTCTTGTCCATCCACATGCTGAATTAGTAACTCTCAAGAGGTTGGTCTTGAGGGCTTGGTACTGTTCATTAACACTTCCATCCACATCTCCGTGTTCAGCCACCACTCTCCTCATCTCGCTATAGATTGCATCCCTTACTGCTTGGTTTGTAAACTTGCATATTTTCTTCCTAGGTGCATAGGTCCTCTTTTTCATCACCCTCTCCTTGAGTCCCATGTCAGATATCAGTAATCTGTGTTGCTGCACACACTCCTTGCTCCCTATTTTTTATAATTCAGGTATGTATTTTTGCATGTTAAACTGTATGGTATAATTGGTTCTACAGAGGTAGTTCTCCAAAGGCAAATATCATTGATGTGCAACTGTGCAGTAAAACAGTAACCAGTTCAAAACTACCCATTTTGAGGTGTGGAGCCCTAAAATTAGGCACCTGGAGTCCAGGAAAGTTGAAGGTAAATGACCAACCCATTATGACTGATACTGATATCACAGTTAAAATTGAAGACCTGAGATAAACTCGCTAAACATGGGAAATAAGACACTGGGTGTATAGTGTCAGCAGAAATTACGCGTCCATGTTGGAAGATGCAGAGGTACTTGACATGGTTGGAGTTATTTCATATCATGCAAGGAGGAGGCACAGTGGCTCAGTGGTAGAGCATCAAGCTTGTAATCGGGGGATTGTGAGTTCGAGCCTCGCCCGGGACTGTCCTGCCGGGAGTGGTAGCATGCTCCTGCAACCTAGCAGGGTTATATGATCCAATACAGGGTCTAGCTTGGGGGAATTCCATTTCTCCCATCATGGAAGGAGACAGATAAGCTTGTGCTGGGACTGTCTCAAGTGCTGGCTAAATCAAGGAAAGATGTACCTTCACTGGTGACTTTTCATTAAGTGATTAAGTCTTCTAGTGCAGTATATGAAAAGTATGAATATAGACAAGTGAGGGAACCAAGTAAGGGTATTTCCTACTTCCTATGATCTCCAGTCTTTCAAATGCAGTGTATCAAGGCATCTCTAAATGAATGGATCTTGAATTTGGCTCTGTTGTATTGTTTTTGTTTTTTCTTGGAAGGAACGGTTTGTGGGCTCCTGGCCTTTGGTTCTTTCTTCCTTGTATATATATATATATATATATATATATATATATATATATATATATATATATATACTGTATATATATACCTGAGAGACTGTGGTGTGGTGGTGGTGGTGTGGTGGAGAGGGATGATTATATGGGGTGGCACCAATATGACTGGATGGGTTCATTGTCTAGGTATACAAACATCCCTGAACTCTCTCCCCATCATGTGAAAGAAGGAGAGTGCACTGCAGGAATAAAGCAGCTTCTGCCTGCAGTCCACTAGGTTCATGTCCAAATGAGTCTGGGGTCACAACAAAATAACAGTGGTTTGGGGTGAGTTAACTCCCTCCCTGTAATTTCGGATCTATTTGTATTGTGTCTTCACAGTCTTTCTACAGAGGAAAACCATGGATTTTAGAATAAAACTCTCTATATACATGCTCATTACCTGATCCTTCCTTGACCTGGGCTTGTAGGCATTCAACTTGAATTTAGTTATTTTATAAAACACTGAATACAGGTAAAATGTAGAAAGACTTACAGAAATTGTCCCCCCTGTGAGAATCCCATGGCGTGGTACCCTCCTTGAAGCTCAGGATCAGCAGCTACCTTCTCACACACTTCTGCCACTTGGTTGTTGACATTACCAAAGTATCCATGTTCTTCATCCTGTTATAAGAAGTAGCTACCTGTGTTCTTCATCTTGTTATACACCATTTTCAGTCAGTTAAGCCGATCAATATGATGATGTGCTATACAATACTAGTTAATTCTTGTTATGTGAAAATAGTATTTACTTGTATGCCATTTTTCATGTGCAGATAGACCTGACAAAAATACTAACCGCAATGATGCTGTCACCAATCATGAGGGACCTGACATAAATGCCAGGAATCCTCTCTTCCACCATCTCTTTGATGTGACCCATGCTGAAGGGGAAGCAACATGTGTCACCTGAAAATGGTAAGAAATGACAGTACAAGTACAGCATGAACTGTACCCAACTGTACTACAAAAGCACTACTGAGCTACACAAGAACAACATGCAATGATGAGGAGACTTTACCACCAATCAGACAGGGAAGTACTCCAGAGTTACATGGAAAGCTGATAATAGGAAGATGTGAAGCTCCTGTTTCATCAGCTCTCAGGACTAAACTCCTGACCATCTTCCTTTCCTGATGTCTTTCAGTATTTTAATGACATGTCAGTAGTCCAGCATATTCTCCTAAACATTTTCTTCTAACTTCCTACACTCAACAGCATGGACATGACACAACACTTAAGCTGATCTGGGAGGCATTTTTTAAAACACTCAATCTATTATGGGTTTTGAAAAGTGCTATATAGAGTACAGTATGGTATATACAGTACAAAAACACACATATGGATGAACAAACTTTACAAATTAAGTAAACACAATTCCTTCCCCATCTGGGATCTGAGGTAAATGCCAACAGAGAAGCGCTAATTAAATGCATAGTTATTAAAGCTAGCTATTAGACTACCACACTGTGCATTAACTTCTTATGAATTTGGGAAAAATCTCAAATTATGCTGCTAGTTGGTAAGCACTCCTTATAAGGAAGAGTAAGGAATCGCTTGAGGAGCAGGGTGGCTCAGTGGTAGAGCACCTGACTCGAGGCTGTGAGGTCAAGAGTTCGTGCCCTGCCCGGGTAGCTGCCTTGTCACTCTAGCAGGGCTACATGCTCTGTCAAGGTCTAGTTGCCCCCCTCCCCTTCAAAAAAAAATCAGGTTACACAACGTAAGTAAACATTGTAAAACATCTATCAGCTATGTTCCCCATATGTCAAGGACAATTATCAAGAGGTAGTCACCTGCAGATTCTCATGGGTTGCACCTGTGCCTCTCCCATCACAGGCCATCTAATGACCTTCATTGGTTTATCCTAAGTGCTACATACTGTATTCTTGATTTTACAGGTCCAGTATTTTTGTACAAGTCAGTTCATCATATATGCTTCCCCCCCCCCCTCCCTTCAGCCTTGCACTCAGGGACACACTGCACATCTACCTAATTGTTGTAATTTTTTTACATTTGAGCCTGTGAGTATCATCTTCCTTTACTGTCCAGGTCTCAATACCATACAGCATTACACTCCTAACACATGCTGCATACAAAGATCCCTTAGCACACATGGAGAGCCCTCTAAATATCAGGAGAGGCAACAGCTCCTTGAAATTCTTCCAACCACTTCTCACCCTAGCTACAGAGCTAGCTCCAGCCCCAACTGCAGCACAGTCTCCCAAATAACAAAACTTTTCCACACACTCATGAGACTCACCAGCTAGTTCAGTTCTTTCATGCCTAACAATCTCTGCCTGCATTCCCTTACACACCGCACACATAAAATCAGCATTAGCCTATCTCGCAGTCTACCTCTAATACCACTGCATCTCTTATGCACCCACTTATCACAGACACTGCACAAGATGGAATTACTTCCCATGCCCTTGCGGCAAATTGCATATGGCCACTCTTCCTTTTCTTTGACAGTACTGCCACCAACCCTAGATATCATCACTTTTGATTTATCTGCATTTACTCTTAAGCCCTTGTGCCCCATAACATCTCTCCACTTCCTAAATCTTTCCTCTGCCTCCCTTTCATTCTCTGCAGTCAACACCAAATCATCAGCATATATCATCTCCCACAGGAATCCATTTCTTAAGTCATGTGAGATGGCTTCATGTAACATGATAAAAACTGACCTCTGATACACACCAACATTAACGGAAAATGCATCACTCAAATCTCCATTCACTCTTAGCAGGATGCAAGCTCCCACATACTGTACATGGCCATAACCACCCTAACCAGCTACTCCTCTATCCCAAGCTTTCTCATTGCCCACTTCACCACCTCTCTAGGGACTTTGTCAGAGGCCTTCTCCAAAGTAACAAAAACAAAGTACTGTTTCCTTTTCTTTCCTATACATTTTTCTTGAAGCTGTCGAACAATGAATGGGCATCAGTGGTCCCTTTGTCTGGCATAAACCCAAACTGCATCTCATATATATTCACTCTTTCTCCAGTTATACCTTCTAGAACTCTCTCCATTGCCTTCATTACTGATCTAAAAACTTCGTACAGTACCTCTATAATTTCCTCTTTCCCTCTGGAACTATAATACATACCAGTGTTACATGATTAGATGCAACCCAACTGTTGTTTGGCTATATCCAAACCATGGAACTACAGTATATATCTGTGTTGCATGGCTGTAATATGCAATCCATGAAAGTACTCTGTTTATACTGTACATGCTGGAAGGTCATGCAACCCATGAAAGTACAATACAGTACATACTCATATTACATGGGTATGTAACCTGTGTAACTACAGTATGGTATGTACAGATGTGTCGTGACAACCTGTGCATACTGTTTCGCAAGCAGATTAATTAAAAATAAAAAATACTGGTCCTATATGACCTGCTGTCATATTCAAAACTCACCCATCCCATGCCATATGACAAGTGGAGTTGGCTTCTGCGCCAAACATCCTACAAGGTAACACAAAAGAAAAGAAGCGATTGTAGGTCCCCTAGCCATGGTAAATGCAGAGGATGTCACTTGTCCTTTACAGCCTTGTCTCGTGACTAACAAGTAGCCATAGGGACTGAATGGCTGAATGAGGCTGCTCTTTTCCTCGGCTTGGTTTGGCTTTATTATCTTTACCAGATGCCAGATCTCGCTAAGTATCATTATTGCGTGTCATATTTAAACGACTGACAATAGTTCAAGGATATAATCACGTAAATGTAGTCTCTCATTGCGTCCTTTGTTGCTATGGCAACAGCGGCATGTTGCATTTCATATTCGAAGTTTTGATAGGAAAAAAGCACAACACGCAGAGTTATTTCTCTAAATAATATAAAATGATAAGGAAGCGACAAGTTATGCCAGTACAGATATTAGCATTCCGAGATATGACGTAAGGTGGTATAATTCCTCAGGCGCCTGCTTGAAGCAAAAGATGATACTATATAATTTAGGCCTTTTGGCCCTAGAGATTTCTAGTATTATAGACATTTTGTAGATTTTAAAATAGGATATTATAGATATTTTAATCTTTTCTAAGGATTTTCTTTATTTTTTCGTATTTAGTGATTTGGCATCAAGGGAGGCTCACTGGCCAAGGTGATTCAGAAGGTAGAGGAGTCTACGTTCCGTGGCTACGATTGCAGACCAATTTTTGTGCTTTATCCCAGCGTTATAAGCATAAAGAAAGGTGAATATGTTATTTAATCACAGGTGTAGTAATGCAGTAGATGCACAATGATGTTTAGAGCATGAATTCTGCATAATAATAAACCTGAAGAGATAGGTTGTTGGCTGCCAAAACGGTAATGTTAGCGTTTATGGCGGTTCCTGTAATTATATATATAAAAAAATGCAGTTTAATGATAATGGCACTCTTGTGATGTAGAAACTTTAGTTGGTTAATTAGAAAGCTCCATTTTGAGCACCACGTGCACTAAATATGGTGATGCAAAAGTTCTATCTTGTGTTTTAACAACGTGGCCTGGCTGTAACCCCTTGAATCATACGTTTTTATTGGTTTATTCCAGTAGCTGATACGAGCTTCCGTTCACAATTATTGAAAAGTTTATGACAAGGATTAAGTTTCAACATAATTCGTTTGATAACCAAATTCTGTGGGAGATAAAGATAGTATGATCCCAAGGTCAGAAAATGTTTTGCTTTCACGGATAGGCTCCATTAAACCTGACGTATGCAGATGTGGAGGTTCTGTAATGAATAGAATTTAGAAAGATGCATTTCTGCAACATCATAAACCTGTTGCATTACTTGGATGATTAATATGTTATTGTAGAGGAAAAAAATACTATTATAGGAGTGGGAGCTTCCTAGATTTCACCACTTCCTGTGACTGGGAGTTTTAAGTAGTCAGTTTATTTTAAGAAGCAGAAAGACCTCACTATACTTTTTTTTTTTTTTAATCGAGGCAAAGATGCACTTGACAGGTTGGTGATTGGCTGAATGCAACATGTCCGAATAACATTTACTAACCCAAATTTCCCCCTCAGATTTTCAGTTATTATTGCTAATGAGTTAAGAGATTATGAAATAGTGTTGCATTCAGCCAATGATCACCAGCCTGGCAAGTTCATCTTCGCCTCTTAAAAAAAAAAAAAAAGAGTATAATTAATTTCTTACTCTGAGCTTGTATTCTGTATCATGATAGTAAACCATTGCTCCACGAAGATTAGAGGCGTTTATTGTGTTGCCTGGAACCACCAAAGCATTTGTAGTTCCCCATTCTGACTGCACAGAACACAGTACTGTATTGGCTTGTATTCTCTTTACACCTTTCTCAACTCTTAAAGAAAAAAAAAAGTCAGGTTATTATGCCCTGTCTGTGTCTCTCTCTTATGAAGAAAAATGAGACCATTCCATTATTTAACCTTATATTAGTGATGTAAATATTTATATCTGGGCAACTCATTAGGCTTGCAAGTACTGTACAAAAATCTGCTGCCAGACATAAATGACATTAACTGCTTGCATGTACAAAAATCTGTTGCCAGACATAAACTACATTAACTGTGATGGAAAAATGGCTAGTAGGGAATAAAAACCACACACTGCTTGGATTCCTGTATAATTGTTTCTGATGAAATTGTAAAACCAATAACAGTCATCTTTGAATTACCACCTTGTTATTCCATTGGTGAGGAAGAATGATGACTAACTGTTGTTAAAGTTTTTACAAGGGTAAAACGAAGTAATTTCGCTGTGACGCCTATAATTCCAAGTCAGAGGCCCATAGCTCTAAAACTATTGCATGGATTTGGGTTTTGTTGGGCTTAGGTTTTAGAGGTATGCCAACCTAACAGGGTGATTTGAAGTTTTGATCCATTGTGCAAAAAAAATGGTATTGGAGAAATGAAATTGTTTACCGAAAATTTTCAGCATTTATTGCATCAGTAAAAGTGAGGGGGAGAGGAATTCTGTTTACTCATGTATTTACATGTTTCAGGTTAAAAGTTCAGAACTGTTTGCATTGTTCACACACACACACACACACACACACACACACACACACACACACACACACACACACACACACACACACACACTCACACACACACTAATAAAAGACAGGATGTCTGGATGGAGGGAAATAACAAGCGGAGCCTCACAGGGCTCAGTGTTCATGATTTACGTGCTTTCCCAGATACAGTAAGACCTCACTATATCGGACTAATTGGGGCCCAAGCCTTTCCGATAAATGCGAAATTCTGATAAAAGCGACATCTGGACTTCCCCCTGCTAACTTGGACTTTTTCCGATATATCGGACATTAGTCCGGTATATCAGACATTAGTGTCGTCAGTCAGATTCAGATATGAATCTTACAATATTGTTCATTCCCATTAAATATGCATTGTTAAATTCTTTTCCAGGTTGTTAGCGTTCACTGGTGACAAGTTTGATGTAGGTTTGGGGGTAAGGGGGGCAACTTTTCCGCGATGACAGACCCATAAGTAACTTTCCGCAGAAGATTAGTTATTTCTTTCTCACAGATTTTTCAAATCGTGGCATGTGCTCAGTTTCATAAAACCTTGATTTAGGAGATTTCACTGTATTAATGTACCGTATAAAATGTCTACCCTGTGCGTATAGTGGACTAAAGCATCTGAGTATAGACTGGCAGTATACTGTACATTAAAGAGAGAGAGAGAGAGAATCTCCAGACAGGGCATGGCAATGATAGAACTGCTTCCTGAGTACTGTATCCCTACATAATTGATGAATATAGACTAAGTACATTTGTATGAATATGTACCTGTAAAGTGGGTTTTCTGGTTCAGGACTACAAGACTGTGCAGGTGTCAAAGCATATCTAACCCCTCCAGGTCAGAACACTGAAGCTGTGTACAGGTAGGCTTGAGGAAATGTAAAGGTGGGTGGATAGGACAGAAAATTGTGGAGGCTTTGTGGGGGCACTTTGTTCTTAGCACTGACAGATAGAAGGTTGTAATTTAAAACCTGCTAGTTTACTGGTAGATTTTTGTACAATCATCATATGTGCTAATGTTGCCTGTCGTTTTTGTATCTAATGATTTCTTTTTTCTTTCTTTCTTTAACTTTCAGATGTCAGTTGGGAAGATCATTTTAAAGTCAACCACAAGGATGTCCTTGAATGACCGGTGAGGCACTGATCCTTGGATCATCTGTTCACTGGGTGACCATCAGTCAAGTGGACACCATCATGAGTCAGCCTCAACACTCTCTCACTTTCCCCCACAACCACTCTTTATTGAAGTCTTCAAGCTTATAAAAGAAAGCTTAAGGCTTACTTTTCTTAGACACTTGTGTGCCCCATTAAAAAAAATTGCTATTCCAAATGTTTCTATTTAATTTTTTTTTTTTTTTTTAATGAAACTCATAAGACAATTCTCCATATCTTGATGTTTGTGCACTACTTATGAAAGAAAGTGTGCACCATGACAACTTTACATGAGTAAGGTTTCTGTCCATTTGGAGGAATGGGTTTATGGCATGCTTATAAAAGAAAGCTGCAGTCCCATCTCCAGTGTTTCATTATTATGAATACGTATTATGTAGAACACGTTCTCAGAGCTAGTGGCAGGTTTCATCTGCCAAAGCTTTTATGTTGTTATAGTAATTTTTTTCATGATGCAGTCACATAAATTTATACATGATACCTGTCATGCATATAATTATATACCGTATATATCACTGAGATGCCTGATGTCATAATGCATGGGTTTATTGTCCTGTGGTTCAGGTATCAGACTGCAGACTGCACAGTGATTATGTTAACCCTAGAATTATCACTGGGCAAACATCATGGAGTCAGATGTGTGATGCTGCTATGGTGGTGGGTGCTGCTGTGGATGTGCATTGTAGTGCAAGACATCCAGCAAGAGAGCACCAAACACCACTGTGGTTCTGTAAAAAGTTGAACCACAATTTTTAGGAGTACAGAGTGGTGGGTGCTGCTATGGGTGTGCAAGACACCCCACAAGAGGGCACCAGACACCACTGTGGTTCTGTAAAAGGTTGAATCACACTCTGTAGGTACCGATACAAGATATGCATGATGGTGGGTGCTGCAGTGGGTGTGCACTGTGGTGCAAGACATCCAAAAAGAGGGCACCAAACACCAATGTGTGGTTTTGTAAAAGGTTGAATCACACTGTGTAGGTATAATAAGCATCTTATTTGGCTGCTTTCATTACAGCGCTTGGTGTGGGTAGTTACACAATTCATAATGGTATTATGGAGCCCTTTCACATCTTAAATTGTCAGTATTTGAGAGGAATCTCTCTTATCTTATAGTAAGCATTGGAGATATAATTGAAATATTGAGCAGTAGACCTAACATGGAAGGTTAAATAATTGTGACTGCGTATTCTGCCAAGAAAGAAAATCAGGATGACTGCCAGTTGGAGAGAGCTTCTGGAAGTTCTTGTGAGAATGGATACAAGCAGATGTTTGCATTTGCAAAGGATTTATACTTGAGTTATGAACTTTATTATATTCCATTCTTTTATAGTATGTCTGTGTGAAGAAGTGAAGTCAAATTATACACTGTGGTAACACAAGATGTGTTTTCAAGTTCTGTACAAGTCCAACAAACCAGTGATATAGTCAGTGTGAACAGTATAATAATGCTTCAGAGACAGTGAATGGACAAGATTTTTTGTTTTCGTGTTATGCATACAACTATTTCTAGTATTAACTAATGAGCTTTTAGTGAGGGGTCAGTAGGCCTGATACCCTGGCCACTAGAAGTCTAGTTAAAAATTTTTCATTGGCTTAGCATATAGTAAGTCCTAATTATCAGTAATTTTCTCCAAGTCCACATTAATTTAGAGGAAAATTGTGTAATAAAGTTGTGTTGCTAACTTCCTTGTTTCCCAGATTTACAGTACCAGGTGTATGGGAAAATGTTGTATTTTGGAACACATCCTGTGTGTACAATGAGGACTGGCTGCAAGACACTTTCAGTTAGTTTAAGTATGATAATAGAATTTGTTCCATCTTGAGGTTGATAAGAACTTGTCAGTTACTGACTTAGGGAATATCTGTGCATGAATAATGTCACCACTAGCCAGAGCACAGCCATGTACAATACAGGACGTGAAGTAGGGTAATTGCTAATCATGCAGGAGGCTACTGTTAGGCTTTGGTGTAATATTTTTTTTTTTTTTTTTTTTTTTTTTTTTTTTACCCACTATTATTTATAAGGCTGTGTAAGTTGTCATGGACATTGTATTTTGTGATACATAAAACACCTCTGTGAAAACTGAGGCTCATCGCAATGTGAACCCTGTCGACTGTGGGCTGGAGTTGCAGTCCACCATCCTCCATATGGGGGAGTAGGGAGGGAACTGAGGTACATGTGTATAACCAGACAGCATGGTTGCTTGGTTACATATGTTCCACCACACAAAGGCATCCCTCCCCTGCACTAATCTTTCATGTATTGTAAATACTGTACTGTAATTGGGATAATTTGAATAATCGTCCATGGGCTGTTCATATCTTTTTCATTACCACATAGGGGTGTGAGACTTTGATAAGGCATCATTGTGAGAACAAACATAGGGGTGTGAGACTTTGATAAGGCATCATTGTGATAACTAACATAGGGGTGTGAGACTTTGATAAGGCATCATTGTGATAACTAAGGTAGGGGTGTGAGACTTTGATAAGGCATCATTGTGAACTAACATAGGGGCGTGAAACTTTGATAAGGCATCATTGTGAGAACTAACATACTGTAGGGGTGTGAGACTTTGATGAGGCATCATTGTGAGAACTAACGTAGGGGTGTGCGACTTTAATAAGGCATTGTTGTGAAAACTAACATACGGGTGTGAGACTTTGATAAGGCATCATTGCAAGAACTTAAAAATGGAAACTGGGAACTGGACTGTTAGCCCCTTCAGTCTGATGATGTGTTTTACAAGTATATTTCAATCTTATTATCTCCAGATTATTTTCTACAGTTCAAGATAGAGCTTTGGATGTGGAATGCATAGATATAACCTTTGTTAATCTGTTCAGTGTGAGAAAACTTTCCTCAGTTTACAAAGATGTTTGGAAGTGGCAAGAACAGAAAACTAAATATCACCATATTGAAGGGGTTGAGGAATGTGTGGACATTATGGAATGGACAAGATAAACTTACCATAGTGGTTTTTGAAAAATGTGGAATAATGAATTGAAAATAGGTAGAAGAGTATGTGATTAGATGGTACAGTCATGTAGAGAGAGTATGTAGCTACGTAAGGTTGTGAGTGAAGGTAGGAAACCATAAGGTAGCCCAAGAAGATGTAAAGATATGATCAGGAAGTGGGAGCAAGGTATGGAAGTGATAAGGTTAAGGACAGACATAGGATCATAATTAATGAATGGAGTATGCAAGGAGAAGACTTACTACAGGTGTATGTAAAATGCTTTTATGAACAATAATACAACAGTAAATAATAATGTAAATGCAGATGATTGTGACATAAGGATTCAGAAGGCTTGAGTGATATGTGAATGATTTTGTGGCCCATTTTACTAGGCTTTCAGTTGGTGGATTTTATCGCATTCTTCTTGTGGATCCTACCTCACCTTATTTTTTGTAGATGGGATTAAGGGCCCGGATAGGTGGAACACTAAGTCTGTGTGTGTGTGTGTGTGGGTGGGGGTGGGGGGGAAATAGGGGCAGGATAATAGATGCAAAACTAGTTCAACAATGCAGTAGTCATCTTTATCACAAATGTTCCAGCTAGATACAGTCTACATGGTTTAAAGACATGGTTTTATATTTCCACGTGCATTTCTTGCACCATTTTATTTGTCAGGATCAAGTTGGTATCACATAGACTTCATTATTTTCATCAGATGTTCCAGAAAACTATGTAGAACCAAATATTGCATTCTTTGATAATGGCTGATTTGTGGCAATGTGACCAAGGAAATGACCCATCTGGAGCAATGACATTTGAGAAAATTTTAGATCAGTGGTTAAGTACGAGACTAATTTTTATCACAGTTATGACTTGGATCCATCCATCCATCATCCAATCCTACGTTGCCCCTCAAGGAGTGTAGGAGCCTGGGGCTAGGCAAGTTGGTCTTGACATTTAAGATGAGAGTGACCAGTCTTACTCATCCCTGAGTGGCATTACATGAGCAATAACCCCAGCCACCGCTTGGATATAAACCTTCATCGGCTTAGTTTGATTGGAGCGCGGCAATAACCCACTAAACCACCAGGTGTCATAATTTAGTTATATGGTTACCACCCAGCATAGTAAATGGTTTCCTGGTGTACAGGAAACCATTCGTCTTGTCACTCAGTGTAGAGTCACCCATAGGCAGAAGGAACGGAGAAGAATGAAGGAAAGAAAGACAAAAGAGGTAGTGTAAGGTCACCCGTGGGCAGAAGGACGAGGAAAGAATGAAGTAAAGAAAGACAGAAGAGGAAGGAAGGAAAGGAGGAAGGAGAGGAAAGGGCATACACCCAAGAGCAGCACTGTATTGAGTGAGTGGATATTGCATTTAATGTGTAAGCTTTTGAAAAGGCAGTGGATGTTTTGTATTTGCAGTACCATATCTTGTTATGGGATGTGATTGGTATTCAAAAGGTACAGTATGCTTGCAGCCTTCAGCTGTCGTGTGCTTGCAGGAAACAGTGTAGGTAGTTCCACGCACCGTTTTTTACATCCAGCGTTTCCTGATGCTTTTCACCCTGTTGTATTGGGAAGTTAGGATGATATTTCAAAAATTTGCTTGTTTGTACTGTAACTTAACTTTTTCATAGTTAAGTAATTATAGACTTAAGTGCATTTTATATAGCAGAATACTATATTATGGTGTTTGATTATATGTTATATAGCAGGGAATTGAACTTATTGGTTTAGGACATATGAAAAATTTTCATGGAAATTAGCTTTATGGGACATTGATATGTTTCATTTGTTGTTCCCCAGACATGGTATATGGTGCTAGACTCTTTTTGTCGCTTGGAATATGGGAAATCCAACCCCTTGTGGATGGTGAAACCATGAGAGATGACTGTTTTCATGTGTATGACTTTAAGTACTGTACTTGTATGGAAATGTATATCATCATCATCATCATCATCATCATGATATACATTTCCATACAAGTACAGTACAGTGCTCAAAGTCATACACGTGAAAGCACTCATCTCTCATGGTCTCACCATCCACAAGGGGTAGGGTTTCCCATATTCCAAGGGACAAAAAGAGTCTAGCACCATATACCACGTCTGGGGAACAACCCAACCCCTTGTGGATGGTGAGACCACGAGAGATGACTGTTTTCACGTGTATGACTTTGAGTACTGTACTTGTATGGAAATGTATATGCCCATTATTAACTACGGTAGGAATAGAGTATGCAGAAAGAGTGAGCAAAGGAACAGTACAGTAGAATAATTCCAAATCTGGCTTAACAGAGCTACAGTGCTGTTATTCAGCATAGCCATGTCTTCCCAACTCTTATGTTTTCACGTGGGTACATTCTTTGTTCCAACACGGGAACTCCACGACAAGATGGCCATGACAGAACTGCCAACAGGTGGCTTATCCTGTGTACAGTAAGTCCTCATTGTAGGCTGCCATTATTTCACATTCTCCTGCTTTTAAGTATATGGTAATCTCAGGGAAATTGCCTGTTTAATTTGCAGTTCTGCCTGTGAGGTTAATGTGGTAGCTTCCCAAAACTTACCGTACCATTTGTAAGGAAAAAGTTGCGATGTTTTGGAGCATCGCCAGATGTAAGGAGGACTTGTACCTTCCTCCATAAACCCTGCACCCACTGACAATGTTTATACAGTATTTACAAGTTACTAATTCTTACCGTACTATTACAGTTACACTTTGGTATGCAGTTTTATAATCTTGAAAGTATGTAGTGTAGGATGCTAAATTATGAAGCTGTAAAGTAATCCAAAGGAGGGATGATTGTGACTGGTAATAAAATTGGTGACAGGTGGTGACTTATTTCCCAGAGTGTTGCCAGTCATTGAAATTCAGTACCTTCACATTTACCTGTTTGATTAACACATCCTGCCTAGGTATGAGTTAATTCTCTGTAAAAGCAGGTGTCACATAGAGTATATCTGTACAGATTCATATATGTCTTTACACCTGATGGCAGTTGTCCATGTGTCATGACCATGAGCTGTCCCTGTTCATTTCCATAGCTCGGAGAGTTCTATGTAGGACCTTCTTTGTCTTTTTTTTCCTGTTTGTAAACACTTGTTCCTTTGCATTTACATTGTTAGCCCAAAGCCTGTCGACCCTTTCCTTCCCCTGAAGATTTCCAAACTATTTTAAACTGCTGGTTTGCAGGATTTCTTAAATATTTCTTTTACCAAATGTAACAGCACTGGACTGAGAATTTAAATTAGGTTGTGCAGATGACAACATCATTATGAAGTCCAGTGCAAGGTATGTGATAGGGGTACAACAGTGTATTATTTTCATCTTTGTTTAGCACGTGTGTGCGAGCGCACACACACACACACACACACACACACACACACACACACACACACACACACACACACACACACACACACACACTTAAAAGTACATCTTCTGCACTTAAGCTTAATTCTGAGTACCTGAAGTGTTTGTACCTTTTCCTGGTTGTTTGATAGACTTTGGGTTGCTATGACCAAATCATTTATGTTCACATATCCCATATAAGTTAGTACTGTACTGTTCTCTTTCATGCTGGAGTTTTATAATGTGTATGGAATTATACATCATAGGAAAGTTAAATTGTAAAGTAAAATCCCATCTTTACTGAAGTTTACAAAGAACCCCAGAACTATGGAATTCTCCCTGAAGTTGTGTTCATAATAATTTCAGCATTTTCATGGTGAAGTTGTGACAGTATTTTTCTTGAGAGAATCAGTAGTGTAGTGTTCTGTTTAAGAGAATCCTAAATACTTAGTGATTATTGAGTTGTGAAAAGTTGAAAAGCTGTTTGCTTCTATGTGCTTTTTTCCATGCTGGAGTATTGAAATATTTGGTTAAGTGGTCTGTTATTTTGTAATAATGGGATTTTATTACATTTTTCATCTACAGTAAGTGGATAATTCTTAGCAGAACTCCTTTTCAGGATTATTAAATTTTGCTGTATTCTTCATCGACATAGTGAATGAAATATGAATCATGCCTATACACAGAAGGCCTGCACGGTACGTCATTTGATTCTTAATGCAGCATACTGACATGAAAGGGCTCCATCTTCATGGGAATTTATATGAAAGTGTTAACAAATCCTCAGATACATAAAGTATTGAGTATCAGAATCAAATGCTGTCCTGCACACGTAAGTACGATGAATGGTATTAATAACCCTTAAGTGTGGGGTCTGTTGTGAGGGGCATTATGGGTGGAGGGCAGAGAAGAAAGCCCAGGACCCTGAGAGAGAAGACCTGCACTGCTCTCAAGTTACTATTTGGCCACAAAGAGTGACCGGCAGACTGCTCCCGCTGCAGATTCACGGTGTTGCGGCAGGAGAAGCCGACAGGTCCTGGTCAAGGTGCACCTGGGCTAGAAGAGCGGCGACAGCAGGCACAGGCATCACGTCGCAACCAGAGATTGGCAGCACAGATGGAACGGCGCCCAGCAGTGGTAGCGGCTCTTAAGCTGAAGAAGGTTAGACATCTTTGCTTGCGTCTTTCTTTAACTAGTTAACCTGAATCTTCAAAGGCATGGCCATAAATAGATCACTTTCATTTCTCCTTGGCCTCTGCCATCAGGCTTTCCTTTCTCCTTGCCCTCTGCCATCAGGCTCTCCTTTCTCCTTGCCCTCTGCCATCAGGCTCTCCTTCTTTCTCCTTGCCCTCTGCCATCAGGCTCCCCATCCTCCAGCTCATACCCCCTCATTTATTTCCACCTCATCCCTCCATCTCATCCTTGGTCTCCCTCTTCTCATTCCCTCCACATCACTCACGTACTTGTGGTCAGTCTCATTCTCTGCTACTATCATAAGAGTGAAATCTGGCAACAGTTTTGTTAGCTAGACTGCAAAGTTTCACACCAGCAGGAAACTCTGTCATAAGTAAAGTAAGCCCCAACTGGGACTTGCACAGTTTCTAAACTTACAACATGTGATCTTGTTCATTGTAACAGTTCCCAGCTGCTACTGAAAGTAATTAGATGGTTTGGACATTGAGTTAACTTTATAGTTTATAGAAAACATCAGTTATTCCCTGACCAATCTGTGTGTGGGGGTTCCTTGCTTGGAAGCAAAGTGTCATTCAAGTTTGACTTCATTGAGGGATTATATATACCAAAATATATACAGTATATATATATTTTCTTTCCTTCATTCTTTCCTTGTCCTTCTGCCTATGGGTAACTTTACACTCCCTCTTCTGTCTTTCTTTCCTTCATTCTTTCCTCTTCCTTCTGCCTGTGGGTGACTCTACACTGAGTAACAAGCCAAATGGTTTCCTGTACACTAGGAAACCATTTACTATGCTGGGTGGTAACCATATAACCAAATTTTGGCACCTGGTGGTTTAGTGAGTAATTATTGCGCTCCAATCGGATTGAACCGGTGAAGGTTTATATCCAAGGGGTGGTTGGGGTTGATTGTTCATGCAATGCCACTCAGGGATGAGTGAGGCTGGTCACTCTCATCTTAAATGTCAGGGCCAACTGCTTAGCCCCAGGCTCCTACGCTCCTCATGGGGCAATGTAGGATTGGATGATGGATGGATGGAATGGAGAGAGAGAGAGAGATACTGTATATATATATATATATATATATATATATATATATGCAGCTTTTCCAGATACAGCTGTTAACTTAATTTTGGTATTCCAAGTTCAGTTCTTTGTTGTAAATAAAGTATGTACAAATATTTTGGCAGGGCGCTGAGCAACGACTGAATGGACAGAGGCCTGTCTCAGTCAAGCAGCGTTTGGCAGTGCAGGGCCGCCTCAGTGTACCAGACAAAAACCAGGGTGCGGTCATTGCCAGAGGTCGAGGAGGGCTGCGAGGGTTGCGTGGAGCTGGCTTCAGGGGCACGGTTGTCAGAGGCACTGGTACCAGGGGCTTTGTTATCAGGGGAACTGCTGCCAGGGGAGCTGGCTTCAGAGGTGGAAGAGGAATCTTTGGTCTCAGAGGTATTGTAGTTGGCTGTTTTAACCACAGGCAATGTTTTAAGTTGGTTCATGTATTATTTGTTTCATTATTAACCCCTGATGGGCTAGTTTTATGTAAATCAGTATACTTTCTCAGAGTCAGTGTTTTTTTATACCAGAATAAATTTTATGGGATACGATACAAAATAATATGAATCGTGAAAGATGTGGAGTGAGGAAGTCTGTGAACACCAGAATCGAAGAGAGTGTACTGAGATAGTATGGTCATGTGGAGAGAATGGATAACAATAGAATGGTGAAAAAAAGTATATCTGAGCGAATTTGAAGGAGAGAGGAGGCGAGGTAGCCAAGGAGAAGGTGGAGAGATATGGTGGATGAGTGTGTGAGGAAGAGAGGTTTGGAAGTCAGTGAGGCCAGGAAACTGACAAGAGATCCAGCTGGCTGGATGAATGTTGTGAAGAGAAGTGCATGATCAAGGATTTGGCACCCCTTTTTAACGTTGCAGCATCTGGATTGACTTTGTTGGATACGTTTATATGAAGCTACAGAATGTGTAGAATGTTTTTGGCGTATCCAATAGAGCCAGGATTCCGGGGGCTTGAATGATGAGTGAATGGAAGCATGGCCCATTAGACTGGGCAAATTTGGGCTGTATGACATTGCTGCTCCTCACCCTGCCCTAGGGTGGGAAAGGAGGCCTGGATGATGATGATGACGATGAACATAAATTTTGTCATGTGAGGCTCGGTTGGCCTGTGTAGACCTTCATTCTTCCTCATATGAGGTCAGGAGCAAGGCAAGATTTAAGCTCCTCTGGAATTGAAACATGTGCCTCACATAAAGTTGGTCATTATTCATTATTTGTTTGGAATTCAGAAACTAGTGTTGTCTGCATTTTAGCACCCCAGTTATGAACCAGAAATTTGTCTCAGTATTGCTTCACAAATTTATTTTTGTCTGTCTCACTTTTAGTTAGGGCTGAATAGTTTAATGAAAGGACTTGGTTTTATTGTGGATGAGCTCAGTATATTGTTTAAATTGTATGTAGGTGTTATACTGTATTTCAATTAACCTCTTTAGTAATGTACTGGTACTTTTGTTATATTCATGCTACCACCAGAATATTTTATTCAACTTTAGAGAAATTTTCATACAGGAGAATTAGGATGAAGGATTTGATGTTTGCTGCAGGACATCTTTGAAGGTTGCAAGAATGTAACAGAAAATGTTATAAGATCGACAAGGGTGATTGATATTCATAGGGCGAGGTGCTCGTGGTTTGACTCGGGGAGTGCGTGGGGGACGATTTCTTCGTGGGCGTGGAATGGGAGCAAGAGGTGCCGGACCAGGCAGAGGGGCTGTCCGGGGAACATTGCGAGGCAGGGGCTTCAGTGCTGCACAGGGGAGAGGAACCTTCAGGTAAGATTAGATCATCATCCAGTCCTTTAATGCCCCATCAGGAGTGGAGGGACTTCAGTCTAGACATTTATGCCTGGATGCATGAACAAGGGTTGATGCATGAACAAGGGTTGATCCATGAACAAGGGTTGAGCTGGACTTGAGGCTTGAGTCAGTCGTAAGTCAGAATTGAGATTGCCCGCCACAAACTGCAGTGCAGAAACAAGGCTTAAACCTCTCACAGGCCGAGCCAATGTTCTCAAGTTCAAGCCGCCTCTGAGTGGGCTTCAGTCGGACTTGAGCCTAATTGACCTGTTATTTAACAGTTTTGTAGGGTACAGTTGCTTTTTCAGTGATGAATATATTGACAAATTGACAACCCCTGGCACAACAATAAACTGTGGCTTCAAAAGATCAGTAGCAAAAAATACATGATGTACAAAATACTTGGCTCTCAGGAAGATGTACACTATATGCCTCATTGTGGTTTGTTGATGTAAGCGATGCTGGGAGTGTTTTATGATGATCATAGTTGCATTACAGTGGTTTAAGTATAGATGTACAGTTCTGACTAGGCTGCTAGGCTATGACAAAGCTTTCTTGTGCGCTTTCCTATACAACTTTAAATAATATTTAGGTTATACAATAATAAAGTTTTCATTTTGTATCCTACTGTTCGTATTATGAAGATAATAAAATGTGTAATCCCTTGTTTATCGGACGTAATAGAGCCAAAGGCATATCCGTGTAATGGTTCCATCTGGATACTAGACTTCTCCCCTGGCCCCCCTTCGTACATTGCTTTGAAAGCCGGTGGTAGAGCACTACAGTACATCGTACAACACTTGTTTCTGTTGTTTTCTGCTACTCTGGACAGGCAAACCTAAAAATGCAGTGGGCACAAAAAACATATTGGTAAAATGGAATAAAATCATGGTATAATAGAATAAAATCATGGTACAGTACAGTAAGCTAGTATAAAATTGTCAGCATTCACAATTTGACCATCCTGCATCAGTCTTACCAAGGATCTCCTTCATCTAAAGAGTCAGCACTACCTTCTTCCTTTTCCCTGGTGAAGGGGCCATCATCACGCACCCTAGGAAGAGGCATGCAAGGAATAGTAAGACCTGAAGCAGATAGGGAATAACGACATAAACCCCCATGTGCACTGCCATAACGGCTGTGCAGGAGGGGCTGTTTCCTACACAGTCGCCGTGCGTGAACTGAGACCAAGTGAGAGGGTCTCTAACGGATGCTGGGTAAACTACCCAGCCAAACACAGTGGCATCACTGGGCTATTCCCGCCAGGCTGGGCGTGAAAATGTTTGCATGGCCATAATTTCCACCCAGACGCAAGCATTTTGTCTTGATATTATGGAAAATGTACGAATAATGGTTTCAAACAGCCAGATCTTAGTGTCCGGGCAATGATTGTCCGGTTAATCACTGTCTGGGTAATCGAGAGATTACTGTATCACATGGTTAACAATTCTCTGTGGCTCAGTCCTACCCACAAAATGATATGTAGGCAATGCATATTTCTACAGTATACTGATGACTAATTTTTGATGGCCTTTTCAACTCCTCTTCTTATTCGTTAAAACCTGTATTGCAGTAACAGTACAGTATAGGTTTCAATTATTTATTTATTTAATATATTCTGTCCGTTACTTGGATTTGTACAAATGGATGGATGAAATCGTAGCATGCCGCACACATTTTTTTTTTTTATAATTAAGGTGCTCCAGTCAGATGGAGCCTACAATATGTATGTTTATATCCAAAGGGTGGTTGGGGTTTATTTCCCACATAATGCCACTTGGATGAGTGGGGCTGGTCACTCTCATCACTGTCAGGACCAGCTTGCCTAGCCCTGGGCTCCTACGCTTCTCATGGGGTTACATAGGATTGGACAATGGATGGATAATGAGTTATATTTAACATCACTTTATAGTCTTTCCTGATGTTAATAAATCATCGTAATAAACAGAAGTGCAATAAAGAAAATATGCCACAGGGTTGAGAGTTTTGAAATGCTTTCTTGGTATAAGTTTCTCACAATTAATCTGTGAGTCAAGAACACTTCGTATGGCATAAGCCTGTGTTTATTATTAGGCACACAGGGAACTAAGTTGATTGGATGAAGCATGTACAGAAGAGCACATGATGTTTAGACCCCCTCTCCCCTTATTTTTTCTACTCCATAGTCTATTTGATAACATTATAGGTGTTTATGAAGCTCATCTGTAAAAATAAAATTTTCAAGCTTCTTACAAATGGTTTAGCATGTGAAGGGAGGCCAGGATTTCAAGTGTTTGAATAATATGCGAGTAATTGCTTGGCAGTTTCACCTGGTATCTGGATTGTTGATAGGTCTCCAACTTTTTCCTCTTCTGGGTCCTGCCTTACCCTGCCTTTGGGCAAAAAAAGGGTCAGTATGGCAAGGAAAATAGCTATTGTGTTATGACTGTGTTGCAGGGGTCGTGGCCGTGGTGGGCGCATTGGGCGTGCAGGGCGGGCCCGGCGGGGGGGGCGGGGTGGACGTGGGGCCATGAACTCAAACAATGAGAACTGCACCCGGGAGGAACTGGATCAGCAGCTGGATGAGTACATGAGCAAAACCAAAAGTGCTTTGGACACAGAGCTGGACCAATACATGAAGGATGCCACTCAGTAGTCGTGGTGGTTGGTATGTGAAGTTACACTTTTGAGTTTTATCTCTTTAACCCCATCACCCCAGTGAATGAATTTTTTTTTATTGTATTCTTGCAGCCTTCAGACTTGTATTCATCTTCGGAAAAATCACTAGTACTTGCGGCTGCATCTAGGCTTCCTAAGAGTGAAAAGTCTTAGTTGAATAAAATTGTCTGGAGGTAGCAAGTTATAGGAGTGAAGCGGTTACACCCTTCAGTATGATTAGTTTTGAGCAAAACCAAGAGTGCACTGGACATAGAGCTGGAGCAGTACATAAAGGTGTTGGTTTGGAAGTGAAAATTTTGATCCTTTAAACTCACACTCCATCTTTAGATGGGAAAGAGGTTGGGATGATGATAAACCCTTCAATATGGTGAGTACAAGAGTAAAACCAAGAGTGCATTGGTCACAGAGCTGGATTAGTATGTGAAAGATGCCTCACTGTTGTCATGTAAGCAGTGAAGATTTTAATCCCTTTAAATACATGAGAAAAACTAATAATGCATTGGACTCAGAGCTGGACCAGTACATGAAGATGCTGCAGATTGATTGATTAAGGCATCTACTTATGGTAGTGAAGTATGGTCATCTGGTGGAAATAGCATAAAAGGTCGTCACTGCCAAATAAAAGTAGAAAGAGTACGGTAGTCATGTTGGTTGGGGAGTGAAGATTTTTATTCCTTTAACCTTTTCACTAGGATGAGTACATGAATAAAAATGAGAATTAATTTGATAAAAATGGCTCTTATTGTAGGTGGCATCACAGGGGGCTTCATAGCAACTCTTCCATAGCAGTGTGTTAATACATCTTAATATTCTCATGATTTAGCCTAATACATGTCATTGTTCTCATAATTTAGTTTAATACATCTTAATATTCTCTTATGATTTAGCTTAATACATCTTGACCCTTTCCCATCAGGGGTGCTTGTAAGAAATTGCCGTGGCATGACTTCAGCTGGAGCACTGTGCAAACAGTCGCATAGAGATGTTATATTACTACCACTCATAGCCAAGTTACTATACATCATAGAGAGCTCAGTTTGGTCTCATTTAGAAGCTTAGTAATTGTATTTTATCATACTGTGTTCTAAAAAGCAATATATGCAAATTGAAGTGCAAAAAGCTGAGTAAAATTTAAACAACATGCCGTTGTGTAGAGACATTTTACTCCTGGCTCTCATAGCAAAGTTACTACTCATTGTAGAGAGCTCAATTCAGCCTTGTTTTCAAGCTTAGTAATTGTACTTTATCATACAGTGGTCAAAAAAGCAATATACAGATACACACACACAAAAAAAATGTAGAATTTAGCCTACATGAAAATATTTTACACTAAAAGAATTCTGCCAAGAAAAAAAAAAAAAAAGCTTCACGATAGAATAATATTTCTTGCTCCACAATGTAGCTTAATGAATTTCCATTCCAGTGGTGTATAATTTATTGTATTTGGAGCAATAGTACCAGAGAAAAATGAAAATGAACTGGAACATGGTCGGATGATGGCCAAAGCCGTCATCAGAATTTCTGAGCCTTAGAAGCTGGTGTCGGTCATCGGTATGTGAAAGGGTTAATATTCTCTTATGATTCAGCTTAATACATTGCAATATTCTCTCTTGTGGTTCAAGATAATGCATCTTAGTATTTCATGATTTTCACAGTGACGTAGTTCGTATCAGTAACACATGAGAAGATAATGTGGTGTAATTTGCAGAATAAGTCATTAAGGTAGAGATGTTACAAACTCTCCATAGTCAATTAGAATATAACTCATGGCTGGACCAGAATATGAAGTATGCCACTGATTGGTTGAGGCTTCTACTTACAACAGCGGAGCATAAGATTTTGTGGCTGAATAACTAATGGTGTTGGGAAATACAGCATTTTTTATCCCTTTAATCCATTCTGTATGATGGTATATATCACTTGATTCATGCTGGACATGTGTTATTATTCCACAAACTTTTCAAACTGGATGCAGTTTGATACAGTCCTTGATTACCTGTTCCATTCAAAAGATCTCAGAGTTGAATAGAGTTGTCTAGCTGAAGGAGTTAGCTCATTCAGCAAGGTTTCTTTGCAGTGGAGCCCTGATGCTAATCATTTTACTCTGGGTCCCCTTGTAGAAAAGACTTCATGAAGGTCATGTCTGACTCTTTCAGTTTAAAAACATTTCCAAAACTTAACAAAATTGCTTGGAGGTAGCGAGAATAAAACAAGTTATATACTTGGATTGGTGAATCTGCGGTCGATTATGAATCAGGATGATCAGTTGTGTTATATTTGTCTCACTAAGTTTCAGTAGTATTCTGATTGGCCTATGGAGACGTCTTAATACTTCTGTCATAGTGATTTATCCTGCACATTGCACCAGTGTCCTCGTACATTGTTTGTGCAAACCATATTGATGTTATTAAAAATGTATAACTAGCAATGGAAGAGAATGGTTTATTGTAATGTGATTAATATATCACTAAAGGTGTGAAATGAAGCCTCCTCTGCCACAGTTAATGTATCATCATGGAAATTTTTTCTTCCCAGTTGATCAGTGAAGGCATCAGCAGTGGCGGGGAAAACTTGAAAAAAAGAAAAAGGTGGAACTGTACTGGAAAACCTTTATTTGTGTGAATGTTGGAGGGTTTTGCCGTATTTAAAATAAGTAAATAATTGTTTTTGAGGTGTTAATCCAAGATAGAAGGAGAAAGTGTTGTTTGGCAGGGTGAGGTAATGATCTTAAGTATGGTGACATTTTAATTTTGTTCTTGCCACTGCCAGACCTATTTCTTCAGTTTAGGAGACTCTAGTAAGAAGTGAATAGGTTAGCTGCCATTTAATTCTATCTCATACTGAATAATATCATCTGGAGGTTGCAAGAATAAAGTGTAAAGTATGTCATTGTAATGAAGGCATCAACATTTCCTTGATAGTGGTGTATTTCACTATTGCTCTTCAGTAGTAATGAAGCTCAGCAGTTTGAGACAAACTTTCAAAGTTTTGGGAAGATGTGCATGTTTTAACCTTTAGGCTGTGGCAGAGATGCCAGCCTGGACACCCAAGGTGTGGAGATACTGTACCTTAATAAAAATCCTTATATGAGCCCCATTCATGCTGTGGTAAGGAATAGAAGACATTTTGTTTTTGTCCATTGAAGCATGTGTTGATTGTCTTTAGCCCAGGTGGGTGGGAAGTAACCACCACCAACCACTGTGAAAAATTAGGCAAAATTCTTGATGGCATGTTGCAAGCTATGGAAAAAATAACTGCCTTCTACAAGGCACACTGCAGCCGAGGGGTTAAGTACAGCTGTACTTTAATACTCCCTCGCTTTAATGGTCCATCATAGACCGGTTAACAGATTTATCGTACACTTTGAAGGCCACCGAACTTCAATTGGCCATGACAGTGTCCATTAAATGGGGCACAGTGAGCTACAGTACATATGTTTCCTACCCTCTTGACTACAACCTGGCCTGAAATTGCCCTCTCCCCACAGTGATTGCTGAGTTGTAATACTAGACGGTACTAATAATACTATCCTTGATATGAAGTGCAATGGCAAGGATATGAAATAAGCTGCAAAAGGGCAAATTTATGAGCCAAATTAGTGTAAAGTGGGTATAATTTTCATTATTAGTACATTACTAAAATGTGCAGTTGTGGTCATTTATTTTCAAACATGCTTGGAATCCCACATCAGTGGGACCATTGGATATGATGTATTATTGACGTGATCAGATCAGGCTTCCCGCAATTAGTCCATTATATATATATATATATATATATATATATATACACACACACACACACACACAATTTTACCCTTTGACCTGTGACATCTTAATTTTAATGAGGCTGCTACCAAATGACAGTGTGATGTAAGAATAATATTTGATTTTGTGGTGGGGTCAATGAAGGTTGTATCTGACCCCTCTGGTTTTAAGTTTTCTTTAAGCTGAAAAAAGTAATCTGGGATTAGCAAGAATGAAAGTTAAAAAGATGTCCTGAGGTTGAAGTGGTTGATTTGTTGAAGTAAACTTTCACTATGACAAACAAGGGAACAGCGGGGGAGTACAGTATATGGTGTTTAGTAGTTTGATCTTAATTTTCGAGTCCAAGTTCATTTACATGTTACTGGGAATTTGTGTAACCAGTGATTTCATGAAACCTCCAAGGGAATTCATGAACTGGGTTTAAATTAGGATGGATTTATTAAGGTTAGATTAGTTTAGGCAGCAGTTAGGTTAGGCTGGGATAATCTAGGTTAGGTTAATTAAAATTAATGCTTTGTAACAGCAATTATCTAAATTATCCAGGTCTAACCTAATTAAACTTAACCTAGATTATCCCAGCCTAACCTAACTGCAGCCAAAATAAACCTAACCTTAATTAACCCATCCTAGTTCAAATTCATCAGCCAAAATTAACCTAATCATAATTAACCCATCCTAGTTCAAATATCGTCAGCCAAAATTAACCTAACCTTAATTAACCCATTGTAGTTTAAATTCATTTCATGAATTCCCTAGGATTTTGCGAAGTCATTGCTTACACAAATTCCCTGTATCATGTACAGTACATATTTATGTAGTAGCTAGTGATTGTATAATATATATATATATATATATATATATATATATATATATATATATATTTTATTTACTTCCTATCGGTCTGTTTGCAAATGGGGCGTGATTGGGTTCCTTTTAAAACTAAATGTTGCTTCCACAGTTGTTGCTGTTTGTTAAGATGCTAACCAGTTAAACCTTCACTCTTTTTCTGCTTCCATTCACCTTTGGCTTTGATATTGACATGTACATGAACCATTAATGTGAGCTTTATTAGAACAGTTACAATAGAATCCTAGTAAGCTCAACATCTCCCCATTGAAGCTTATATTAAGGAATATTTTTGTTTGGGTGCAAACAGACTGACTGTGAATGCAACTGTGAATCCAGTTTGTAGATAAGCTCATGGTGATTTGAGTATCCAAGTATACAATAATAAATTGTACAAGTTAATATGGTACAGAAAATCTTGGTGTTCAGGAAGTTTTGTACTGCTGTATTCTAGAAAGATTTTTCAGGCAAGTCCATCACTGATATTAAATAGCTCTACTAGAAGCTGATGCTTTTGGCCATTTTATGTTAATGAGCTTATTAGAGTATTCATCTAAATGAGATATAAGTAATGTGATTCTCAGAGTTGCTGATATTGTCCCTTTCTGATCATGCGTTAGATTATTATCATAAAACTATATTATTATTATTATTATTATTATTATTATTATTATACTTTACCTGGTTAGGATAGAATGGGTTCTGCAGCTGAACAAAATAGTCTCGTACTGTACGGTACAAATCACATGTAATAGTTAATAGAGATACGGTTGAATTTCTAAAATCAGTTTTTATAGAATCCAAGCACTTTAATGATATGTAAGGTACCCGTATAGTAACTATTTATACACTGTAGGACATATGGCAGGAAAAGAGTTGGCCATTTCTCCTATGCTCCAATTCTATTTATACAAATTTGTCCCGACAACATGGAATGCTAACCTGCAGGGAGTTGCATTCATGTTGGGACATTTAACTCTTTTTAGCTTGTATGGATGCAGCAAATTATTTTTGTTTTAATTTACTCAGGCAACCACAGGATGTGTTCTGTCTGCATACTTTATCCTGATTTTGTTCTGCTGAGGAAAGCTGTAGTAGGTGAAGAGTTGATAACTCCTGGAATGCTTGAATGTCTGTGACCTGAATAAAGTAATTTGAATGTTGCCTGAATATAGTACTCAAGTGCATTCATGGTAGCAAAAGGCTAAGTGCAGAAATACGATGCTGTGATTGTATTCCATAATTTATGTTTTAAATTTTTGAATATCCACACACTTTGATCCTAGGTAATACGGACTTTGAAATTTTGGTGGAATGCATTGAATTGGGACGTGTTGAATACTTAAAGACTAAGAAAGGGCATTGAGAAGTATAGTTTATGCTAAACTTTCAGCAGTGATCTTTATTGTTAGACCCTTTGTATCTCATTTTGTAATATTTTTATGATTCTAAGAAGCCTGTTAATGCTTAACTGTATTAAGAAAACAATGATTTTGTGTGTGATAGTAGTTAAATTTCACTTAGTACCATAGGTTAGATTTCTGAACACCAAAGTTAATGGTAGGTCATGAAGTTGAGAGCTTGTAGTTAAAAGGAAAAGCTTTTGATAATTGACACTAGTTTTGAATTTTTTACAATAAAATATAAGATTCTAGGAGTATGTAATTAATGAATTGCTTTTATTTCTCCAGAACCAGTCATGTTAGAAATGTGCAAATGTTTTGCTTAATACGGTGAGATATTTTGTGGTCTGTAGTGCTGTATGGTGCCCTTTCAGGTTGGTGTGGGTTATATGAAGTGCTTGGGGTGGGTGGAAGTGGGGGTGCTCCTCAGAAAAAGGAGGTCAAGTGTTGTTCCCATGTCAGCTGCCTAGGTCATGTGATGGTCAGTCCCTTATCTTCGTGCTTTCTGCAGCTCTGTGCTTGGGTGAGGGAGTATCAGGTTGATGCTGGTCATTGAGATCATTGGGGTGTGGGCAGCCTCAGACAAAGACACTCAAGTGATGTCCCTGTTTGATCACAGCCCAGACTGTGTGGTGGTCAATCCTTTGAATCTGTGAGGGATTTCAAATAATTAGGCACAGTGAAGAGAAGAGGTAAATGTGTAAAGGCAAACGTAAGGAAAGTGGCTGGTTTTGTGAAGACTTTCATATGAAACAGAAGTCTGAGTATGGCAGATGCAAGAGGATTCATGGAATTTAAATGACCATTTACATATCAGTATGAGCCTTTGGTATGATATGAGATGAAGATAAAGTGGAGTTGGAGGAGTAGAGATGGGGTTAGCAAAGAAAGTGCATAGTGGGTAGGTTAAAAACTGATTCATGAAAGATGTGATGTAAGGAGGTCTGTGGAAAAATGTATAAAATAGTGTGTTTAAATGGTATGGTCTCATGGAGAGAATGGGTGTAAGTTAGTTTGCTTGTTTGGTTTCATTTTTAAAGGCTGTAACATGTTTACATGTGTCGGCCTTGGTCACCTAATGGTGTCTCTCCATGCTGCTCGATCTCTGGCAGCTTCCCTATTCAGTGCCTTATCCCTGAGGTCATGCTCAGTGACATCATCCCAGGTCTTTCTTGGTCTGCCTTTTGCACCCCTACTCATAATGTTAACACTTCTCACTTTCTGCACCCAATTATTATCCCCCTTCCTCTCCAAATGCCCAAACCATCTCAATCTACCTCTCATCACAACACCAGTACAATCCAGTCCCATCCTACCTCTCAACTATTCCAACGTAAACCTAGTTCCCCCAGGCCTCACACTCAGGGACGCACTGTGCATCAATATCTTTACGTTTGAGCCTGCAAATATCCTCTTCCTTTGCCACCCAGGTCTCACTACCATACAGCATTACAGTACACTCCTAACACATGCCACTTAGAATGATCCCTTAGCATGGAGGGAGAGCCCTCTCAGTGTCAGGAGAGGCAACAGCTCTCTGAACTTCTTCCAACCACTCCTCAGTGTAGTTCTAGAGCTAGCTTCAGACCCACTTCCGGCACATAACGTCCCCCATATAACAAATTTCCACATGAGACTCACCAGCAAGAAAAGTTCTTTCATGCCTGACAATCTCCACATACTCTCCCTGACACACCTCACACACGAAATCAGCAGTAACTCGCAGTCTACCTCTAATACCACTACATCTGTGTACCCACTTACTACAAACACTGCACAAGATTGAATTACTTCCCACTCCTTTGTGGCAAATCGCACATTGCCACTGTCCCTCTTCTTTGACAGTTCTGCCAGAAGCCCTAGATGCCATCATTTTTGTTTTGTCTGCATTTACTTCTGAGCTCTTGTGCTGCATGCCATCTCTCCTTTTCCTAAGTCTTTCCTATGCCTACTTCTCATTCTCTGCAGACAGCACCAAATCATCAGCAAATGTGAAAGATTGAAGGTGAGAAGTTTGCCACACGTTTTTATTTTTTCCTTCGGTTCACTGTTTGAAATGGTATGAAGTGCATGCTTGACCAGGCAGAAAGGGGATACTTGACAACAAATATAGAGGGGGGATCTAGGGCATCACCACCAGTAGGAGGGATTGAGGGCATCACCACCAGTAGGAGGGATTGGAGGCATCACCACCAGGAGGGATTGAAAGCTCCACCACCAGGAGGGATTGAAAGCTCCACCACCAGAAGGGATGGAGGACACCATCACCAGAAGGAGAGATTGAAGGCATTACCAGGAGGAGGGATCAAGGGCACTACCAGGAGGAGGGATCAAGGGCATTACCAGCTGGAGGGATCATGGGCACCACCATCAGGAGGGATCAAGGGCACTGCCTTATTCTCCTTTTTCATCTCTTCCCCCTCCCTCATATCCTTTTCCTCCTAATATTCCTATGCTCTTTCCTCCCTTCTCATCTTCCACTTGTTTCTCTGTAATCCAAATTTCCTTCCCTGTCTTCCTCTCCTTATCTCTGCTTTCATTCCATTTTAACTTCACATTCCTCATCCTCCATAAAGTGGAGTCAGGAGTAAAAGAAAAAACAATGTTCTTGGAGAAGGGATAAAATACAATTGAAGTACGTGTTTATAATCACTCACAAGTAAAATTATGCACATACAACCTTATTTTCCGTGTCCTCTAAGTTTCAAGTGCTGGTTAAGAAGAATATGAAATGTAGGGTGAGCACTTTGTAATACAGTAAGGTTTATTCTCCACCACCATACAAATTTATTTTGATAAGGGGGCCTTCGTAAGTTAATTTCAGACATCCTTTCTGTCGAAAAGAACGGGTACAAATGGAAGTACAAGTGGCATTAAAAATATTCTTATGCTGTTATCTACCAGGGTTATCAGAGGGTTCTCCACACAGGTTAACCCTTCCTTGTGTGGCCGAACTGAATGGCAGGCAGCAGCTTAAAAAGGGGTTCGAAAAATACAGATAATCCTATTCTCCCAAACAGGATAACATAGGGCCCCTTCCGTGCAAACGAGATGTAGTTCACATATTTCCCACCAGATGGCAGCACCTGTCTTATCAGGAACAGGAAAACATAAGATCCATTCCCTGTACAACCATACATAATTCAAGGGGTTCCCCACCAGATGGCAGCACCAGTCTTCTCAGGAACAGCAAAACATAAGATCCCTTCCCTGTACAACCAGACATAATTCAAGGGTTCACCACCAGATGGCAGCACCAGTCTTCTCAGGAACAGCAAAACATAAGATCCCTTCCCTGTACAACCAAACATAGTTCAAGACTTTCCCAATAGATGGCAGCACCAGTATTTGAAAGCTGGTGCTGCCATCTATTGGGAAACCCTTGAACTATGTTTGGTTGTACAGGGAAGGGATCTTATGTTTTCCTGTTCCTGAGAAGACTGGTGCTGCCATCTGGTGGGAAATATGTGAACTACACTTGTTTGGGAGAACAGGATGGTGCTGCCATCTATTGGGGAACCCTTGAACTATGGTTGTACAGGGAAGGGATCTTATGTTTTCCTGTTCCTGAGAAGACTGGTTCTGCCATCTGGTGGGAAATATGTGAATTAACAATGCATCATCCTGTTCTCCCAGAATAGCATAAGGTCTTGTTTCCCTGTTAATAGCCTGGTAGATGACACCAGTACATATTCACGTCACCTTTGTCTTCTCTTCTTTAGTTTGGAAACGCTTTTTATCTTGAATTCAATTTGCTTTTTAACTGCAACTGAGGATTAATATATTACGTCTTCGATAAATAAAACATTATTTAAGCAAAATTTTATTTCCTCTTTTAAAATATCAAAGAACCTTTACCACAATAAAGAAAACATCACTATAGGTCATAAAATGAGGTAAGGCTTTAAGTACATTATTAACAGTACAATCACTCCGATAGAGAAGATAAGGCGTTATGAGGAAGAGAAAGGATAAAATGAGGATGTAGGGATGGGGTGAGGAGGATCTGGGGAAGAGCAGGATAGGACGGAGTGTAGTGTAAGGGCAAGGGAAAGTGTGTGCTTTGAGTGTGGGTGTGGCTCTGAGTGTGGGTATGGTTGTGAGTGTGGGTGTGACTATGAGCATGGGTGTGGCTGTTAGTGTGGGTGTGGTTGTGAGTGGGAGGTGGCTGTGAGTGGGAGTGTGGGTGTGGCTGTGAGTATGGGTGTGGTTGTGAGTGTGGGTGTGACTGTATGAGCATGGGTGTGGCTGTTAGTGTGGGTGTGGTTGTGAGTATGCTGGTGTGGCTAAGTGTGGGTGTGGCCATGAGTAAGGGTGTAGCTGTGGTTGGAAGTGTGGGTGTAGGTGTGACTGAAACTGTGGGTGTGAGTGTGGGTGAAGCTGTGGCTGTGAGTGAGTGTGTGGGTGTGACTGTGGGTCCAGGGTGAGTGTGATTGTGGTTGTGTTGGTAAGAGTGTGGATCTGTGGCTAAATGTGTGTGTGGCTACAGCTGTGAGTGTGGGTATGGGTGACAGTTTTGGTATTGAGGCTGTGTGGGTGAGTGTGGGTGTTCATGAGGTTGCGGGTGTGGGTGAGGGTGCTGGTTAGGGTTAACTTGCACCTTAACACCTACTAAAATACATAATCTAACAAAACACAAGATCAGTGCACATAATGAATCTGTCGGGCATGCTAAAGGTCAAATGCAACTTTGTTTTGGGATCCTGGCGTGGCAATATGCAACCAGCTAGTACGATAACTTCTTTAGCACATGACAGTGACAAGAGTACGATAACTTCTTTAGCACATGACAGTGACAAGAGTACGATAACTTCTTTCGCACATGACAGTGACAGAATGCGCCTTCACCTCTCTACATTGTTCCTGACTGCCCTGTGTAATGAAGAATAGATGGTGATCAAACCTAATAACCATAAGCATTCCATAGTAACTATAAAATTAGGGTCCAGTCTCCTCTTTTGCTATTCAAGAAGTACGCACACACCACACAAATACGCAAGTCCTGACCCCCCTAATATTGTGTGAAATGTCAATTACAGGAATTATGCAAAATCTTTGGGCTGCCCAGCTGCAGTTATGATCACAGATGGTATTCGTAAACATGAATACTGTAGTAAGAATGACCAAAATACATACAAATACAACAACGATGTTAGTTTAAAATATTAATATAAATAAACCCTTCCATAATTAGCATTCTTAGACAACACTACCCTACTTTTTTAAGTGAACACATGACACTCATACACAACATTCTGGAAAGTGTTGTGCGCCAAAGATTACAGCACTGATTTTCAAAGATACTGCTCACTATCTTCTTATTCTTCAAAAGGAGGTGTACTAATATTTACGTTTGCAACTGTACCACCAAAATAACTGATATACTTTAAAACACAGAAAAGGGGTAATCATTAACGACTGGTGGGGGAAAAAAAAAAAAAAAAAAAAAAAAAGTACAACGATTCATCTTTGGCTTCCAAGAGACAATATTGTAAGTTTTTATCTATCTACCTATCTACTGCAAGATGCATTAATCCTGTAATGGGTGGCCACAAACAAATCGCATTCATGTCACACATGCACACACACACAATCAATCAATCAATCATCTCCTGTGGCACCCCATGGGATGCACAGGGCCTCGACGAACTCTCTCCACCAACATTTTTCTCTTGCCATCTCCTTCAGGTCCCACCAACACTCCTCTCCTGGTTCTCTTTTCATTGTCCTCAACCAAGTTTCCCTCGGCCTCTTCTTCCTCTAGCAGTCCACTCTGGCACATCCTGTATTAAACTGCCTTCTTTTCTATATATGTGCCCCAGCCATTTCCAGCGAGACAGTCTCACATTCATCAACTGGTTCCACTCTCGTAATATCCCTTACTCTTTTATTTGTAACTCTGTCTTGCCATTTTACCCTAAGTATCCTCCTCAGTATTTTATTCTCAAATCCTAGTACTTTCTGATCTGTTGGAATTGTACTGTACCATGACTCGTGCCTGTAAATTAAAATTGTCCTAATCATGGACTTGTAAATTTGTTCTTTAGTATGTACCGAAAGCATATTATTAATATTCCACACAGATTTCAACATTCCAACAGTTCGCCAAGCCTGTCTAATCCTCTCCTCAAAATCACTGTTTAATGATCCATTAGATGATACAATCATTCTCAGATATTTAAAATTTTTTACATTCTTCACCACATTATTCCCAGTTACACACACACACACACACACACATAAATGAAACTGTTGCTACAAACAGGTTACACCACAACAGCATACTTAGAAATGCCAAACTGACACTTTGTAAGTGATAAAGTTTCAATATTAACACATTTGCATCAAGAAAAAATACATGGTGTCAGTCACCTTACTGACAGTATATTGTATAATTTTCTTTCCCAGAAACTCTGAGCTTTACCCTCTCACTGTCAGAACAATTTTAGTATATTTTTCCATCCAGCATCATGTAATTTTATTCAACTCTGTGTTATATGAGCCAGTGAGAGTAGTCACAATTAACCCTCTCATGGTTGGACAAACTCTACTATTCTACTCTAACTAATGGCAGATTACTCTGTTTTGCTGCTAGAGTCTTTACAGCCTCAGAGTTAACCCCTGTAGTTACCCACTAAATACACTAAATCATGTTCAATCTACATCATGATCGTTATCATCTAGACCTCACTTCCTGTTCAAAAAGGGCTAACTTTGGACTGACTTAGCACTACTGTCTTCCTGCTTTTTTTTTATTTATTTTTTTATTCAGGTGCTGACCAATGTTCCCCTATTGCCTAGAACAATATGTGTTTCATCTTCACTGTGTCATCCTCTATCCAGGTGATGATCTTGGCATTAACACCTGGGATAGTTCATCATTTAGAACCTGAAAAACAAAAATATGGATATAGTACAGGTACTCCAGAAAGAATATCTCTCTATCTTCATTATCATCATCTTGCTTCAGTCTCACTCATGGGTAGGGTGCACAAAGCATGGAAAAGGAAGAAGCATGGTACTGTAATGGGAGAACTATTCAACAGCATGCCCAAGCCCAATGAAATGGACTGCACTCTCATTCACTCACAATTTGAGCTCCAGGAATCTAGGAATAACAATGAGAGTGACCTCATGGATAAGGGACTAACCAGGGAAGCTGCCAAAGCTTGAGCTGCATGGAGAGCCGCCATTATGTGGCCAAGGCTGATGCAAGCATGCACATTGCAGCCTTCAAAAATAAAACGAAACGAACAGTGGAGTACTGCCTATCAAATATGATTTATGCAGATGCTGCTGCACTGCTAGCCAATACTGAGCAGAAGCTCTGGATAATGGTGCAGAGTTTTGTGAACATCTGTGAGTGTCATGTTTTGCAAACCAATGTAAAGTGACAGCTGTTAAGAAAGAATGTAACTCTCAGGGTGGTGTGCTAGTGAATGAAAATAAACTTACACTGGTGATGGGGTTTACAGTATGTAGCCTTGTGCAACAATTTAAAGAGAGGTAAATATGTAAAGTCAATGAATAATAGAGTGGCAAAAGGAGGGAAAGTGGCTGTTGTTAACAGGGCTTTCACAATGAACAGAGGTCTGAATGGGGAGGCTGCTAGAGAATTGCATGGTGTATTTGTGCACACATTACCATATAAATGTAAGGCTGGTATGGCATGTGGCTGGCAGGTCAAGAATAAGGAAAGTGGAAAAAGGATTACTGAGTAATGTGTACAGTACAGGTAGTCTACTTAAAATGCACTCTCCCATAACTATTTAAAATGTACTCTCCCATAACCCCAATCATTTATAATGCAGATGCCACTTGTTGAGGTCTTCAGTGCTAATGCAGTTATATCCACCATAGGACAGCATGCGCTCATTTTATGAATGAGATGCATTTCTGAAATCCAGTTTGATAACAGATTTAGTGTAGCAACTGTACATGGGAGAAAAAAAAAAAAAAAAAAAAAAGGGCCTTAAATTCTCATTGGCCATATATAGAGGTTTAAAAAAAAAAAAAAAAAAAAAAAAATCTTATTGGTCGTATACAGATGTCTGCTGTATCTGTCACTGCATGGACAGCACAAGTCATATGACTGCTCAGTGGCTCATCAGTGTGGGGTGCTGGTGAGGGCTGATGGTTTAAACGATTGTGTGGGGTGATGGTCTGGATCAAGGTGTAGCCGGGATGTTGTGGTGTGGATCAATGGTGTGAAGTAATGGTCTGGATGGCAGTATATTCTAGGTGATGGTGTCGGACAATGGGCTAAGTGATGATCTAGGTAATGGTGTGGCCACTGTTTGGTACAGCAGACCCTCGTTTTATGGTGAACTGGTATGTGATGACTGGCTTATATGATGATTACAAAGTTGGGACAACTTTTTGACATAAGATCATATTGACAGTTTCACTTATAATGTGCAATCATTATGAACCCATATGGAGCCTCAATAGTTGAAGTATGAACACATTTTTGCTTATACAATCATTCTGACCCCATATGAAGCCTTACTGGTCAATGTACGATCACTATTCACTTATATGTTGCCAACACTCACACTTACAATTATTTTTGTGTTTAAAGATGAATTTAGATCCTGGTCATTTTTGGCTGTGTTTGCATCAATGATGGAACAGTAGAGTTGTGTTGGAGTTCAAAGAGCAAGTGAAGTGAAATAACCTGTTTTTATAAGCTTGCTTTTCAGACTTTGTTGGATGGGTGACCCTTGGCCCAAAATGTATCCACAACGAACCCATGCAATGGATTTTTTTTCAAGAAGATTCTAATAGTAAAACATGGGTGTGCTGTGCATTTAAGGCTAGCAGAGACAATCAGGGCTGGTTTGAGGGTTATTAACCCCTAACAGGTGGGCGACGTTATGTAACATCCATGTGTCAGGTGGCGGGCATCGTTGTGACATCTGGCCATTTTCTGTCCTAATTTACTGATGAAATTGGGTGACACGACATCCATGTCACCTACTGTCCTATCCTCCACCCACCCAACCCTTGAAACAAGTAAAATTGAATATACGTAACTAAGTTGCAGTGTTATAATTGTTCAAGTAAAATATAATATACGTACGTACGTTTTACTTGTATAAGTGTTCAAGTAAAATAGAAGACACATAAGATTTTGAAGACACTGATCAGTGTAAAGAATGCATAAACGATAAATTTAGTGTTCTGTGGTGAAGAAAAAGAAAATGAGTGAAAAGTCCGCTAGCCTCGCCCCAGGTGCATCTTGTGATAAGCTGCCTGTCTGCGTTCCTTCCCTCCTCCTTGTACAGCCAGCAGATACGTATTACCGCGTAATAAACACCTCTTACCTTAGTCTTTCACACATTTTCATCAATTTATGGATGTTTAGGCTTATTCCTAGATATTTTATTTTTTACAAAAATATGCCACCCTCCCACAGTTGTATAACTGATAAGTTGCCTGCCCGTACGAGGTTAAGGGTGACTATGGGGAGGGTCCTGACCGGAAGCAACTTTTCCATGGGCTCTTTAGTTCCCACAATGCAGATTCCGATAATGCTGTCCAAGTTACTGATGAATTAGTTGTATTGTAGATGAGCTGACTGTACACCAAGCAGACATAATGATAATAATGTGTTTTGTGACAGACGTGTAGTAAGATGCCTGTTGATACTTGGGTGCAATTGTGCTTATATGGTATGGTTAAACAGAGATTGGACATAAACTGGGTGGTCACAGTAGTGCACTGAAGTTCAAATGTACATGAACCTGGTTTCCCAAAAGTTGAAGCTGTCCTTCTGCTGCAGTTCCCTACTTTCTTTTCACAGGACAGTGAGGAAGATGAATGATGTCTGCATATTATGGCTCTTAGCAACAGAGCTGCTCAGTTATACTAGTATCACCAAAGAAAGGTATCCCTCTCCAACACCTAAAATTGGATACTGAAAATGGTACTGGTATGTGACAATCCCTCAATAATACTTCAATCCCTCCTATGCCCTCTCTCCACTCCACAAACCTACCTTTTCCCTTTACCCTGACCATACCATCTTCAGGATCATGATTCTTGAAGTGAGCCTTGAAGGAGCCTGGTTGGTCAAACATGGCCTTGAAGTTCCTTAGCTGCAATTCAAGCTGTCACTCCATTCAACAGGAATGGGGTGACAGTACCCCATGTGAAGATCACCTCTGTTAATGGTTCACTGCCACCTGTGGAAACAAAAATATAAATAACCACTTTTTTCTCCACCTAAACAAGTGGAAAATTTATCGATAGAATGCTCACTGAAAGCCCACAAAATCATCCACACATCCAAGCCTCAAGAACCCTGGCTCCACCTCACAAACCAGATCATCCTCATCCTGACCTCCATTTCCACCTAAGGATGGGGTCAGGTAGAATCCAGGAAAGAGAAAGAAACTTTGTAGTGACAGAACTATCAGCACACAATCAATGAAATGGGCCATTCATTCAAGTACCACTTAAGTTCCAGAATAAACAAGTAAGCACACTGATGATACAAGAAGCAGCTGTCAAATGTAAGCAGTGTGCTCCAAAATCTCTCCCTCTCTCTCTCTCCCTCTTTTTTTTATACAACTCGTATTGTAAAGTGGGTGACTCTACACTGAGTGACAAGCCAAATGGTTTCCTGTACACCAGGAAACCATTTACTACGCTGGGTGGTTTAGTGGGTAATTATTGTGCTCCAATCGGATTGAGCCGGTGAAGGTTTATATCCAAGGAGTGGTTGGGGTTGATTGCTCTTGTAATGCCACTCAGGGATGAATGAGGCTGGTGTGATGAGTAAGGATGGAGGTTTGGAGGGTGAAGTGCTTGAAAGGGTACAGCCGGAAAGAAAGGTTGCTGGTTCTTTGAAAGCAGTGATACGAAACGGAAGTGAGCATGGAAGTGAAAAAGTTACTACATGACAGTATTGTGATACCAACGCTAACGAATGGAAGTGAAGCTTGGACGTTGTTGGAAGGACACAAGTCAAGAGTGAGAGCAGTGGAAATGAGTTATTTAAGAGGAGCCTGTGGAGTCACATGGATAGACAGGCTGACGAATGAGGATATAAAGGAGCGTTGTGGTGTGGATGTGATAGGAAGCGTTATGAGGAACACACTGAGATGGTTTGGCCATGTGGAGAGGACGGAGGGTGAAAGACTGACAAAGAGAGTGTATGTGAGTGAGGTGGAGGGGGGAAGAGGAAGGGGGAGGCCAAGGATGAGATGGAGGGATGGGGTGGAGAGGTATATGAGAGAGGGGGGCGTGAGTTGGGAGCAGGGCAGTGAAATGGCGGGGGACAGGGCGACTTGGAGGCGATTTGTTTGTGGCCACCCCAAATGGGATTGAGGCGTCTGGCAATAGATAGATAGATAGATAGATATATATATAGATAGATAGATAGATAGATAAAAAACTGACATATGGAGGACCTCATGTAAACCTAATAGCTTCAGTTTAAATAATGCCATGCTTCCACTTTAAGGAATTCTCATATTAAGGAATGGCCATTGTAAAGCCCATATATATTATGGACTGAAAGATGCAAAATCTATCCCAAACATACCATTCATGCATGTTCTCTTGTCTGAGGTGACGCAAGATTTGTCATGATCGAGCTATAGCTGCCATCAACACAATCACTGCTGCACTCTATCAACACCAATACATGGCCAGATCCAGGGTGTGCTAGTGTGGGTCAGTCTCTCTCTAGGAAATTATTACAGTACAACACATCCTTGTTTTATGATTGGGATGCATTCATGAAATCCAATCATATAATGACTAAGCATATAAAGATTTAGCATCACAACAATTATATAAGCGAGAAAAATGATTGTATAACAAGAAACGAGACACCATGTATGTGAAAAATTATGTTAAGATGTTACGATCTTGTAAGCAAACAATCATAAAAGTTAATCATATAATGCGGGTCTGCTGTACTTTGATTTTATAATTCTTAAACCCTTCAGCACAAAGACCCATTTCTCTTGTTTATTCTCGTTACCTGCAGGTGGTAGGTGGAGGCGCTCACCATCTACTTACTTGCTTTGGGTGTCTGCCCTTTCCGCTCCTTCCTTCCTCTTCTGTTTGTCTTTCCTTCATTCTTTCCTCTTCCTTCTGCCTATGGGTGACTTTACATTCCCTCTTCTGTCTCTCTTTCCTTCATTCCTTCCTCTTCCTTCTGCCTATGGGTGACTCTACACTAAGGGGGAAGCCAAATGGTTTCCTGTACACCAGGAAACCATTTACTATGCTGGGTGGTAACCATACAACCAAATTATGGCACCTGGTGGTTTAGTGGGTAATTAAGGCGCTCCAATTGGATTAAGCCTGCGCAGGTTCATATCCAAGGGATGGTTGGGGGTTACTGCCACGTAATGCCACTCAGGAATGAGTGAGGATGGTCACACTCATTTTAAATGTCAGAACCAACTTGCCTAGCCCCGGGCTCCTATAGTCCTCATGGGGCAACATAGGACTGGATGAAGGATGGATGAATGGATGGACCTCCAGATGATTTTATTGAGCTTTGGAGAAGTTATCCAAATGTGAGAGGGTTAATGGAGACGAAACTGGTTTCTACCAAGTCAACAAAATTTTCTGAGTTCAAGAGCACCAAAAGGAGTCACATATGAGGAAATGAAACTGATAATAAGGGTTAATTAACCAGAAACTCATTAAAAAAAAAAAAATTAAGCGATAAATCTTAATAAAATGGAGCAGAGGGGCATGGCAATAAAATACTACCCATCCATCAATTCATTTGTTGGTTTTGAAGGCTCCAACATGCTTGCACGCATCGGCCTTGGTCACCTAATGACAGCTCTCCATGCTGCTCAGTCTCTGGCAGCCTCCCTGTTCAGTCCCTTAACCCTGAGGTCACACTTAATGACCTCGTCCCAGGTCTTTTTTGGTCTACCCCTCGCAACTCCACCCCTAATACTAACGCTTCCCACTTTCTGCACCCAATTATCATCCCCCATCCTCTCCACATGCCCAAACCACCTCAATCTACCTCTTCTCATCACAACATCAATACACTCCAGTCCCATCCTACCTCTCCATTCTTCAACTGTAAACCTTGCCCCTCCAGGTCTTGCACTCGAGGATGCACTACACATCCACCTAATCAATGTCATTTCTGTATATCTGAGCCTGCGAATATCCACCAGTATTATTCCATCAAGAGCTGAGGGGTTCGTTACTAGGCTACTCAGTCCAGAAACTTATGAGCGACCAGCTGTGCACTCCTGAAAAGTATACAAGAGCAGGAAACCCCAACCAACTCTTAGAATCAGACTATGAGGGCCACATCCAGTTGAAGTGCCCCAAATCCTAGACTACCAGGTATCTAGGAAGTGTACAAGGGCAACAGGACTAACCAAGCTTGATCTCCTTGCATGCACCACAGGACTGTCATGCAACATGGAATTACTCAAGTATGCCACCTACCTTAAATAAATACCAGACACTTAAACTTAGGATTCATCCTTATTAAAAAAAATAAAAAAATAAAAATAATAATAATAATAATCTCCGAGTTCAACCCAGTCACTATGTCTCTTACACTTTATTCTTGCTATCACCATTCAGTTTTACTCTGACTATATGGGACTTTTCAAACTGCAGGTGTTGGGTACAGCCTTGATCAATCTTTTCTGCAGCATATCTTCCTATCCTTATTAAAAAATAAATTAAAAAAAACATAATAGTCTCCGAGTTCAACCCAGTCACTATGTCTCTTACACTTTATTCTTGCTATCACCATTCAGTTTTACTCTGACTAGAAGGGACTTTTCAAACTGCAGGGGTCTGATACAGCCTTCATCAACCTTTTCTACAGCAGATCTTCCCAAAGTTTAGGAAGGACCAACTCTGTCAGGCTTTCTGCTTTTGGTTTTACTTGATTTAGATTTAAATGTACGGTAAATATGTAAACTTAACTAGAGGATGGAAAAATAAAAAATATTATACTGAAAGGATTAACTACGCAGAGCTGGTGAAAATAATCACGAAACCAATGTAAAGAAAACACACAAACCCTTTCTTCTCTGCCTGAACTATGTTTTTCCATTGAGGTATAGTTAATGTAGACAAGAAAATACCTGTGTAAAGAAAATCAGACAATCTATCCATCTACCTGTATTTCCATATCACTAATCCCACAGTTCATCCAGCTGAAGCAGGAGAAAGTAATCACTGCAGCAAGATCAACTCACCTTCAGCCTATTGTGTCTGTTCATCGGGTAAGAGATGGAGCAAATCTTGTTTGACTGTGGCAGGTGCTGTGTTGTCCAGTAACTCTGAGCCACAAAACACCTGACAAGATAGTCCAGTACTTCCCATGCTGGACTGTCAAGTTCCTGCAGGTGACAGAGGTAGGTTAAGGTTGGAAGTGCATTGGGAGGGAGACTTTTTTTTTTTTTTTTTTTTTTTTTTTTTTTTTTTTTTTAATGAATGGAGGAAAGAAAAACAAAGGGAAAAAAATAAGTCCATGTGCCTAAAGGCACCCTCCATTCATAAAATACTTATAACAATTGGATTTAAAATCGAGAGGATTAAATGTATGTGGGAAGCAACTCCCAGGAAGTGAATTTCAGAGAGTAGTAGTTCTGGGGATAAATGAATTTTGATAAGCAGAAGTTCTGCATTGTGCGGGCGACAGTGTGAGTTCATGGGCGCTCCCAGTTGCCCGAGTATTTCGGGAGAAAATGTGAAGGGTAGGCACAATTGAAGCCAGTTCATCAGAGCACTTACGGTAAAAATATCGAAAAAATAGTGCTAAAGAAGCAACATCTCTACGTATTGATAACGGAGGAAGGTTCTGCATTATGGCAGGATTATTGATTAATCTCATGGCTTTATTTTGAATTTTGTCCAACTGCCTCAATGCAACCGCTCCACATCCACTCCACAGTGGTGAACAGTATTCGATCTCAGAATGAAAATGACTTTTGTATATTGTGCCCATCTGCTCGTCAGTGAAGAACTCACGAACTCTGTACATAAGTCCCAGTTTTTTAGAAGCATTTTTAGCATGGGATTTAACATAAGCTCTCCAGTTTAGGTTGGGGTTTAGAGTAACACCTAGGACATCAATTGTAGTGGATATGGGAATACTGACATCATTTAAAATTATGTGAGAGTCTGAGGGATTCTTTCTATTGGAGACTAGCACTTGGGAGGAGGAAAGAGGCTGAAGATACAATGAGGGGGAACGGGTAGAGAGGGATGGGATGGGTTTGGAAGTTGCAGATGGAGTGAGGGATAGAGGAGAGGCAAAAGGGTGACTCAGCAGATTGAAAAACAGGTTGTGGTGGAAGGTTGAAAGAGTGGGTGTGTGGAATGGGAGGAAATTACATAATGGGTTGGCGACATAAAAATATGGGAAGGACGTTACATGACACAGAGCTGTGCCACATCTGCTTCAGTCAACCATCCTGCACACAATGAAGGTAAATTACTGTAGCTGTTGTCCAAGGTGTCTCCAGTTTAAAAGCAATAAATCAATTCAGTTTCAAAACACAAACTATCATATTTTCTGAAGATATCTACATAGCAAACTGCATACATGCCCAGATGATATAAAATGGCCACAGTTATTCCCATAACATTCTATTAATCACAAAATGAATGCTTTTATGGACAAAGTGGGTAGTCAAGCCAGTCTCTGGGCTCTGGCTTATTAAAGTACGGCACATGCATTTGCACTGCATGATACACTTTTTTTAAGTTGGGGGGAGGGGGGGGTCGACAGTTTCCGACCCATAAGTACGTGGTATCTGCAGTGTATATAGGGCATGATTTGAGGGTTGCAAGTGGGTTAAATCCCATGTTTTCAGTGTGTAAACATTGCCTGTTCAACTTGGTTCTTTGATGGGCACCTTTTCCTTTCACCCCTTTTGATGGCATTTCTGACATTACTGAGGGGTTAATGATGTCTAAGCACCCAACAACTGCTCCACCTTATGGTACAGTAAATGTGCTACAACAAGAAAAACACTTACTCTGAGGATAAAAATAAAAGCTTGTTACATAAATCCCTCCTCCAAAACTTAATACTCCAGTGCTGAATAATAAGTCTAGGGATATTTTGTCACAATTTTGGTCTGAATACAGCCTAACGATAGGTACTGGTATACGGTACCAGTACTATAGTTACCCTGAAAATATCTGAACCAAAATCACCAACATGAAATATCCAAAAGCATATCACGGTAACTTGATACAGCCTCTAATTAGAGATGATACTCAGACTGAACTAAACACAAAAAATCTGTCTATCTATCTATTGCCTGATGCCTTAATCCTGTAAGGGTTGGCAACAAACAAATCGCCTTCAAGTCGTCCTGTCCCCCACCATTTCATTGCCCTGCTCCCAGCTCATACCCCCCCTCTCTCATATACCTCTCCACTCCATCCCTGCATCTCATCCTTGGCCTCCTCCTCCCTCTCCCTTCTTCCACCTCACACACATACACTCTCCTCATCAGTCTCTCACTCTCCATCCTCTCGACATGGCCAAACCACCTCACTGTGTTTCTCCTAATGCTTCCTATCACATCCACTTCCACACCAAAATGCTCCTTCACTTCCTCATTTGTCAGTCTGTCTCTCCATGTGACTCCACATGCTCCCCTCAAATACCTCGTTTCCACTGCTCTCACTCTTGACTTCTGTCCCTCCAACAAGGTCCAAGCTTCACTTCCATACGTTAGAGTTGGTATCACAATACTGTCATGTAGTATCTTTTTCACTTCCATGCTCACTTCCCTGTTTCTTAACACTGCTTTCAAGGAACCAGCAACCATTCTTCCCTTCTGCACCCTTTCAAGCACTTCACCCTCTCAACTTCCATCCTTACTCATCACACTACCCAAGTACTTAAACGCACTCACATTTTCCATTTCCTCCTCATCCAACCTCACTGGACATTCACTGACTTCACTTCTCTAGAAGACCATAACTTTACTCTTCCCTACATTCACCTTTAGATTCCACATCTTAAAGACTCTCCCATACATACTCTTCACAGCATTCAACAACTTCCCATCTACTCCATATATTCTTAATGCTTTCCACAATCCTTGTCTATCTACCCTGTCATACGCTTTCTCCAAATTCATGAAGGCCCAGGTGGTAGGTGGGGGTGTCCATCATCCACCCACTTAGAGTAGTGGTACTCTGTTTTTAGGGTAGCTCTACAATGAGTGGCAAGCCAAATGATTTCCTGTAAACCAGGAAAGCATTTACAACGCTGGGTGGTAATCTTATAACCAACCAACACGTGTTCCCTACGTGACAACAAGGGTTGGCAGAGGGTTAGTGCCCCTCCCCGGAAAACAATTAACTAAAAATACGAACAAGAAGCCTCGGACCTGGCCAAAAATCCAAATGCTTTATATAAATATATATATATATATATATATATATATATATATATATATATATATATATATATATATATATATATATATATATATATATATATATATATATATATATATATATATATATATATATGTATATATATATATATATATATATATATATATATATATATATATATATATAAAAGTTGCCCATGAGAGTAATATGTATCCTAAAAATTATACTGTCCACATTTTGCAGGACACAGTGCCTGTTGCTACCAAACTTAAATATCCTAGTGCAAGAGGGGCAGCAAGACCAAACCTTTGAGCTACAGGCCAGTGTCCCTAACAAGCATAGTGTCAAAGGTGCTGGACAGCATCATTTGGCAGGAAGTTGTTAAACTTCTAACTGATAACGACCTCCCTAGTGACTCACAACAAAGATTTAGAAAAAACAGGAGCTGTCTTAATAAATATGCTCTGCTACCCAGATGACCTACAGTAGTTAATGATGTGGATAATGGGAACTTTGTGGACATAAATTACCAGGACTGTGAAATGGCTAGGTTCCCCACCAGAGACTTTATCAAATTGGAGAGGCTGGGAAGAGGAGGAGGGATCTTGAAGTGGATAAAGATTGGACGAAAGGTGTGAGAAGTGGCTATTAATCTTCAATGCTGACGAGCTAAAAAACAATGCGTGTTGGCCACAATAATCAGCTGGCAGATTTTCAGATGGGAGGGATTACACAGCATAAATCCACTGTGACAAATGACATTGGTATCATGGCATCGCTGAACCTGAGGTCATCGATGCATGTCGCAAGATTGCAGAGAAGGCAAAATACCTGACTTGGTATAATCATGGGGAACTTTTCCATGCTCAACAAAAAAATTGTGGTACCACTTTATTACTTGTATTTCTGATCCTCAACAATGGTGTCCAGTGCCAGGGCCCCATACATAGTCAAGGACATTTAAACTCTGGAAAGAGTGCAACAGAGAGCGACCAAGTTGGTACCGGAACTACAACATCTGCCCGACCTACAAACATTGGATAACTGAAGAAAGACAGATGACATGACTGAAATGTACAAACTAATGCACAGTTACGAAGACATACCCTAAACCCGATTCCTTCAACGGAACTTAAACAATCTACGAGGGCATTTATTGATGTTCTCCAAACCTGACCACTGGCAAATAACACTCAAAGGGAACTGGTCTGCCCTGTAAGTTAGTGATGAGTAGAATACACTCCCAGAGTGCAGTGAAAGCATCAACAATAGCCACATTCAAATCCCACTGCCTGACATGTTTTAGAGATGGGGACTACACAAGAAGTACACTTCTTAATTTTCCACTATGTATTCATTTGTCAGCATTCATAGGTAAGTGTAAACTGTACAAAAATGCACCGTACAGGCATTATGGTTATCTAACAAATCTTTGTTGACATTTGGGCGCAACTCAAAGCTGATCATTTACCGTATTAAAGGCAGGGTTTTTCTTCAGCTGAATCAGTGTCCAGCAGCAACCACAATGAAATACAGTATGGTACCTAAGTGAGGCCCCACGCTAAGTTTAATGCTTTTATTCGGTATATTGTACCAGCTAAAAATTGATCATTTAAAAGTATTTTCCTTCTGGATCTTTAAAACTCCACTAAACAGTAATGCTTTCTTCTCCCATGTGTGTCAAACTATAGAGGAAGGTCGTAGGAGTGAGAGGCTGATCCAGTCCCAAAACCAATCCATTCCCAAGTAGCTCTGTTTAGGTTAGTGTAGGTTAATAGCCTCTTCTATTTGCGAGGATAAATTTCAGATTGTGGACCTCACCATAGATCCACAGTCAGACATTATTATAAGGTACAGGTATTTGGGCCACTGAATCTGGATTCTGGGATCTGTCGGCCAAGACTCAGCAGAATCTGTGATCTGATGTGAACCCACCTCTCAAGCAGGACTGAACTAGATCATATACAATCATTCTCCTAGCTCCTCCAAAAACTAGCCCTATTTTACTGGCCGCTGTGACCTTCTTTTATTAAGGGAATATACTGGCATCAGGTGAAGGAAATGTACCGGTAGCTATAGCAAGTAAAGTACAAGCATACCCTGCTATACTATCAACTGTAATACGATACCCCACCATGGCAATGTAAAAAAATTAACACCCTTCCCCACTTCTCGATAGTCAGTTCCCGGTTATTCGATGTTATTTTTTTTTCTGATGTTTCTTTTCAAACTGATTTTGATGATATTTTAGACAAATTTTCTGTTCAAGACAATTTATAAACTGCTTTTGAACTAAGATTAATGTGTTTTAGTCACAGATAGGGTGAACACTGTCATTTTTGGGCACAGTTTACCGTCTGATTTTTGTCCAGGCTTACTTTAGATGATTTTCAGATATTAGTTTTGGGTTTAGGTGTTATAAACTGCTTTTTGTCTTAGTTTAGCTTGTTTTAAAGCTATTTGGGGGGTTTAGATGAGCTAGAAACTTGTTTTTGGGACTCACTGGGGTGGATTTTGGACTTGGTTGGAGGGGTGGATCCCAATGCTCTCCAACGCATCCCTATACTTTCCATGTTATAACGTCCCCAATTAATGATACTTCGGCTCAGTAATGGGTTTTCCCAAATGCATCACATCGTTATAATGAGGACGGCCTGTACTAAAAAACGACTTACCAGTAATTAGATTAGTGGTAGTCAGATAACTTTGTGGTGACCGTGAAACACGATCAGGCAACTGGAGTAATATGCCTGTGTGGGATTGTCACTGAATAAATAGTAAATTTTTGGAATGGTACCCAATTATCGGACACTGAAATTTATAAATTTACTACCGAATTTGAGCAACTCTAAACACTCTTTCTCTTCGATATGCGTCCTTTGCAAATGCTTTTTAATGTTAGGTCAGGATAAGCTGAGATGAAATTTGGTAAGGATAAATTAGGTTAGGTTTGGGTACATTTGGTTAGGTACATGTAGGCTAAGGGTAAATTTGGTTAGGCACATGTAGGCTAGAATTAATGAAGTTATGACAATTTGGGTTAGGTTTTGATAAATTAGTGCTAATGAAGGAAGATCTGTGCTGAAATGGCATTCTAAGATGGCATCTGTCTGTCTTTGATGCACAAAAAACACGAAAATGCAAAATAAATAGCACGAAGAACTTTGGTACACACACACACACACAAAAAAAAAAAAAAAAAAAAAAAAATGGAAACAGCAAAATAAGGTGGTCCCATGTCTGCATGAAAAATACCCCTCCAATCTTCCATGCAGGTATACAGTGCGTATATGGTAACTCATACAGGTGTGCCATAAAACTGACCATAGCATAAATATCTGCTGTATCATTTAGCCTATTTCAACATCATCATTATCCACGGTAAGTAGGTCCATGCATAACTGAAAAATCATCACAGCCAAGTTCAGCCTCATGACCGGGCAATTGTTATGATCCTAAATGGTTCATCCTGAACTGAAGGAGCATAATCCAGATGCAAATCCAAACCATATCATAATCTGCTCTGTGATCTGCAGTACTAATAGAGGAGACCCTAATGATGGGATGGATTGACCTTGGTTTAAGTAATTACTAAAAAGCATGATGAAGTTGCATACCTGATGGTGAGAAAGCTGCCCTTCGCTGAGGTCCTGCAAGAGTGCCGTTGTTGGCACCCGAAGGTGGGGATGAAGGTGGTGCTGAGTGACAAGAGGTCCCTGGCGTAATCATAATACCCTCCACTTCCTTTCCTGAGGCTTTCTCTTCTATGGTCTGGGTTTTCTGGGTGGCCCTTCTTCTATGGATTCGGTTTTGAGTGGCCTTCCCTTCTGTGGCTCAGGTTTTGACGATCCTCACTTCCGTAGCACGGGTTTTATGTGTGTGTGTGTGTGTGTATGTGGTTCAGGTTTTCTGAGTGGCCGCCCTTGCTGTGGTGCTGCCTCTTTTCAGCGTGGGTTTCATTCTGTGGGGGAACCTCTTCTCTGTCCGCAGGAGGATCTTCATGCGAGCCACGGTAGTCAGCATGGACCCCGTGTCCCCATGACCATAATTACTGTAGTACCGTGGTAGAGGCTTGCCGCTGTCTCTGTACTCCGTTGCCCGTGGGCTTCATTGCAGTGGCCGCTAGGGGAAGTTTTCCTTGCTACATTCTAGCCTGGTATAAGCCTCTCTGTTTATTGTTGTAAAAGGTACAGAGTGAACTGAACTGAAATATTTACTGTTGTAAAAGGTACAGAGTGCTTATACAACAAAAGAAGGTGGTTTTCCGTTATTTTCCTTGCTGAGGGGATTCCCTTTCCCAACCACCCGTTTCCTCTTGCAGTGGAAATATTCGTGGCAGAGAATGCCCTACCGACCTATCCTCGGCTGGGTTTGTTTTGATGGGCACAATATAAGCGTCCAGTCACGCTACTTTTGGACGATATGGCTTTGCCCTGCCGCTGCCCAAACAGGGTGAATATTTTCTAAAGCAGGAATGTGCTAGATAGCGAATGAAATTGTTAGATTGGCATAAATTATGCTATATAAATCTTTCGTTGTTCTTAATATGTTCGGTTTCTATTATTAGGTTGTTAACTGTATAAACCTTTATCATTGAACCCGTAAACCTGTACACGTCCACACGTCACCGCCCGTGATTTCGTTCTAAATTCGTTAATAAACCAAAAGTTACAGTATGTGGCAAGGTATGGATTGCTTCACACTTTCCTTGCGTGATGTTCACATTAAACATGAGACCTATTAATTACTGCCACCACTAGAAAATTCCGGGGTTACGAGTGAAAAATTATTACCCCAGAAAATTCCGCTAGCGGCTAGGTCATAAATTTTGCCGCATTGAAATCTCTAGATATAGTGACGTTTTCATTGATTGGGCTATCCTGATGATGCGTTACAGTATACTATATACTGTACTGAAAAATATGGGAGGGTAATACTTGCTAACTCAATTTGTACTGTAATTACATTGATATCTGATATAAAATATGCCCCCCAATTTCCAAATTTCATCAGTTTATGGCAAAATTATGCCAAATTGACATTCTAATTTTTTTTTTTTTTTTTTTTAGCTACACCAACGATTTTCCGGAAAAAGTGCAAAATTTAGCAATATTATGCCAAATTTGGTCGATACCTAAAAAGCTCAGTCGCTACTTGTGTAGGCATAATATAACACAATACTGTATGTAACTATATATATAGCTATAGGTAACAATATGTAAAACAGGTAGTTATGTCTGAGTTCTCCAGGAAGAGTTACAGAACACATCCTCTTACCTAGACGAACCAGGAATGTCAATCCACATCATGGATATCCACAAGCTTTGTTGTTCCAGACCATCAAGAATCCTTAACCATACGATGTATCTCAAACTTCCTCATAGACTCATAGTCCAGACGAACAAGAATTTCACGACGTATTCAAACACGTGGAGTAACCAGCCCTAGCCAGTTAGTCCACGTGGTAGGAAATTTGCCAGACATACACATCCTCCCCACGCTATATATAATATGTAGGAGAGATTCCCTTCAGATCAGAAAGGAGAGATAAGGGCTAGGGAGAAGGTCCGACGTTAGGGTCACGCTCTGCTAAACTGTAACTCACTTTTTATAACTGTGTTCAATAAACTTAGTAACCCAAGAGTGCTGTATCTCACCTCGTTGACACTAACGTCTCACTACTTTATTCTGGCTGAGCTTAGCGATCCATAATCGATTGCCCTATCTCCCTACCAGTACTTAGGACCACGCTATCGAGACTTGCCTCTTTTACCGCGGAGCCAGCAGTTAATTAATTTCATTACTTATTTAGGAAGATATTTTTTCTCTCGTGTATCTATCTTGTACTTTTTCTTTTCACATGATTCTCTTCAGCTCTGGATGTATTTCGAGAGATCAAACGCAACCTTCATAACACCTTCAGTACAAGAGGCCATTCTGGTTTAAGCTTAAAAAATGGCGTTCTCCCGAGCTAGACCCTGGAATGGATCATATAGCTCCGCTAGGTTACAGGAGGGAGCTTACCTTCCTGGCACTGTAATCTCCGGGCGCGGCGTGAACTCGCGACCCCCCGGTCCCGCGCCCGAAGCTCTACCTCTGAGCTACCGTGTCCCCTGGTTTAAGTTTAGGTGAGACGTTTTATACGGTTAAAAAGGTGATGTCTTACGCCTACTCTCTCTCTCTCTCTCTCTTTCTCCTGTTAGAAGGATGAAAGTACTGGTATGTATTAGCACTTGTCCTTATGGCAGTTAATGTCTTATAGATTGTAGGTTAGCCTAACTTGTGCAAATAATATGGAAAAGTGGCATTTATTGATGTTATCGAACTCATAGTGGAAAAGATTATCATACATTATAAGTGATTCAGACATGGATAGTATCACAGTTACGTTGCTAGATGTAAAAGCTACCCTTTATCTAAAACACTAACTATATTTCAGATTTTGCCGTCATTCTTTTAATATTCCTGATAAATTCATGAGCTCTATTGTTTGCATTGGCCTATAGGGATCTAGAGATATTAAATATATTCTGGTGTAACGTTCGGCGGGGGAATCGAAGGACACACTTTTGGAAAATAGTTAGCCTACTTTTGAGGTATATACCACGGTTTTCAAGGTCTATCTGTCGCGGTTTGGTAACATTGTCTGCTGGCAACCTTACTTTCCACGGTTAAAGGGCGGGGTAGGGCAGGTTGGGGAGGAGCTGGGATGGGTGAGGAAAGGTGAGGGGACTCTAGGAGGGGAGACAGGGGCTGGGGAGGAACTTGGTGTGCGAGAGGATGAGGTAAACACACCCTGACTGGTCAGCTTCTTCGGCCTTTGTAGCTGAATACCTCTCACATTTCCGCACCCTCATGATTACATAATCTCTTCCTTTAAGTGTCCTAAAACTACTATCCCTCTGTTTTGAATGCAGAGTTATAGCAACAGATTAACACTACCATAGGGTGCTAGTCACGGATAATTGCTGTGCAAAAATGCAAACCCGTATTTCTGGAATGCATATCAACATAAGAATAGGGTGCTGACCAAGAAGTGCTAAGGAAAAGATGTACAGCCATCTCCATGGTGAATGCTGAATATATATTGGCATTAGTATAGGATGCTAGTCACGAAGAAGTGTTATGAAGAGGCTACACACCCGTACTGCCTTATTCTGTCACTGAGACTGAACTACGCAGAATAAGTTGCCGAAGAACAAATATCTGTGCCAAGACAAGGTGAAAAGAGTATAAAAAGTTGCAGGCACGTGCACAGATAGACCCTAACCGATGCCTGATCATCTGTCAGATTACCGTCTTTTGAGAGAAGCGCATTTTTCGACAAGGACTTTTGAAATCTCTGGGACTTGGCAAATGCTATTCCTGCGGTTGTGGCTTATCTAATTCAGCCTGTCTTCACTGGTTGAGGCTTTACAGATACACAGTACCAGTAAATCCACTCACTTCATAGTCGCTGTCTAACCTTGTCTTGCCACTCTCCCTTGAACGACAACACGATCACTGAAGGGCACAGAATCAATAAAAAGTGGTGTTATTGTCATCGACTGACCTGTGATGTTCCATAGCAAGAGCTCCAAACATATTTCTCAACTCTGAAATAAGTATCTGTACCCTAAATGTAAATTATTAGTTTCATAAATTATCTCTGCATTGTTCAAGGCGCACTGGTGATAATTCGATGTAACATGTTCAGATTCGAAAAGTCAGAAGGTAGCTTTCTAATCATCAGTTTCATCATCATCACCGGGGAGCAAATTGGCGATTTGTAGTCCAGCATGGAGCCAGCCAAACAGAGCACGGCTTCGTAAGGTTACAAAATAACGTCACTCATGATAGTCGAAATCCTATCTTGGCGTCACTGAGCTGCTTATTGCAGAACTACAACAACAACTACTACTTCTACAAAAACGATAACAACAACAACTACCACTACTACTATTACTTTATTCTTTCAAGAAAAATTTGAAAAGATACCTTCAACATGCAGCCTCTGTCACAGATGCTGAGGTATTTTTGTACTACTAGACACTTCAAAGTCAATGTTAGTTTCAAGTATGTTACAAACATACTAAAATTCTGTATTTATTATATTCTTGTGTTTGCAGGTTAATAAAACTCAAGCTAAGATTACCTTTGGAATAAGACTAACTACTCCCCCCCGCCTCCAGCTAATCCTGATCCCAACGGAAATACGCGGCAGAGCCCTTACTGGGTTATCCTTGGTTGGTTTCAAGCATGGCTGGTGCTCATTAACACTTGTCCAGTGTTTAATGTGCCACTCTGATTGTACATGCCAATCCGAATAACGTTATTATTATCATTATTATTATTATTATTATTATTATTATTATTACTACTACTACTACTAGTACTATTACTGCTACTACTACTACTACTACTACTACTACTGCTGCTGCTGCTGCTGCTGCTGCTGCTACTGCTGCTGCTGCTGCTACTGCTGCTGCTGCTGCTGCTGCTGCTGCTGCTGCTATTACTACTACTAATACTGCAAATAAAAATAACGGAAGCATGACGAGTCAAAAAAAAAAAATTATAATAATGTTACTTTGTTACTGAAAGGAAACACAGTTAAGGTAATTTTTGCACTGTTATAAAATGAGTATGGAGGTAGACAGAGAGATGATTTTGATAAAGATCTGTAATATCTGTCATACGACGAGTAGAGACACAAAAAGGACAGTAAATAAAGATCTTAGGCAGGAATACCGAAATTCTCCCGCAAGACCTACACCGAGATCTCGACAGGACAGTAAGTAGTGGTCCTATGCAGATGCAGTAGAGTGTGTTATTATGAAGGCCTAGATAAGAAACAGAGACTTGAGTGTTGCAGCTGCACGAGGCTTACATGAAGGAGTTTTAGTGGCAACTTTAACATATGGATGTGAGACTGTGGTGTGGCATGAAAATGAAAAGTCAAGAGTAAGAGCAGTGGAGATGGGACTACTAAGGAATGTATGTGGAGTACAGAGGGTGGATAGGATACGAAATAATGTAATTCGTGAAAGATGTGGAGTGAGGAAGTAGGTGGACACCAGAATCGAAGAGAGTGTACTGAGATGGTATGGCCATGTGGAAAATAACAATAGAGTGGTGAAAAAGGTATATCTGAGCAAATTTGAAAGAGGGAGGAGGCAAGGTAGGCCAAGAAGATGGAGAGATATGGTGGATGAGTGTGTGAGGATGAGAGGTTTGGAAGTCGACTCAATCGGATACGTTTAGGTGAAACAACAGAACGTGGTGAATGTTTCTGGCGTATCCGATAGAGCCAGGATTCCGGGGGCTTGAATGATGAGTGAATGGAAGCGTGGGCCATTGGATTGGGCAAATTTGGGATGTCTGGACATTGCTACCCCTCACCCTGCCCTAGGGTGGGAAAGGAGGTCCGGATGAGAGGGGTGGGGAGGGGGCAAAAAGATGGGGTATGCAGTTTTTTTTATGTAAGCAAATGTCAGTAGGTGCTTAAACTGATACGGAGATAGACAAGGAAAAGAGAGGAAAAACGGTATAAACTAGAGGCCCCCCCAAGGAGGGAATCGCACAAGCAGCAAGCCGATACATATCTAGCGTGGCTCTGAATGACCTTGATCTTGACCTACTTTCACCAATTTCGAACTCGTGGGAGATTTTCGTGCCTACCAGACGCCTGTAAAATTTTGTGATGATATTTTGAGCGGTTGCTAAGTTATCGTGCTAACAGACACAGACCTTGACCTGCTTTCACCAATTTCGAACTCGTGATAAATTTTTTCCCTACTACACACCTGTAAGTGCTAACAGATACACAGACAGACAGACAAACAGATGAAGTTGCTGTATTTCGATAAAAACTTTTCTTTTAAAGAAAAATTCTCATGTATAACATTTCCCATGGCCAATATATACATTTTGTCTTAATGCTTGTTACTTTTCACAATGTATAGTGGAAAAGCAGCAGTGTATAACCTTCAAAGTTAGCCATTTTCTTGTCCAGTAATGATTGAGGACTTGGTTACTTGTGGGCTGTTGAGTTAACTGCTCATGATTATTGTATTTAGGAATACATGCTTTTAATTTGATAAGGAACAGTTTTTAGCGATTTCCCTGCCAGTTATTTTCAATAATTATGCAATTCTGGCATATTGGTTACGTAGTTTTGTGCTTAACATTTCTCAAGCGTCTGCTTAAAACATATTGATCAATTTTTGTGGAGTCATTTGGCACCTCATGAACCTCTTGCACTGGGAGGCTGGGAGAGAAAGTGGCTCTAATGAAGTGTTAATCACCTTTTCTAAGCCGAATCTGAAATACATATTGATGCTGATGAATTTAGTCAAGTGTTTGGAATGGCATAAGGCAATGAACGGAACGAGCAGTTGATATAAATGAGAGAACTGTGTAAAACAAGGAGGGGGCGATACGCGGCGTCAGGGTGATGGTGATGGCGGTGATGTACCCATGGCAACCAACGGAGATGTCTGGGAAGGAGGGATGGAGGGAGGATGCTATGGTGCGAGGAATGGAGGGAGGGGGGGAAGGGAGGGAGGAAAGGTACGAGAGACTGTATGGAGGACAGGTATGATAAAATGGGTAAAGAAAAGGTAAGACGGGAGGAGACCTTAGAATGGCATGTAGATGGAAAGCTGAGAATACATCCCCAAGCATCCATGATGACCGAGGGAGATGTATCAGAAGAAGGACAAAGAGTACGACTGGAAGGATATGAATGTTACGATTACAGGGACGGAGGATAGTCTGGATGGAGGGATGGAGGAAAGGTGAAAAGGGAAGAGTGGGAATGGGTGTGGATGATGTGTCAGGGGTGTAGGTAAAATTTAAAAGATGGGGTGACGAAGGGGTGATCAAACCTGAAAATCGAGTGTCTGAAGGACAACAACTGACGGGCGTACGAGGGCATTCTTCCTGAATCTGGGAGATACCATGCACATTTCAGGGGTGGCCGGTGGCACCAAGGCACCCCTTCTGGCTTCGTCATGAAGTGCAATCGTCGATTCCTAGTAACAAGAGACTGACTAGGGGAGATGGCAACTGTCTGACCTTTAATTCAGATATCCAGGCATATTTTCCTTGGCATGGAAGATTTAATTTTTTCTCTTCTTTATGGATTTAGTTTCATTTTACTTTCTATACCTTAAACTTAATTCATATGTACACAGTATCGCTGTAACACTGATAGTTAACATAAAAAACAAAAACAGACATATACAAAACATAATGTTGAAGTTTAATTTTAAGAATAAATCACTGAGGGAAAAGTGTTATGAAATCTCTGTAACCACAAAGAATACGATCCTATGCCAGAAAATAATGAATATAGGGTCATCATTGTGAAGGTGTCAGGGGAGCCATCGGTGTAGGTGCTCACTCAGCGATGATCGGGACAGAAATGGCGATATTGAGTTATATATTGTCTCTGGACATGATTCTTTGGTGTAGACGTCTGTATACTTTGTTGTTTTCAGCATCAGCTTAATGAGTTATGGTTTTTACATGTATTTAAGTTCATTCAAGGAGAAAAACAGGTAAAGTCATTGTTGCCAGGTCACAACCTGATACAACATCAAAGGCAGCTCAAAGAAAACCTTTAGTACAGAGAAAAAACGAATTGTTCTATATTTGGATAGTGTTTTTGTCGAGTACAGTCATACCATTGATCGTACACTTGCAATCAAATGTTTTTAATCAAGCTTGGGTTTGCTCATATCATCAACGTACACTGAACCAGGATGTGGCATCTTTGTAGGCAGGAAGGTGTTTCGAATGAGTCAGTAATGATTCACCTGTTTCGTTATCAAGAGAGGAACATGTTGGATTAGCCAATTTAAAAGGAAAAAGATGGTGACATTTCGATAATGATGTTGCAGCCGCAAAGGAAAATGATATTATGAAATAAATATCTGTGTTGGATATCAAAGTCTTCGATACTAAGTCAATAAGATGCTACTGATCGGAAAAGTACTCGGCGGTGCTCGAAACCAGACTACAGGCTCCAGGTTGAGTCGCTGGTAAGATACATAAATATACCTACTAAGAAGGGGAAACTATAATTGGCCAGAATTAATTTACCGACGCTATCTCTGTGCCTTCATACCAGCATTAATGTTAGCAGGACATGTGACTGAACGAAACAGGAAAATGCTCTCTGCAATGTAAAAGCATAATATTATAGACAAAGTCGATCTGCCTAAATATCGCTATGATAAATGACTGCCCCAAATCTGGTGAAAAAACACTGCCCCACTGTCTGTTGTGGGCGGGAGGCGGTGGCATGACGTCATTTTACGTTGATTACTACAGGCTCCAGTAAGACAATTCACTTTGGCTACTGAGAAGGGGGACTTTAATTTGTCTGAATTCATTTATTTGTGGCACTTGTGTGCCTCCATAGTGCCGTCCTATTATTCAGTTACGTGACTGAACGTATTAGAAAAGTGTTCCCTACGATTTAAAAGCATAATATAATGATTCCGGGGATTTGGATAAATATCGCTCCGATAAATGACCGCCAAAAATCAGGTGAAAAGCCAGTGCCCCACTGTCTGTTGTGGGTGAGAGACGGAGATGTGACGTCATGTTGATGAAGTTGCTGTATTTCGATAAAAACTTTTCTTTTAAAGAAAAATTCTCATGTATAACATTTCCCATGGCCAATATATACATTTTATCTTAATGCTTGTTACTTTTCACAATGTATAGTGGAAATGCAGCAGTGTATAACCTTCAAAGTTAGCCGTTTTCTTGTCCAGTAATGATTGAGGACTTGGTTACTTGTGGGCTGTTGAGTTAACTGCTCATGATTATTATATTTAGGAATACATGCTTTTAATTTGATAAGGAACAGTTTTTAGCGATTTCCCTGCCAGTTATTTTCAATAATTACGCAATTTTGGCATATTGGTTAGGTAGTTTTTTGCTTAGCACTTCTCAGGCGTCTGCTTAGAACATATTGACCGATTTTTGTGGAGTCATTTGGCACCTCATGAACCTCTTGCACTGGGAGGCTGGGACAGAAGTGGCTCTAATGAAGTGTTAATCACCTTTTCTGAGCCGAATCTGAAATACATATTGATGCTGATGAATTTAGTCAAGTGTTTGGAATGGCATAAGGCAATGAACGTAACGAGCAGGTAATATAAATGAGAGAACTGTGTAAAACAAGGAGGGGGACGATACGCGGCGTCAGGGTGATGGTGGTGGCGGTGATGTACCCATGGCAACCAACGGAGATGTCTGGGAAGGAGAGATGGGGGGAGGATGCTATGGTGCGAGGAATGGAGAGAGTGGGGAAGGGAGGGAGGAAAGGTACGAGAGACTGTATGGAGGACAGGTATGATAAAATGGGTAAAGAAAAGGTAAGACGGGAGGAGACCTTAGAATGGCATGTAGATGGAAAGCTGAGAATACATCCCCAAGCATCCATGATGACCGAGGGAGATGTATCAGAAGAAGGACAAAGAGTACGACTGGAAGGATATGAATGTTACGATTACAGGGACGGAGGATAGTCTGGATGGAGGGGTGGAGGAAAGGTGAAAAGGGAAGAGTGGGAATGGGTGTGGGTGATGATTCAGGGGTGTAGGTAAAATTTAAGAGATGGGGTGACGAAGGGGTGATCAAACCTGAAATTTGAGTGTCTGAAGGACAACAACTGACGGGCTTACGAGGGCATTCTTCCTGAATCTGGGAGAGACCATGCACATTTCAGGGGTGGCCGGTGGCACCAAGGCACCCCTTCTGGCTTCGTCATGAAGTGCAATCGTCGATTCCTAGTAACAAGAGACTGACTAGGGGAGATGGCAACTGTCTGACCTTTAATTCAGATATCCAGGCATATTTTCCTTGGCATGGAAGATTTAATTTTTTCTCTTCTTTATGGATTTAGTTTCATTTTACTTTCTATACCTTAAACTTAATTCATATGTACACAGTATCGCTGTAACACTGATAGTTAACATAAAAAACAAAAACAGACATATACAAAACATAATGTTGAAGTTTAATATTAAGAATAAATCACTGAGGGAAAAGTGTTATGAAATCTCTGTAACCACAAAGAATACGATCCTATGCCAGAAAATAATGAATATAGGGTCATCATTGTGAAGGTGTCAGGGAAGCCATCGGTGAAGGTGCTCACTCAGCGATGATCGGGACAGAAATGGCGATATTGAGTTATATATTGTCTCTGGACATGATTCTTTGGCGTAGACGTCTGTATACTTTGTTGTTTTCAGCATTAGCTTAATGAGTTATGGTTTTTACATGTATTTAAGTTCATTCAAGGAGACAAACAGGTAAAGTCATTGTTGCCAGGTCACAGCCTGATACAACATCAAAGGCAGCTCAAAGAAAACCTTTAGTACAGAGAAAAAACGAATTGTTCTATATCTGGATAGTGTTTTTGTCGAGTATAGTCATACCATGGATAGTAAACTTGCAATCAAATGTTCTTAATCAAGCTTGGATTTGCTTATATCATCAACGTACACTGAACCAGGATGTGGCATCTTTGTAGGCAGGAAGGTGTTTCGAATGAGTCAGTAATGATTCACCTGCTTCGTTATCAAGAGAGGAACATGTTGGATTAGCCAATTTAAAAGGAAAAGGGTGGTGACATTTCGATAATGATGTTGCAGCCGCAAAGGAAAATGATCTTATGAAATAAATATCTGTGTAGGATATCACGGTCTTCGATACTAAGTCAATAAGATGCTACTGATCGGAAAAGTACTCGGCGGTGCTCGAAACCAGACTACAGGCTCCAGGTTGAGTCGCTGGTATGATACATAAATATACCTACTAAGAAGGGGAAACTATAATTGGCCAGAATTAATTTACCGACGCTATCTCTGTGCCTTCATACCAGCATTAATGTTAGCAGGACATGTGACTAAACGAAACAAGAAAATGTTCTCTGCAGTGTAAAAGCATAATATTATAGACAAAGTCGATCTGCCTAAATATCGCTATGATAAATGACTGCCCCAAATCTGGTGAAAAAAACACTGCCCCACTGTCTGTTGTGGGCGGGAGGCGGTGGCATGACGTCATTTTACGTTGATTACTACAGGCTCCAGTAAGACAATTCACTTTGGCTACTGAGAAGGGGGACTTTAATTTGTCTGAATTCATTTATTTGTGGCACTTGTGTGCCTCCATAGTGCCGTCCTATTATTCAGTTACGTGACTGAACGTATTAGAAAAGTGTTCCCTACGATTTAAAAGCATAATATAATGATTCCGGGGATTTGGATAAATATCGCTCCGATAAATAACTGCCAAAAATCAGGTGAAAAGCCAGTGCCCCACTGTCTGTTGTGGGTGAGAGACGGAGATGTGACGTCATGTTGATGAAGTTGCTGTATTTCGATAAAAACTTTTCTTTTAAAGAAAAATTCTCATGTATAACATTTCCCATGGCCAATATATACATTTTATCTTAATGCTTGTTACTTTTCACAATGTATTGTGGAAGAGTAGCAGTGTATAACCTTCAAATTTAGCCATTTTCTTGTCCAGTAATGATTGAGGACTTGGTTACTTGTGGGCTGTTGAGTTAACTGTTCATGATTATTATATTTATGAATACATGCTTTTAATTTGATAAGGAACAGTTTTTAGCGATTTCCCTGCCAGTTATTTTCAATAAATACGCAATTCTGGCATATTGGTTAAATAGTTTTATGCTTAGCATATCTCAAGCGTCTGCTTAGATCATATTTACCAATTTTTGTGGAGTCATTTGGCACCTCATGAACCTCTTACATTGGGAGGCTGGGACAGAAGTGGCTCTAATGAAGCGTTAATTACCGATTTCTGAGCAAAATCTGCGTTACATATTCATGTTGATGAATTTAGTTAAGGGTTTGGAATTGCATGAGGCCATGGAGGTAACGAACATGATATAAATGAGAGAATTGTGTATAACAAGGAAGGGGATGATACGCGGCGTCAGGGTGGTGGTGGTGCATGTGGTGATATATCCATGGCAACCAACGGAGATGTCAGGGAAGGACCAAGGGAGGAAGGAAAACGAAGAGAGAAAAGGAATGAGGAAGAAAGGAAAGGTACGAGAGACTGTATGGAAGAAAGTTACGAGAGAATGGATGGAGAAAAGATAAGACTGGATGAGATTCGTGGACTCTGGTTTTGCCTGGAGGTGCCACTTGTCCCACTGGCATAACCCACCTGTGATACGAAGCTGAACCCCGAGGGCAGAGCCACAAATGTGTTCTTCAGCGCCTGGTCATAGGAAGCAGGCGGGTTGGGCTTCTGTTTTTGATGTCAGGAGTTGGTATCCCGATGACGTGGGCTCTACTACATGTTCCTGAGCCAGGTTCACACTCCCTGTAGAGGGGGACGTGGAAGGAGGGTTCGTAGTCCATGGGATATAGGTAGGGCAAAGGTTAATAAGGGATTCCCCATAGGGGTGCCTTGGACCCTCTCAGGCATTACTTCGAGAGGTTACCGGGACTGATTGCAATGGGACAGACAGGTGCTTGGGAGGGGGTTCTGCTGTCACAAGTAGCAGCCGTCCTATCTGAGAAGACTGTTTATCTACGAGACATCACGCTAGGACAGCCTTGTCACTTCACGCCATATTTTAGTACATAATGACTGACTTATTCAGTGTGGGTAGAGTTAACCTTAAGGACGGCACCGACAAAGACAAAAGAAATAAGGCGAATATATTAACAATCCTTGGACTTTATCATACAAGCAACAGAAACTTTGTCATACTCAAAAACAGTGACGATGACAGACAGCACATTTAAAAGTGGGATGTACCAAAGAACTGACAAATAAAATTTTCACATCTCTGTCTCCTGAGCTGGCCAAAGGGTCTATACTGCTATTCAAGGTGAATGATTATATTAACCAGTATGGCAAAGGAGAGATAGAAAGTGAAACTGAAACAATCCATCATCAAAAAATAAATGAAACAAATAAATTCCAAAATATGAAAATAAAAGTCAATTTTCACCAGACGAAAACAGTGAGGAAATCTGAGGAGGCAGGCCTCTCTCTCTCTCTCATTTATAGCTATGTTGCATCTAAAAGTACCAGAAAAAACGGGAGGAGTATATTAGCATATTAATATGTACGAATTGTTACAAACTGGATGATCATCGAACAAAACGACGTCCACGCAGAGTCACGATTGCAAAGTCTGTTGAGTGTTGCCCGCTAGGATATACTGTACAGGGAAATATTGTCAAGGAAAAAACTGTCAGGGAAACCACAGAACGTTGGCTGTGAAGTATCCAAATTGAAAAAAAGTAATAAACAAGTGGAAACAGACATCAGCAACACAAAATCAACAATCATAGTCAAAAAGAAAGCCAAGCACAAACGGAGTAGGTAATTTCAACATGACCTGGGCTGGATCCAGCACATTGAATTTGAACAATCGAAAAATCAAGATATACTTTATTTTTACTTGCTCAGTGATATGAGGACAACAAAATAGGCAAATGCAACTGCTGTACGATAGCCCATATATTGCTTGTGTTTTAGTACAACAGAGAAGAATGGTTGCTGGTTCTTTGAAGGCAGTGATAAGGAACAGGGAAGTGAGTATGGAAGTAAAAATGTCACTGCATGACAATATTGTGATGCCTACTCTAACTTTTGGAAGTGAAGCTTATGGACTTTGTTGGACGGACACAAATCAAATGTGAAAGCAGTGGAAATGAGTTATCTGAGAGGAGCATTAGAGTTACATGGAGAGACAGACTGGCAAATGAGGAAATGAAGGAGCGCTGTGGTGTGGATATGGATGTAATAGAAAGTGTTAGAAGAAATACACTGAGGTGGTTTGGCTATATGGGGAGAGGATGAGGAGCAAGACACTAACGAGGAGAGTGTATGCGAGTTAGGTGGAGGGGAGGGGAGAGGGAGGGGGAAGCCGAGGATGAGATGGAGGGATGGAGTGGAGAGGTATATGAGAGCGAGATGTGCGCTATAGGAGCAAGGCAGTGAAGTGGCACTGAACAGGGGGACATGCAGGCGATTTGCTTGTGGCCACGCCTTACGGGATTGAGGCGTCTGGCAATAGATAGATAGACAGATAGACAGTTTTAGTAAATAACTTTGTTTTTATACGTAATTATAGTTAAAAAAAATAGGGAGGCGTACATGCTCCCGTTAAATCCGTGCATGATACTTAAAGACATACCAAACTTAAATTCCAAAATCCTACAAATATTGCTAATCCTGAGTTCTGCAAAAAATAATTACAGTACTAAAAACTAACCATTATCTGTAAATCGAGATGCCTGCAAGTCTAGAATAAAGTACTGTAATATCTTCAACTCAGATTAATCAAATATCACACAATCATCAAGTGTAATAAAATAATCAAATATACACAAAAGCAATATGAGACAATCAACAAATATAACAATCATCAAATATGTCATCAGATACAGCACACGATCATATACTGCGTAACAAATCAACACTCATCAGATAATACACAATCATCAAATATAACACAATCAACAAACATAAACAACAATCAAATTTAACATTATCATCAAATACAGCGCAATAAAAAATAACAATCAATAAATATATACAAATCAACTATAACACTCTTCATATACAACACAATCATCAAATATATGACAATCATCAACAATCATCAGATATTACACAATCATCAAGTATAACGCAATCATCAAACATAAATAGTAATCAGATATAACACATAATCATTAAATCACACAAACGATAATCAAATATAACGCAAACAGACCGGAAAAACACGACACAGATTCAGCAATCAGGGGTAAATGCAGAACAAAGTATAAAACCCCGCAACGTCAGTATTCTTTGGAGCAGGGAAATTAGATCACGAGGAGCAAAGATATAATTCTGAGTTGCTAGAAAGAGTAACAGGGATCACATTTGAAATAAATATCTTGATCAGTGAAAGTGACGGTTACATCTCTGAAGTAAGGAATATGAAACTAATAATTCATACATTTGTGTGACATTTGTGTGTGTGTGTGTGTGTGTGTGTGTGTGTGTGTAAATGACAATAACAATACAAAAGAAGTATATTCTACCGACTATTCGACCATAATGTTAGATTTAAGAAACTTCTCAAAGAGCTGACAATTCTACATAATAATAATAATAATAATAATAATAATAATAATAATAATAATAATGATCGGGATCGAACCCCTCCGCCAGCAGCACGAAATCAAACATCCAGTAAAACAAAATTAAGCCATAATGGTAACACTGGTGACCAAATAACGTTTCATCCCAACATAACCCTGGCAAACTTACAAATACATAATAATATTGGCCTATAACCAAATAAATCTAGATATAATCTTATTGAATAGCCATGGAACAAGAGACGAAAACCCCCAAACCATTTCTGGATATACTGTACATAAAATAAACTCATAAGGGGAGATTAAAGATGGGTCGGCCATCGCAATAAAATTAATATCTCGCATAAATTTTGATTTTATCAGCGATTTTCTCCCAGTAGAAAATAATGCACCTTTGGACCCTATTCAAACAGTTACTGCATACACGTACTTACCACCCAGAACCAGACCTGGCTCAGTGAAGACATCGGATCATATCGCGGTAATAATTACTATTTCTTGTGCCCCGATAAAGATACCAGTTATACCTCGACATACTTTAATGAAGGTAAAAGGGGTAACTTCAGAAACACAATATAAAGTCTTCTTGATAACAAAGTACCACAAGGGCAGATTTTGGAGGATATTGATAAAGAATGAGAAAAACTGTACACAGTAAATCAAACTGCTCTTAAAGCCTTAACTGCAATAATGAACAATACAACAATAATAATTTAAACACTAATACCGATAGCCTGAAACTAATAAATATGGGAGACTATCTAGAGGGCAGTGGGATTCCCAGCCCCCACCAGTCCCTCCCTTTTAGTCGCCTCTTTACGACAAGCAGGGAGTACGAGGGTAGTATTCTACTTCCACTGTACCCAGGGGATCCCCCAACCCCAAGGGGTAATGGCTAATACAACACCTCACTTTTGCTGCTTGCGGTGACTTTAAGTGGACGTAACTGTTTAATCAGGTCACCTCTGTGCTTTATGTCAACCCTTAATCTTCCCAGAGATCTAGCAGAGTATATTGGAAAAATGTTCCCTGTGATATAAAAACACAACTGAGTTTTGGATAAATTAACGACTGAATAAGCACTGTCCTAATTTGCAACAGTCTGTTGTCGTCCCAAGTCTGTGACGTGATGTCATACATGTACTATGATATTACCGTATCTCAGTTGAAAAGTACAATGAAATAAATGTCATGATTGCACTTCCCATGGGCATATTAATAATTTTTATCAAACTGTTTGTTACTTTTCTCAACTTAGAGTGAAAAAGTAACATCGTATAAGCTTCAAGTTTAGCCAGTCCTCCCCCCTTCCCTTTCCACTCTCTCTCTCCCTCCTGTGCCTCAACACAGTGACCGACGAAATGGTCATCTCATCTGTATCCCAGGAAATAATTTCCTACACTGTGTGGTAACTATAAAATCAGACGACGTCTAGTGGTTTCGTGGGTTAGGGCACTCTAGCCGGATGGAGCCTGTAGGTTGTAGGTTCCATCCCATGGGTGGTTGGGGCAGCTTGCGTGATGCCGCTCAGGGATGAGTGAATCAAATTGATCATCATTGCCTTTAATGTCGGAACTACGCAGCCTAGCCCTGGGGTTCTACGCTCCTGTTTATATAGGGCAATATGGGAACGGATGTTGTTATCTCTTAGGTAAGGATATAATTACCTGTGAGATGTGGAGTTACTAGTTATTATAGCTAAATCCAGAGGTTTATTATTATTATTTTTTTTAAATGAAGTTTCTGCACTTATCTCTAATTCTAGCACACTGCTTGCATATTTTTGTGCTTAGCGACCCTCGGGAGGGGGTTGGTGATAGCCAATACCCTCTGCAGGCACAAAATGATCCATAGGTATACATGGCAAGTGTTGAGAAGCGTGAGTGGTGAACTGGATGAACGGAAGGCAATGACTGATTACATGTGGATGAAAGGATGCGGTGTGTAATGGATGTAAGAGCGTATAGAGGTTGGGGGTGGACTTTCTGACCAGCACGTGGTGGTGGTCAGAATCAAGGTCCAACTCAAATGGAGAAAAAGGGAAGGAAGGGAGGAAGTAGTATATGCAAGGAGAGTGGAAAGGTTACAAGAGGATGAGAAAGAGGCAGAATATAAGAGAGAAGTTGAGGAGCGATTGGGTAAATATGATTTGAAGCAGATGGGGGACGTGGAAGGTGTGTGCAAGATATTAACGGAAGAAATCTGTGCAGCTTGTGAAGTGGTGTGTGGGGTGAAAAAGACGGAAGGGAGTGCATGGAACAGCATGGTGGAATGAAGAGGTGAGACAGGCTGTGGCACAAAAGAAGGAAGCATATAATGAGTGGATGAGAAACAGGGGCGTGGAAGAAGTTGAGTTATATGTAGAAAGGAAGAGAGGTGAAAAGATTAGTACGAGAAAGAAGAGAGTGGATGAGGAATTTGAAATGAATTTGACCGTGGTGTGGAGGGAATGTAAGAAAATGTTCTGGGAAGAGGTAAGAGTTAGGTAGGGTGGCAATGAAGTTAGTCGGGGAGTGAAAGATAAAAATGGTAGATTACTAACACTTTAAAGAATTGCTGAACATAGAGAATGAAAGTAGTGTGAGTACAAGTGGCTGGGGAATGGCTGTGATAAGGAGGGATGTGAGAAGATAAGAAATCAGTAGGATGGAAGCTGTGGAAGCAATGAAATAAGTCAAAACAGGAAAAGCCCTAGGAATTGATAGTGTGGTGAAATGCTGAAGCATGGGGGAGAGACTGTAGTAGAATGGATGTGGGAGATGTGCAGACTGGCCTGGGAGGAAGGTAGAGTCCCGGAGGATTGGAAGTCAGGTATAATTATTCCCTTGTACAAAGGAAAATGGGAAAAAGAAGTGTGTGTGGTAATCATAGGGGCATTTGTCTTCTTAGTGTAATAGGAAAAGTATATGGTAGGATACATACTGACAGAGTTAGGGAAATAACAGAGAAATTAGTTGGAAAAGAACAGGGAGGTTTTAGGAAGGGAAGAGGTTGTGTTGATCAGATATTGATTCTTAGATCTTTAGTGGAAGAGTTTCTAGAGAAGGAAAAGAAGTTGTATGCGGCCTTCATGGATTTGGAGAAAGCATATGACAGGGTGGATAGACAAGGATTGTGGAAAGTATTAAGAATATATGGAGTGAATGGGAAGTTGTTGAATGCTGTGAAGAATATGTATGAGGGTGCTAAGGCTGCAGCGAATGTGGACAGTGAACTGAATGAATTTTTCTACTTGAAGGTTGGATTGAAACAGGCATGTGTCTTGTCTCCATAGTTGTTCAATCTGTATATGGATGGGGTAATAAAAGAGATACAAGGTAGGGCAGTGGATGTTGGAGTGGCCCTAATGAGAGAGGGCAGTGTTTGGAAACTCCCTGTACTGTTTGCAGATGATACTGTGTTAAGTGAAGACGAAGGGGAGCTGCTTGGCTTGGTGGATGAGTCTGGGAGAGTGTGTAAGAAACGGAATCTAAAGGTGAATGTAGGGAAGAGTAAAGTGATGGTCTTTGAGAGAGGTGAAGTCAGTGAATGGACAGCGAGGTTGGATGGTGAGGAATTGGAAAATGTGAGTACGTTTAAGTACTTGGGTAGTGTGATGAGTAAGGATGGAGGTTTGGAGGGTGAAGTGCATGAAAGGGTACAGCAGGGAAGAAAGGTTGCTAGTTCTTTGAAAGCAGTGATAAGAAACAGGGAAGTGAGCATGAAAGTGAAAAAGTTACTACATGACAGTACAGTATTGTGATACCAACTCTAACGTATGGAAGTGAAGCTTGGACGTTATTGGAAGGACAGAAGACAAGAGTGAGAGCAGTGGAAATGAGTTAATTAAGAGGAGCCTGTGGAGTCACATGGAGAGACAGGCTGACGAATGAGGATATAAAGGAGCGTTGTGGTGTGGATGTGGATGTGATAGGAAGTGTTATGAGGAACACACTGAGGTGGTTTGGCCATGTGGAGAGGATGGAGGGTGAAAGACTGACGAAGAGAGTGTATGTGAGTGAGGCGGAGGGGGGAAGAGGGAGGGGGAGGCCGAGGATGAGATGGAGGGATGGGGTGGAGAGGTATGTGAGAGAGGGGGGTGTGAGTTGGGAGCAGGGCAGTGGAATGGTGGGGGACAGGGCGACTTGGAGGCGATTTGTTTGTGGCCACCCCAAACGGGATTGAGGCATCTGGCAGTAGATAGTAGATAGATAGATAGTTCCACTGCTACCTGAAAAGTTCATTTACTTTGTCCATATATTTACCAAACACAGCCTGGGGAATGTTGGGATAATCTGAAATGCAGCACAGTATATGCTTGCCTCATAATGACTACTTGTATCGGAAAATCCCTAAGATGGGTTGCTGTTCATGCTTCTCCCCTTTCCCTAATGCATCAATAGGTGAGACCAAGTGCCATATACTCATCAGCGTAGGAGGCTTCCTAATGCCTCTTTTAATGGTCCACACTGCATATTACACCTAATCACTTTTTTGTATGATATTTATAGCTTTCTCAACTTGACACTGATTGCAAAAATTGAATACTGTATACAAATCATCATTTGGACCTCCTTTTTCACCCCAAGGTGGGGGTGAGGTATGGTCCACACAACTGAAAAAAAAAAAAAAAAAAAAAAAAATAAAAAAAATCAATACACCAGATGAAAATTAAACTGATAAAGAGGAGCTTGGGAGCTTTCATTACCAGTGAGGATACAGGCCTAAGTAACGTAATGGTAAACCTATCTGACCTGAGCCTAGTTAATAATTCATGTCCTTAACCCTTAACTTTAGTGATATACATTTCATTATATTCTTGCTGCTTCCAGACAATTTTATTTGTTAGGAAAACTCTTATAATGAAAAGGGTCAGAAGGCTGAGTAAGATTAATATTTGTCTGAATGGGACGTACTGTTGTGGGCACTAATAATAATCCACTTCCAAAACACTGAAATGACTCTCACAAACCTGTCTTGTAATCTTTGAAGTCCAACAAACTTCTTGGGATATTGAGAGTTTCACAACTGTTCATCTAAAAAGTTTATCAATATTACTGTCTGCATTTGTATGTTTCTTCATTAATCATTCCTGGATGATGATACATTTATTTCACTTCTCCAGTGCACAAGTAATTTTGCCATGTTTTCAGCTGTGTGTGTACGAGTGAGGGTCTTTGGTCAAACAGCCAAATAATCCTCGATGTCTTATTCCTGTCACAGCTTCAACAGGCTCTCCATTCTGCTGATCTCTAAAACACCTACGAGCAAACATCAAGTTTAAATAAACACTCAACATATCACTGATACAGCAAAAGTATGATAGGATGTAAGGTGAAGGTACCTGACGTGCAAAGTTGTAGACAGCTTTATATTCAGTCTAATCCTGCACTTATGTGCACTTACTGCTGTTTTATATGCAATTCAATTTCTTCTAAACTTATCATCATGTAACCATATCATCACTAGCTAATGTGTTGGGTAGGATCCATACATCTGAATAAGAACAAGACAGTGTCCAGTGAAACGAGTCACATCCATTCACTTAGGATTCAAGTCATGCAAATTCTAGGGTATAAACTGCCCATGTGAAAATGTGCTTTGCAATGCCACAATTATAAAGATCATATCACTGATCTATCTATCTATCTATTGCCAGACGCCATAATCCCGTATGGGGTGGCCATTTGACTTTTGAGTTATTTGTTTTACAGGGAGGGGCACTAACCCTCCACCAACCCACTTGACATGTAGGAAGCACGTATGGTTTGGTCATATGGTTACCACCAAGCGTTGTAAATGGTTTCTTGGCTTACAGGAAACCATTTGGCTTGTCACTTAATGTAAAGCCACCTGTAACGGAAAGAAAAGCAATAAGTAGATATCACTGATGGCAAACTATAAATATATATAGACAGTATATATAAATCTTGTCATTCATACATAATTTATCCATTCATATGTATCCTCCAATATTTTTGTTTCCAGATGCTCCATACCTCAGTTTCTCATACATTCACTTGCATTCCCATCATCATCATCCTGATCTTTTTTCCCACCTAAAGATGTGACACAATCGCTTAACAATTTAGTTACCTCTCACTGGAGTTACCAACACCAATGTAACAGACAGACACCCCCATATTACCTTCTTTGGGGTGCAGGGGAGCCTGAAGATAGTTCATAATATATAACTTGTAGAAAACCTCCATACATTACTAGATGTGTTTTACATGAAAGAAAAATACCCAGACAGTCAGTCATGTCTTGGATTTGAACAACTGCATGTAAGGAATGGCTGTTTCCAAATGGCTGCTCCATTCTAAGTAGCACAATAGGCTCTGTAGCACCTCCTCCTAAACAGTTTATTATGCATATTATATTTAAACATTTGTCTGTTTCAGTATCTTTAATCTCAATATAATTTGCATTGGTAATTTACACAAGGATACTGAAGTTTAAATTTGCTTGTATGCTGTTTCTGTTATTTCAGTCTTAGCATAATTTGCATCACTAATATACACAAGGATACTGTGTCCAATGTACAGAATGCACTGCCAAGGAAGAGGTTGTTATGAAGTCTCCAAAGCCACAAAAAATACCACCCTGAGTTCTGTGCTGTTAGGCAACTAAGCATATGTGTCTTTGGTAAAACTGCACTCACAGTTTCTACCATTTTAGTATTTAGCATCATCTGAACTGACGTTACAATTCATCTTTAGAACAAACATACGAATGCTTCAAGGATTAGGACATCCAACATGGAAATAATAGCTGTATTTACATTATCTGTGCAGTATATACAACAAAATTATCCATTTCAATACCAGTAGGTCTTGGTCGGAACTCTATCTTCTTTAATGCCCATCTTCTCTGCAATATCCATCTCAAATGTTTTCAGTGATGGTTGGAATGTAATCCTGGAAGTAGATGAAAAACATTTTAGTGTGAGACAGAGTATATGTGCTGCCTGGTTATAAAAATATTCCACAGCTTCTTCCCTATCCTCTGTAATGGGAATGGTGGGCTTCAGGAGAGGGCAGCTTCAACTTGCAATCAGCTGAAAGCTGCCCTTCATCCGCAATCCACCATTCTTTTGTCTGGGTTAGGGAGGGGACTGAGAAATGTTTGTACAGAACAACAAGGTAGCTCAAAGGTCTGGTCATATAAGTGCTCCTACCTGAAGGTGTCCCTCTCCAGCACCTACTGTACAATAAAATAATACTATAATCTTACAGTTCAAACAATAATGATGACGGCTCTTAACAAATTCTGACACTGAGGTTTTATAATTTTTTTATAAAATAATGAAAATGTAATCTTAAAAAAGAAGTGGTATAGGTATGTGGTGTCCGATGTCCTGCATCATATGTCATTCATTTGTTGACAGTGAAACACAAACTATTTTAAGACAGAATCTTTTCAGTGCTACTTCCCTCACCTCTGTATGGAAGGCTTTTCGAAATATCAGAAAGCTGACTGATTCCAAATATCAATGGTTCGTAGAAAGAGAGACATCACATGACTGAAGGAGTTAAAAAGATATTTTCACTGAGCTTACTGGACCACTGTGCACTTATTCCCTTGAGTCCACTGAAATCTCATTTATTTTATTCTTGGTACCACTGGGTCACTGTATTCAGCTCTGGAGAAACCATCTGCAGTGATGGGATTAGGATCAGTCACCAATAATCCCATTACCTCTGATACCTCTCCCTCTGATGCTGAATAAAACTGTACGAAGGTAGGAGGGAATACAGGATTCTGTATAACACTGAACTCAAGGGTTTAACTCACTTGGACTATGACTTTAAATCTAAAAGAGAACAGCAACTAAGAATTTTACTGTATTAAGCCATCTGCCTTAGTGTCCTTGTTCCTGCTTCATATACTGCAGGTGGCTTTAGTTTTTAAGTCTGGAACTTACTCCTTCCTACCACTTGTATACTATGTGACAGTTGCATGAAGTTCAGTAAGCCTTTGTTATGATGTAGGAATATCTTCTTAGTTACTAGTCAAATCTACACTCCAATCTAATTACGCTCAGCCATCAAATAAGTTGAAGTGAGTTTGGGATTTTCACCAGATTAGAACATATGTGCCATACTATGATAAAAGGAGAGCAACTCAAAATAATTTTACTTTGTTAGGTCATCTGCTTTAGTGTCCTTTTCCTGCTCTACATAGGTGTCCTTAGTTTTGTAGTCTGGTGTTTCTTCTGCCAGCTTGGGCAAAGGTATGATGCGTCCCGTGCGCAGTGAAACCCGCACTCTCTCACCCTCCTCTGTGTACCGCCATTCAGCCTGAAACAGTATCATCACCACATAAGTCCCTATCATAACCAATCGATTATCATCATCATTATTTCTTCACTTCAGGATGGGCTGAGGCAGAATACAAAACATGTGAAGATAATGTATGAATGCTGGAAGATTGTCAACAGCATACCCATTGAAATGGGCTGTACAATCATTCAAGAATGACATGAGTCCAAACTCTTCCTCCTAACACCTCATTCACCTAGGCTATTTCATAAAGAACTACAAAAATATGTGCTACCTAATTCTTCTTAGCCTGGTGGCAGTGTTAATTTCTTGTAAAAGTTTCATGATGATGATGATGATGAAGAAAAACATCACAGAGACACAAGTTGTTGATGATCAATCCCAGTGTCTGGCCAAGCAGACCCATCAACCACAAGCAAGCAACCACCCCTGCAGGATCATCCTGTGCAGTGAACCCGATGTTCCCTTGTGGTTAACAGTACCTTGCAGTGGTAAGGCATAGGGAAAAGTATGATTTGGTTTCTGGGTGGATGCTGCATTTGTGTCTCTCCATCAAGTTAACAGGAGCACCATAACAGGCTCCAGTTCACTAAGTGATCTGGTTATATGGTTATCACCTGGCACTGCAAATGGTTTATCACCTGGCATTGTAAATGGTTTCCTGAGTTACAGGAAACTATCAGACTTGTCACTCAGTCAAGAGCCACCTGAAGTGGAAAGAAGGTTAATAAAATATGACAAGAAGGAGAGGGATAAATAGAAAGAAAGGAAGGTAGATACAGGTACAGAATGATAAAGGTGAAGAAAGAAGCAGGTAGCACTACATCAAGTAAGTGGATAATGGATGACACCACCTAGCCTACCATTAGCAATGCAATAATGTCAATGGCAAGTGTTAATCCCATGACTGTTTTAAGTGAACTACTGACCTGCCATTTCAATCCAGCACTTTTATGGTAAAACTATAACAGTGAGGAGTTCTACTAAATACAGCTGTACTAAACAGTGGTTATATGGTATACTGAATAGCAAAACAAGTTATACATATGCATAAACATGTACTATAATATTCAATGTGGGAATCTGGGTACAATATTGCACTACCATTCCTTCTGTAGAATCATAAAAACATCATACCCACCACTGTAATCCATTTTGGCCAAGTATAATAGCACGATTCACCCATTCGGTCATAATTTAACCCAACAAGATGCATTTAAAAAAAAAAAAAAAATTATAAACCTACTCACATCTCTGACACGATATAGCTGGGTTTAAATAAAAATGGCAGTGATCATAAAAATGAAGATATAAACTTCCAGAGCCACTGCTGTGATCACTGTGTGGTTAAGACAATGAAAGTGCAATCAACTTGTTCATTATTATCATTTCATCTCTAAGTAAATACCCCAGTGGATTTTGATATGACTCATATTTCCCTTGATGAGTAGAACAATTTAAAAGAAAACTGGTGCATACAGTAAATCATATTATACGAACGGGAATCACAACCATCCAACACAGCTGTAGCGTGTCAGTTTTTACCCAACAGAACTGGACCACTCTCATAACCTGAATACTTAGTCGTGGTCATATGAATATTGACGAGCCTTAGTTATGAGGCAATAATGAGTCTCACTGGTTACTAGTCAAATCAACCTTTAGTCTGACTACAAATGCCACCATCTGAACTGTAAAAAGTTAGAGATCGTCATCATGTTCAAATGCACTATAGTACCTGACCAGACAACAAAATTCATCACTTGATATATCCCTACTGACAGTAACACAAGGAATATGTTAGTTCTTTAAGATTTTCTAGACAGGGCACAGTAAAACACCACAATGATATTATCATGATTATAATAGGCTAAATTGAAAGACTGAACAATTATAGTCATGAATATACTGGCTGTCTGGACATTGCTACACCTCACCCTTCCCTAGGGTGTGAAAGGAGGTCCAGATGATGATGTACTGGCAACATAATGAGGCTACTACCTGCCACAGACTGGGACTGAACATACATTGTTTCAGACAACAGATCCACTGACTCAACTCCCCAAGTAGCTATATCACTGACCTTAACAGGCTTGTTGTCAGCTGGGTCAACCAGAGCCACTTGATCCGTCACAAGGAGTGGAGCCTCACTCTTCACCATCATTCCAGGGTAATTACTGCAACATAAAAATGGCCTTACAATATCGTTGCTCCCAACTTAAAATTTCACTGAGTCGAAGAGTTGGTTAGTTGGTTTAAGACTTGAAACGTCCATACAACAAAATTTACTAACACCTGAAGTCAACTACGTACGAATCAATTGTAAATACATGAATTTAGGAAGAAATGAAAGACCACTGCAGGGTGTGGGGGTGTGGGGGGCAATGCCTGAAAATGCTTGAGGTTGCCCTGATATCCAATTTATTTCTACTAGATGTGCAGTGTGTAAATACAGACGTAAATAAGGAACACAATGTATAAGAAATTTATATGCTTAAAATTTAATGCTCGGACTTATATTCATATGAAACCTGACAGTGAATAATGAATATGTATCAGAACAACCAAAAAACAATTAAATCAATTTACCCAACAAATTAAGGTGAACACTGTACCTTCTTAATAGTGTAATGTGAGAATTCTAATAGTGTTAATCATAAACCCTCTTAAAGGTATCTGCATAACATCAGAAGGATCTGCTCTGAAAAATCGGCTTTACCCTGAAAAAGATAATTTATAAGTCTGGCAGAGGCCAGCACCCACTCAATCCCTCTGCCTTGTACATCTATGCTCTCAGAGGTTTTCTAACAACTCTGCCTTACGGCTTTATTTCACACTTTACACCTCAAAAATCTTCTGTACCGTCTGTTAGGAATGTCTATACACACTGACATACTCTGCTTAAAGGTAATAAAAGACAGTATAATCAGTTCTGTATTAATGTATCGTATGCAACTACAAACTGGTAAGGAAGGGGTGCTACAGAACCTCCTAAATGCACAAGAATGAACACCAGAGTACTGACTTCTTCTTGCCAATGATGCGGTAGTGGCAGTTAAGTCCCTCCACCATAATCCAGTTCCTCTCCTGCACCACATAGTTCACCAGCCCCTGCTTCCCTTTATCTGGACCCACCAGCACCTCCACACGGTCACCTCTGCAAAAGAAAGTTTATCATCATCGTCATGACTAATCTCTCCATAAAGATGGGTGAGGTAGAATACAGAAACATAGAAAATATACATATGTGAGAAAAGTTACTACAGCATGCCCAGCATACAATCAATATAATGTATTACAATACACCAATAAATTGAATACAGTACACCTTGATATGGACGACATACTTTAAACCTTTTCAATAGATGATATTTTATCATTTTTGCAACCACTACATGATCTGATTCAGATCTAGGGACTTTTCAGAAATGTAAGGATTAGTCCATCCTTCTATCATCCAATACTACATTGCCCCATGAGAACCGTAGGAGCCTGGGGCTAGGCATGTTGGTCCTGTCATTTAAGATGAGAGTGACCAGCCTCACTCATCCCCGAGTGGCATTATGTGAGCAATAAACCCCAACCACTCCCTGGATATAAACTTTCACTGGCTCAATCCAATTGCAGTGCTATAATTACCCACTAAACCACCAGGCACCAAAATTTGGTTATATGGTTACCACCCAACATAGCAAATGGTTTCCTGCTGTACAGGAAACCATTTGGCTTGTCACTCAATGTAGAGTCACCTACAGGCAGAACGAAGAGGAAAAAATGAAGGAAAGAAAGACAGAAGAGGCTGTGCAAAGTTACCCATAGACAGAAGGATGAGGAAAGAATGAAGGAAAGAAAGACAGAAGAGGATGAAAGGAAAGAAGGATGGAGGAGAGGAAAGGGCAGCTTCTCAGACCTTTAATGTAAGGATTAGACAGTCTCATATAGATATATATATATATATATATATATATATATATATATATATATTTTAATGAAATGAAAAATGAACCAAAGGCTTGTACACCTGCATGTTGCTCTTTCAACGAAAACTCAACAAAAGACAGCTAAATTCAAGATCTGTTCATTTTGAGATGTTTGGGCACTCTACCTATAGACAGACACCATAATCCCGTAAGAGGTGGTTGTTTGTCTTTGAGTTAGTTGTTTTAAGGGGAGGGACATTAATTCTATGCCAATCCACTTGTCGACACATAGGGAATATTTTATGATTGGTTACATGGTTACTACCCAGTGCTGTAAATGGTTTCCTGGCTTACAGGAAACCATTAGGCTTGTCACTCAATGTAAAGCCACCTGAAAAGGAAAGAATAGTAATAAAAAGTGACAGGAAAGATGGGAGAAATAGGAAGAGAGGATGGCAGCCACAGAAGAAGAACGATAAAGGTGATGGAAGAAGTAGGCAACAGTAAATCAAGTGTGTGGATGATAGTCACCACCACCTACCATCATGTTTGGACACAATGCATTTAAAAGACTGGGGGTCATAAGAAGAGGGAAATGCAGAACAGACTTAGGTAGACAGTTCCTCTTCACTATCACTAGGCCTTTCCAATCTACATCTACAGTTAGTGACACTCAATCACTCAAGCTCCATCTGAATTTTGGAAAACGTGTAAACTGAAGAGGTACAACAGTTTTAGCCCAACCTCAACTCCTCTTCACCTCAACTCCTCTTCCCTCCAAGACATTCCACTGGCACTTACTTGAAAAATGTCCATTCAGCAACAGGCTCTACAAAGACCTTGGCTCTCCGTGTTCCTGGCTGGTTCTGCCTCTTGAATTCCTGTGTCCAAGGTCTGTTTGTGGTGAACCGGAAATTCTTTCTCTTAACCTCTACCTGCCGGAACTGGATGGCTTTTGGAGGTCGCCATCCGACCTAGAAATAACACTGTCTTTAAGAGGAGTAAGTTGGTCATCTACCTTCAAATGCACTGGACTTTAAATAGCCTAGCCTCAGGTCCTTATATCTCAACATGGGTAAAATGGAGGGCAGTGCCATTTATTTTGTTATTTTTTACCTCGTTACTAGCACATCATGAAGTTTTTTCTATTTTTTTTTTTCCTGTTAACACAAATGATCGTGCTCAAGTTGGGGGAGTCCTTTTGCACTGAATGGTTTGATGAGGGATACATTTAACCCCTCCCGATAAAAAAATTATTTCCTTAACAGTGTAAAATCATCTGGTGGTACGGTAGTAGGAATAAAATAACATTCATGGTCTGGCTATACAAATGTAACAATTTCAGACTAATGTGTAACATAAAACAAATTAGGTTTAGATCGATTTGCACATGATTCTTACCTATTTGGATTATACCCGTATATTTAAAGAAAAAATCTGTACATTCAATGATTGTGTCAAAACTGATTTAAGTTTGACATGTTTATGTCCTTTAAGCTACACTACACTGATTTTCCTAAACAACTTCTGGTGAATGATGTAATCATCAAGAAGGGGTAAATATGAGAATGGATATTAAGTCCCAGCAAAATGCACAATGTACATTAAGCCTCTTTATATGTTATCTTCATTAATGTTCTGTTCTGTTGCTACTAAGGTCTCCGAGACTTATCTGCATTTCTCATTACCAGGTCAATTTCATTCATCTCAGGGGAAACATCTAAAAGTCATAGGGGTTAATGAAAGCTAAGTCAAATCTTAACCTAACTGTGAAAGCATCATTTGTTGGTCCACACAATGTGGTTGTCATAAAAGAATTACACTACCGTACATGATGAAACTAAAACCTTGCCAGAAACTTTTCTCCATCTGTGACTGGGAGCTTTCCTATATTTTGTCCTGCTTTTTCAGTTCATAATTACTGTTCTGGCTAACAAAAAAAAAAAAAAAATTCTCACTCTGAACAAACATTTCAGACTGAAGGTTTGAGAAAGTGAACTACTGTCGCTACACACTGTCAATTTTTATAATATAAATAGTTTACCTGTTCCATTGCTCGTTTGATGTATGCTTCTGGGAGATTTGACGTTTGTTTGGTCATGTCTGAAACTGACCTGAGCAAGCCTGCTAATCGAGGCATGATTATTCTGTATGTTCACTCTGAATACACCCCACCGGGATCCCTGTGTTTACTAGTGCACGTCGCTTACTCTCCGTTTCCACACGTGAAGTATGTTTTTCATAAAATCCATTATTGAATTTTAATATGTGAACGGGAAAATGTTTATCTCTATTCTTCCAGAGGAAAAAAAAAAAAAACACGAATTTTTTGCGTATGATCGGTGACGTCATGATATTATGAATTACTGGTATGTATATGTGGTGCACATTAGAGACCCTATGGAATGAGTTCTCTAATGTATATCATGGCTGATCCATTTCTTGTGTTGAAAGCTCTTTTGTTCTTGACGTGTGACGGGTTTACCTAGCTTTTCTGCCAACAAGAGCGAGATCCTTGATGGTCGTTAAAAATGGTAATTCCCACCATTATTTTATTTTATTATTATTATTTTTTTGTGGGGGGGAGCCATTGCACTATTATTTTCTGCACTAACTACATATACCTGCTAATCCAGCAGTCTTATCAGTGATTTGTTTCTATTTCTCAAGCGCAACTAAAATTAACTGAAGTTCCATTACAGTAAAACGTTTTATGAGAATGATTCATTCCCACAAAGCCCCGGGCTCTAGTAAACTAAATACCGTCAGTAGAAAACGAAATTTTACTGAACACCGGGCTCAAAATAGAAAACAGCAACAGAACCTATAAAAGTTTAGGCTGTTTCACTGAGGCTCATTCTTCCCAAGACAACAAGAGAGTGTAAGCGAAGTTTCAGGCGAGTTAAAATGGTTCGTTTAACACTTATGCAATACTGTGTTCTTGGTGGGTTGTTAACTGCCCTTGCGTTTGCAGTTTGCGATCTGTATTTAACAAAACTGACTGAGAAAACAAGGCTGGAACTCGAGGAATTAAAAGAAAATTCTTTCAAACGGCAAATGGCCTTACTTTTCCCCAAGTTGGCCCAGTGGCTGGGATACAATGATATTGCAGAGTGCTGTGAGGCGGTACATCGGTTCAACCTTGTAACCCGAGTCAAGCGACTAATATGTCTCCGTAATAGATTGGAACAGGAGAAAAGAAGACAAACACGGCGTGAAACGGACCATACGTTAATCTTTTTGATTGTGTTTCCCCTGCTCACTACTGTCCTGTTGGTGTTTGACATCCGGGAACGGTAATTACAGCTGGACAGGAAAAAATTCTGGCTTTGGTTAGAGAGGAATATGTCCTGAAAGACATGAAGAGTGTAGCATTACATAAGCATAATATAATTTCAGAAGTGAAGCTGTGTTTATGTAATGTTTTTGTTATTCGTTCGATTCTGATAGTCTTCTACCGGAACTCCCCTGCGGCAGCCACCTTGTCGTGGTGGGGGAGCTTACGTGCCCCAGTGGTCCTGGCAGGGTCTCTCATGCGGGACACCTCGCTAGTGTGGGCACAACCAAGAGCTGCCACCCCACTGGCCAGGGGAAAAATACTTCCCCAGCATCCATGCTTGTTGTAAAAGGCGACTAAAAAGGGCTTTTTTGTCTCCCATCTTTCTCTCTTTACAGTTCTCTTCTGTCCTACCTCTCCTCTTAATATTTCCGTGTTTCTTCTGGGCTTTTAATTTCTCTCTGCTCCTATCAGGTTACACATTTGGTTTCATGACATGAAGGATTTAAAGACTTCCCACTGACAATGACCCTTTCTCCCTCACACTACTTTCAGGCCCAAGACACTTCCGCGCCAACCTTAGTGCCATACAGCCATATGGCCTGGTGTTTGCTCCTCATTATTCCTTCTATCCTTCTTTTTCAATGGGAAATCTTTGGTTTTCCAGTTAAGACATTCCTTATCCCAGGAGCGGTGGTGATAAGGAAATGATTTGCACTATGAACCTATATAAAAACTAAACGAATAAGGAAAAAATAGAAAAGTTGTTTCATTTCCGTAATAATGTTAATTGATATTTATGACATGATATTTTAGATTTTAATTAATCCAGGTCTGATTCAACCTAGCCTAGGCCTAAGCAGTCGAACTAGACACCTTTCACTACGCATGCACGGAAGCCAAACTGGGGGGGGGGGAGGGGGCTTCGCTCTCCCTGACCCTCCTAACGTTAATATTTACTCCATACCTGAGACTGTAAATTAGGCTCCAGGGACAGGGGTCATAGAGGGAAATACACTGCCTGGTCACACTTCCGTCCCCTGTCCCGTCCTTATCCTCCCAGGTAGTCGGCGATGTCTTCTGTAAAGTCCTCTGCGATGTCACCCACCTGGAGCGTATCTAGAGCACTCGCGTCCTCGGCGTGGCATTCTGGCTAAATAATTTGTTCACCTTGTCACACTCATTCCTGCTGACCCCTTGACCTATATATCGACACGTACAACACTTGATATTCATTATACACCTGATATTCATTTATACACTTGTTATTCATTATACATCTTCTGCTATTCATTATACATCTGCTATTTATTATACACTTTCTGCTATTCATTATACACCTGCTATTCATTATACACCTGCTATTCATTATACACCTGCTATTCATTATACACCTGCTATTCACTATACACCTTCTACCATTCATTATACACCTGCTATTCACTATACACCTGCTATTCATTATACACCTGCTATTCACTATACACCTTCTGCTATTCATTATACACCTGCCACTGCTGCTGACCGTCCATCTATCCCTCCTCAGTTCTCCATCACTGAAACTTTCCACTCTGCTTCTTCATCTTTTCCACTTCCTCACACTCCTTCCCCATCTTCTCCACTTCCTCACATCTCCTTCCCCATCTTCTCTACTTCCTCACATCTCCTTCCCCATCTTCTCCACTTCCTCACATCTCCCTCCCCATCTTCTCTCTTTCTTCACATCATCCCCATATTCTCTGCTTCCTCACATCTTCTCCATCTTCTTCACTTCCTCACATCTCATTCAACATCTTCTCTACTTCCTCACATCTCCTTCCCCATCTTCTCTACTTCCTCACATCTCCCTCCCCATCTTCTCTCTTTCTTCACATCATCCCCATTTTCTCTACTTCCTCACATCTTCCCCATCTTCTTCACTTCCTCACATCTCATTCAACATCTTCTCTACTTCCTCACATCTCCTTCCCCATCTTCTCTCTTTCCTCACATCATCCCCATTTTCTCTACTTCCTCACATCTTCTCCATCTTCTTCACTTCCTCACATCTCATTCAACATCTTCTCTACTTCCTCACATCTCCTTTCCCATCTTCTCTACTTCCTTACATCTCATTCCTCATCTTCTCTACTACCTCACCTTTCTCTCTCTCCCAGGCCTTCCAAAACACCCTTCGCACTTCGCCAGCTCCCTCTCCCGCCTCCCCCCTACCCTTCACTCCTTCAGGGACGCCTTCTCGTGGTGAGGGAGATATAGCCAGAGGGATCCACTGCCCGCTGATACAAACATCCCTTAACTCCCTCCTTATCCCCTAAAACGAGGATGGTGGACGCAGCAGGGCAACTCTAGCCTGCAGTCCATCGGTTCACGTTTAGATAATCAACAACAACACAAAACACTACCACCACAACAATAACAACACGAAACACTACCACCACAACAACAACACGAAACCCCACCACCACAACAACAACACGAAACACCACCACCACCACAACAACACGAAACACCATCACTACCACAAAACAACACGAAACACCAGCACCACAACACGAACCACCACCACCACCACAACAAAGATAACAAGGACAACAACACGAACCACCACCACCACCACAACAACAACAACAACAAGAAAAGGATATAATAAGAACTCTCCATAAAATCCACAATGATATATTTTTAGGCCTGTCGTTATATGCACAATAAATCTGGCATACTTACACTATATATTATTAGTTTCTCTACGTCTGTACACCAAGGCATATATGTACAATAAACACCTCAGTAGCCCAATCAGTACGGGGATCAGGTTGACGCTTGGTTCTCTTCCGTCCGACGATTTTAGGAAGCTTGAGAGACAGTTCTGGGTGGTACAGGAGGCCCCTAGCACCTCCTCCTTAGCGATTTACTCAGTCTATCTCATATCTCATTATTTATGGCGTTTTAATATCGACACAAAATATCCAGGTGTAAGGTGCAAACGCCCGCATTCTCGTCAGTTAAAGGATGTTCCCTAACACCTCTTCCTTAGCGATTTATTTTTGCATGTGGGTGGTTAACATTCTTTGGCACGTTATTTTGGCAGAGTATGGGGATACTGGAAGGATTTATGTAATACAGAAGAGGACAGTAAGGTGTAAATCAACAAAATAAATCGCTTACGAAAAGGTGTTAGGGAGCCTCCTCAACGGACGAGAATAAGGACCTAAATCGCTAAGGACGAGGTTTTAAGAAGTCCCGTGCACCACTCAGAATACGAGCCTAAGACAGATTATTGGAACACGAGGGGATAAGATACAGTCTTCACTAACTACAAGAGCTCTTAGGTTCTTTCCCTTAACAAAAAAAAAAAAAAAAAGAGTAAAGGGATTCATGAAGCCTACACCTGACCCCTTCAGTAGAAGCGAGAGAGAGAGAGAGAGAGAGAGAGAGAGAGAGAGAGAGAGAGAGAGAGAGAGAGAGAGAATCACTTAAGCTAAATAAAATCGCCTTAGTGAGAATTAAATTAAGGTGACCCTGTGCTGTGAAGGGTTAAATAATAATAATAATAATAATAATAATAATAATAATAATAATAATATTCTAGCGTCGTGCTGCAGACCTGGTAGACTTTCTTGGGAGGAGGGGGGGGGAGGGGTCGACTTAGGAGGCTCCCTGACACCTCTTTCAAAGCGATTTATTTGGGGATTATTAGAGGCTGTTATTATTATCGTGTGTGTGTGTGTGTGTGTGTGTGTGTGTGCGTGCTGCTGCCTATACATATTCACGCACGTCATACATACATACATATACATACACATACATACATACATACATACACACGCTACCTGCCTCACTCCTTCCCATGTCCTGTATTTTATGTATTTTTTGCAATATCCAGACTAATTAGATTCATAACAAGCTTAAATTAACGTACTAGATACAGGAATAAGCCGGTCAGGAAGAGGTGCTACGACGTTCCCCCTGATTGAAAAGAAAACGGGCTGTGGCACTAATTTAGCTAAATATATTAATCAGGGAACTCTTTAATCTCTATTTTGGAGGAAATTTAAATGTAACAGAGATGTATTGGTTTTTACACTGAGTATTTCTTTGGCTATGATTCGAATTCTTAACCCCTATTACTTAGCGATTTACTTTGTAAGGAAAAAGGAACGAAAGAAAAAAATCATGACGCCTATTTTCTGTAGGCTAAAAACTCTAAGTGTGTGTGTGTGTGTGTGTGTGTGTGTAGAATAAATCGCAAGGGAAGAGATGTTACGTAATCTGGAGGGCTGCTTAGAACAGTTAGGTACCAAGGAGGCTGCCTGACACCTGAACCGGATAAGCTTATTCTCGCATCCGTTCAGTACTTGTATACCATCATCATCATCATCATCAACACCGTCATCATCATCAACACCATCATCATCATCATCATCAACACCGTCATCATCATCAACACCATCATCATCATCATCATCATCATCATCACATCACTATTATTATTATTATTATTATTATTATTATTTTCCAGTGCCGACAGCGGAGATATAAATAACCAACATGAGAACAGTAACGTATAGTACGCAAAATAAGTCGCTTAGGAAAAACTGAAAGGGGGGTACAGGGTGGTTCAAATATCGCCCGCCCTTGCCGAACCTTGCGTGTTGTGGGGACGGCTCGACGTTAATAATGCCTAGTCTACTCTGCATAAAAAACTGCTCAATCTTTACCCTGCATAATAATAATAATAATAATAATAATAATAATAATAATAATAATAATAATCCCTATGCGGAGGTCTAAACTCGGTGCAAATCTCAACCAACTTACTTTCGTGACCGTCAACAGGAAAATCTGTTAAACCTCACAAATCCTTATAAGCTTCCATGACTACAGGCCAATCGCGAAATATATGATAAATAAATCTCCAGAAACATCGGTTAAACTCTGCGACTCTTTACAAACTTTTCGTCCATTCCAGATTAGAATTACACCCTGCCACAGTTCACCCTTCCACACCTGGTCACACTCCCTCACTCTACCTCCACCACCTGTAAATATAGTCCATTCCTCATCGACATCATAGATAGAGGTGGAGTGTGAGTGAGGGCGTATGGGTGGGCGTGGAAGGGTGTGAGTTGTGACCGAGTGTAATTTACCTCCGAAAGGTGGTATATGTTTTACCCCGCGTTGGTTGGTTTGTATGTTTTTCTGCTAGCAGGATTGCTCAAAAAGATATGAACGGACTTTCATAAAATTTTTTAGAGGGGTAGGGTATGGCCCAATGAAAAATCGATTAGGTTTTTGATGTGATCCGGAATTATTTGTTTGTCTGTTAACACCATATCTCCAAAAGTTCTCAATGAATTGTAATGAAATTTTGTGTAAGGGTGGGTCATAGGCCAAGAAAGAATTCTTCTAATTCTGGGGCGGATCCGGATCTTACCGCACAATATCTTCAAAAGTTCTCAATGGATTTAAATTAAATTTTGTGGAAGGGTGGGCCATGGGCCAAGAAAGAATTGATTACATTTGGGGGCGGATCCGGATCCAGCATTAGCGGAGGTGTGAGCTCTCTGAGTGTCTCTAGCTCTGATTTGGAATGAACTAAACCATACATCCGTGGGTGCCTCGAGATATATCCGTCATAATTCCGGTATTTCTTTTACTTCGTAATTCTGCAATCCCCTTTATTTATTCATGAGTCTGCTATATCCTTTACTTCTCTATAATAATTCTTCTGTCTCTTCTTCATAATTCTGCTGTCTCATTTACTTCTTTATATTTCTGCCATCTCCTTTATTTACAGAAGTGTGTGTACGTAGAAGTGTGTGTACGTGAGCGCTCATCTGAGGGACATGAACATTTCTTAGTCTAGCAACACTAAGTATACCTAGAGCCGTATTTTCATCGTTTACAAAGGCTCCTACCACCTCTTCCTTGGCAATTTATTCTGCATGGCACACTGGTAATCGCTCGTGTGTTATTCATGCAGTCTGTGTTGATATTCGAAAGACACAGATAACTAAAGGAAAATATTAAGCTGGAATATACAGAATAAACCGTTAAGAAGAGGCTTTCGTTGCACATCTTCCTGAGCGATTTATTTTTTACCTACAACTGCTTATCGTTCTCTCATAGGTTATTAATGCTTATTTACTGTCGATATACTTTACAAATTACGAAAGAGAGAATATTGACCATTCGAATGTTATTTATATCTATTAAATATCGACACTGGTTGTAAAAATAACATACGGGAATATTGCTTTGCCACAAAAAATAAATAAATAATGAATAAAAATAAAACTGATAAGGAGGAAGTGCTAGCAAGCTTCCTTAAACCGACTATAATACGACTCCCAGGCAACAATGAACACGAATCCGGATATTTGGGAGAGATCAGGGGTCGGATTCACGAACGCCCTTCCGATCGATGCCAGGTCGTACGTTACGACTAGTAACTGTTATCTGATATCCAAAGATAGACAAGGAAAGGAAGGCGCAGAATATTTCCAAGTCTTTTAGTCCTCCTAGGAAGAAATAAAGAAAAATTACTGTAGTGTATATATGTACGAAAAACAAGGAGGAAAAAAATGCAGAACCTTCCCGTGTGTCTAGCTCTTCCTGTAAACTGAAATCTTACGTTATGGCGAACCTTGCCGTGTGTCTATTTCTTCCTGCAAATTCAAATCTTAAGTTACGCCTGGAATCGATCGTAAATATAGAGGAGAATCCGGCCCCAGAGTTGCACGGAACAAGGAAAAGCTTACTCTATCGGTAACAGGGTATTTTGTACAGTGTAATATTTTTTCATACAACTTCGATCAGTACTTCTTAACTATACATAGAGGTGTCTTTTATATAATGTATATTACATTGTTAAAACTACATGGTTAACAGACGTCAATGTGTATGGAAACTCATAGAGCCTTACGAAAATAGAAGCTTGATTCAAAATTTGAGTTAGATTAATTGAAAAGTTCTAGACTGAGGTGCATCCAAGACTAATTTATCGTAAGTGATCTTTATGGAATTATTATTATTATTTTTTATGTAATATTGTCTCATAAGATTTCCAAGGGCTGTGTTGTCGCCCACACTGACTGCATCACCACTCATGCCGATCCCGGGGGCTCAGTTTTATCTCGCGTTCCAATACGCCGCTCCCTTCTGTTTTGGTGCCATTTTCTCGCTGGCATAGGGGAATTCGTATCGCCTCTTCTTAACCGATTTATCTCTGTTTTTACCCTTTAATATTCTCTTGTATGTTATTTATTCATACAAATGTTGTTACTTAATAAATCCTGAGAATATGAAGGTGCAATATACAAAAAAAAAACAAATCGCCAAGGAAGAGGTGAACCTAAGTCTCCTAAGCCAACGAAAACAGCGCAAGACGTGTGTGTGTGTGTGTGTGTGTGTGTGTGTGTGTGTGTGTGTGTGTGTGTGAAGTACCGGTATCTTTTTCTCAGTATCACACATTTCATTGGGTTTTCGGCATAAGGGATGAAATCGGTCAGAAAAACTCGCTCATATTAACGCATCAAGAAAATATATATCGTAATTTCAACGCCACTTCTACAAGCTAAAATATGGGTCGCATTCTCGAGGGTTTGGGAGGCTTCGTGGGAACTTCTCGTATGCGATTCATTTTGCGTATTACACCTACATGTTTTCTTGTAGGTCTTTTATGTGTTTTAATTTAGATACAGAGAGACTGCATAAAGAGCATAGCAAGAATACTGATCTGCCAAAATCAGAATAGCACTTCTTCGTGACTAGCCCATTACTGCATTCGGTACGTCAACATATACCTGTACTTCCATGTTACTTATGCAATCCACGTCAATAATAATAATAATAATAATAATAATATACAAGATAACTATAGGGCTGAGTATGCAAAATAAATCGCTAAGGAAGAGATGTTACGAGCTGACCCAAAAGCCACTCTAGAATCCGACTAGGCAAGAGCTCAGACAAGCCTAGCGATACTGTGTGCCTAGCTACCTCTCTCTCCATCTTATATAAGCTAATGGACGAGTTCCCAAAACCTGTACTGCAATAATGAAGAAGCTATTGACATTTGCTTTAATATGCAGTTAAAGAGAAGAAGTACCCGCCTTGCCAGATCGTCCGACATGACTGACCAACACAGGGAAATGCGCAGAGATTAAGCCTTCCACTACGATGACAACAATTTCTCTATTTTACGTCATCCCTAGACGATTTTACGCAACTAAGGTAGGACCTGTCGTAGTGAAAGGGTTAATGATACATCTGTACAGCTTCACGAGTTGTGGGGGAGGATAAAAAACAAAAGACATGTGCCTAAAATCGGACAGTCTTCTAAAATGCGGGCGAAAACGGAGCAAGCAAGGATTGTACTAGTTCAGTTCCACGTGTGTTCGGCAATCACATACTCTGACAGGGTAGGTACTGCTGTGAGAGTAAATATAGTGGTGATTATGAGCAGAGTGTGTGAGCATTTATGAGGAAGAATGATTTTATGAATTTAACTACGACGTGAGGTCCCATTAGACCTTGGAGGAATGCTTGTCTATGAAGCCGTATTCTCCCGGGCTTTGGAGCGCTTTTTAGGCACCTCTCCCCTAGTGATTTATTTTTTCATTTCGGACCTCAATATTCACGTGTATGCTATTAATATCGTTTTAATAACCACATAAGTTTCCATATCATACGAGTGAATATTAATCTGCCATACGCAAGGATAAATCGGTATGGAAAAGGTGCTAACAGAGCCTCCTAGTTTGGGAGAATACGGTCTTACAAGTGAATAGACAATGCTTGGAAAATGACATCACATAATATCAACTAATCCTACAAAACGGAGCGTGGGTGAGTGGCTAAAGGAGTGTTACTGATGCTAACATGAACATTATGGGCAGAAGAAATGAAAGAACAAGACGAACAAGCAAGCAAGTATTTTCTTTTTTCGCAGCCCTAGCAAATACCGTACTGTATGTGTGACAAGTGACTGGGGTGATAATAATAATAATAATACAACGAGACACTGAGGCTGACTATTAAAGCTACGATAATGACTCAATTTTAACACGCTACTTGATACAGGGATGCGCTAACCAAGGGTCGGTTACACTTACAAACTTACCATCAAAATCTCCAGTAATTCAGAGTTTGATTTGCAAGAAGGACAAGTGACATGGAGAAATTTCTGAACTTCCCTTTACTTGTCGATCCTACTAAACAATAAATAACTCGATTTTCTTCTCGTAACTATGGCTCATTTTTGAAGAGACGAGAAAGTTTTACACCCTCCTCATCTTCCCGAAAAACAAGTAAGTTACGAGAAGGAATTTGATCATAAATCTGTCTGTGAATCCGAACCCAGACCTAAACGTACTTATTTTTTTTTTTTTTTACACATCGGGGAAAATGAAAGACTGAAAAAAAAGGTCAAAAATAGCCTAAGATAGTGAGGGTCGCTATTGTTTCCGACCCTCTCATTGGTTCAAGCTGCGACATTTTCCACCAATCAGCAATCTACACTGAGTTACACCCCATCTATACACTAACACTAAATAAACTTCACATGAAACAACTTATCTCTTAAATCCTTCCCTACGATGACGCTTTTTATATCATTTTCCTACCACCTGGGATTTTGGAACAGCTTGGTGGAGACATCTGGTGGTGAAACGATGAACGTATGCCACTTCACTTCAATGGGTCTCTCGTAGGGCTTTATTTTTGGTGAGATGGAAGGCTTCGTAGTAGCTCTTTCTTCGCAATTTATTTTCCAACACCACACTTTCTCTCGTATATATGTAATGTTCATACATACATAGTTTCCATCAACAACGTACAAGAGAATGAAACAGGTATATTAAGGGAAATAAATCGCTGGAGTTACGGCACTACGAAATCTCCACTGCGACTCCTACGACCCATGGGCTGCATAATATCGTCCAGTGGTAGCAAAAATATTAATAATGAAGACGTCACCATATTGAAGGGCTTTATAATCGCTTCGAGGGGAATGACTAATATACAAACTCGCGGTCAGGAGTTGGCGCAATACATCTCACAATATAAGGTAACCGTTAACATCATCAACATATCTCGTTATAATGCCTACAACGGACTTACCGGTAACATTATCAACATATTCTCTTTTATTATGCCTACTGCGGACTTAAAATTACAAGGTATATATATATATAAATAAGGGGAGATTATCCAGCCATCGCAGACACCACCACCACTACATCTTGCTTTGTGTCGAGTTTGGCTCTCTCGAATTCTTGGCCAATCTTGGAGAATGTTCGGTTTGTTTCTGTTTGCACTTGACGCTTGGAAGGCTTTGTTGGGTACGGTTGAGCTAGTCAGGTGACAGTCTTGGCTTCACATTACTGCTCGGCTATGTACGGGATGGTCCGGATATTGTGCACTCCTTGTCAGTATCCGTAGAAATCTCGTGTGTTGCGTGAATGGCTCAGCTAGCGTTACTGGTGTCTACCCAGCATCATTTTCAAGTTCCCATAGCCGTTTTCATGCTTTATCGTATGTGTTTTTTTTTTTTACATCCACTGATGTAATGAGGATGGCTGATTTCAAATTTCGTGCATCAACCAAAAGCGTCTGCAGTCCCCACACCAACAGACTGAGCCGTGCCCACAACACACAAGACAGGGAGGGCAATATACGGACCATCCTGCACCGTCGAGGCTTTTCCTCTTGGCTCCAGCTGAAGAGGTTGATGGTTTCTAAGTGAGGTGGATTTAGACAGCTGCTCCACTAGACATCCTCCACTCCAGTCAGAGAGAGGTGGAAAATGGGGTGGATGGGGTTGAGTGTAGCCTACAGTCCTGGGGTTGTTAGAGGTTGGGTTAGATGGATGTTTTTCCGCTGCTCCTGCTTGAATGGAGTTAGAGAAGGGTGTTTTTCGTCAGGGTGAGTCGTGGTGAGGTTTAAGATACCTGTTGAGGAGGTGGTGAGGTTTAAGAAGCCTGTGGAGGAGGTGGTGGGGTTTAAGAAGCCTGTTGAGGAGGTGGTGAGGTTTAAGAAGCCTGTGGAGGAGGTGGTAAGGTTTAAGAAGCCTGTGGAGGAGGTGGTGAGGCTTAAGATGCCTGATGAGGAGGTGGTGAGGTTTAAGATGCCTGATGAGGAGGTGGTGAGGTTTAAGAAGCCTTGTTGAGGAGGTGGTGAGGTTTAAGAAGCCTGTGGAGGAGGTGGTAAGGTTTAAGAAGCCTGTGGAGGAGGCGGTGAGGTTTAAGACGCCTGTTGAGGAGGTGGCGAGGCTGAAGATGGTTGGTGATGAGGTTAAGACGGTCAATGCACAGTCTTAAATTTACATAATTCGGTTGTAAACATATTTTTCCTCTTGGCTCCGGCTGCTGAGATGTTGATGGTACCGACTCATAATGGAGCGAGGAGCAGTGGAGCGAGGGGTCACAGTGGAGCGAGGAAGCATGGTGGAGCAAGGAGCAGTGGAGGGCCGAGGAGTCATGGTTAAACAGAGTCATAGTGGAGGGAGAAGTAGTACTGGAACTAGGAGGAGAGGAACGGAGTATTGATGGAGCGAGAAGTCATGGTGGAGAGAGGAACAACAGTGGAGTGAGAAGTCATGGCGGAAAGAGGAATAATAATGATGCTAAAACTTGTCGTGGAGCGAGGACTTGTAATGAAGCGAGGAATCACTGTGGATCAAAGACTTGTTATGGGGTGAAGAGCACTGGAACTTGGAGCATTGTAGAGCGGTGGAGCGAGGACTTGTGGATCGAAGTCATGGTAAGAGGAGGAGCAATGATGGAACGAGGATTTGTAGTGAAGCGAGGAGCACAGTGGATCAAGTAGTCTTAGTAGACCAAGAAGTAGCAGTGAATCAAGGAACAGTAGAACGAGGACCTGCAGTGGAAAAAGGAGCGATGATGGAGCGAGGACTTGTAGTGGAATGAGGAGCAGTGATGGAATGAGAACTTGTATTGGAGCGAGGGGCAGTTATGGTCATAGGTGCAGCTGTGGACCGAGGAGTTATATTGGACCAAGAAGTAGTACTCGTAAAGTGAGGATCTGTAGTGGAGCGAGGAGCAGTGGTGGACCTAGGAGCATTGGCGGACTGTGGTAGACCAAGAGTTAGAAATGAAGTGAGCACTGGATCGAGGACTTGTAGTGGGGCGAGCATTAGAATGAAGGCTAGTAGTGTAGCCAAGATCAGTAGTGGAGCGAGCAATGTAGCAAGGGCCAGCAGTGGAGCGAGCACTGGGGTGAAGGTCAGTAGTGGAGCGAGTACCGAAGCGAGGGCCAACAGTGGAGCGTGCACCGGAGCGAGGGTCAGCAGTGGAGAAAGCATTGGAGTGTGAGCCCGTAGTGGATCGAGCACTGAAGCGAGGGCCAGTAGTGGAGCAAGAGCCAGTGGTGGAGCAAGCACTGGAGCAAGGGCCAGTGGTGGAGCGAGCATTGGAAGGAGCACTGGGGTGACGGCCAGTACTGGAGCGAACACTGGAGCGAGGGCCAGTAGTGGAACGCGCACTGGGGCGAAGGCCAGTAGTGGAGCGAGAGGGAGGGACTTAGGTTGGTGTTTCACCCTTGCCCTTGAGCCAATACGTGTTCATTCGACCCTTGCCCTGAGGGAGAAAGAGATCTGTTATATCTTTACAATTATTAAAGGCCCTGTATAAATAAATAAATAAATAAAAACACTGCAAGCGAGCGAAGCGATCGAGAACACAATACTTCATCCGAAATTTGGTGTGTACAATTTTGTCACATACGACTTGTAAAATTTGACTACCTGAGGAGCATCAAAATTTTGCTCTCTTCTCAGCTACACAGACAATCGTGGCAGGTCGTACCATTTTGAAATTTCGTCAAGAAAACTGCCTTCCAGTGGGTAGCTGAGCTGTACTCCAAAAGTGCCAAATATGGGCGAAAAACGCAAAAAAAAATTAAAAAAGCTAGGTAAGAATGATTCATTTAACAAAAATGCCAATCATGGTATGTCGTACCTTTTTAAATTGTCATGAAAATTGACTTCCAGTGGTACAAAAAAAAAAAAGAAGACAAATGTAACTGAAAAATGCCAAAAATACAACCCTACTCGCTTATACACATTCCACACACCTGTGGTGTGAAACTCTATTTCTTGATAATTCAAAGTGCTGTAAATAAACACGTAAAAATAGCAACAAAAACTGCAACAAAAACAATAACAAAAAAACATCATCATCAGCGACAACAATAATAAAAAACAATAACTACTACTGCCACGGTACTACTACTGATATGGTACAATACAATGAAATAATGCATACGATTTCCATCCTCATTATCAAAATGTAGTAAACAATGATTCTTGATCCCTATTTGCATAAACCATTTACTTACAACTACTGCACTACTAAATAATAATATTGTAAGAGTATATGCACTGTGATACTCACAAAAAATTGGATGACTGACTGACTGAATCACTGACTTACTGACTGGCTGCATAAAAAATTATTGACTGATAAATTGAATGAATGACTTACGGATTTACAGACTGACTCATGATTTACTGACTGACTGATTGATTGATTGACTGACTCAGTAATTTACTGACTGACTGAGCGATCAGTTGGATGACTGTTTACTACTGCTTTACAATATGCCAGTACCTTCATGTCCACCTCCCCTCTGGCCTCGAGTATAAAGGAAGGGTAGTGTTTGGCCAGCATCTCCTGGGTGGTGGGCGACACGTGGATCTTCAGAGCTGCAACGAGAGAAAATATGAGTAATAGAAGAAATATGACACGATAAAAAACACAGACCGTAAATAAAGAGCATGTGTGTCAACGTCCATAGATTAATAACAGGCGCCGAATACTCACGCTGTCCATTACTCTCCATCCTCGAAGCCGTGTTGACCGTATCACCGAAGAGGCAGTATCGGGGCATCTTGAGACCCACCACCCCCGCCACGCAGGGTCCCGTGTGCATGCCGATCCGGAGCTTCAGTTTATCGTCGGGTCGGTGTCGTATGGTGAACGTCTCCACCTCCGACAGAAGGGCGAGGGACATGCTGGCGATCTCCCGGGTGTGCTGTGTTCCGTTCCGTACCGGCAGACCCGACACAACCATGTACGCATCACCTATCGTTTCAACCTGCACGAGGAGGAGGAGAAAAGAAGCTTAATGAGATGGGAAAAGAACGAGTAGGATTAAAAGAATGAGAGCAAAGAAGAGAAAGGGAAGAAAAGAAAAGATTAAGAAGAAAACAGAAACGAACGCTTAGGATGAGATGAAAAGAAGAGAAGGGGAACAAAAAGAAGAAATGGCTAATATGAAAAAGAGAGAAGCTCAGGATTTGAAAAAGGAGGAAAAAAAAAGGAATGAAGAGATTATTGCATACCGACGACACGAGGGGGTCACTACAGTAGAGGGCCCCATAGATGCTCCCTCGTGTATGGAGTCCTTAAGGTGGATAAATGTGTGTGTGTGTGTGTGTGTGTGTGTGTGTGTGTGTGTGTGTGTGTGTGTGTGTGTGTGTGTGTGTGTGTGTAGGGGGGGGGAGAAGTAGAGGCTGAGATGGGGGGATACTTAACCTCATCAGTTAAGTGGTTTATTCTTGCTACCATACCTTCAGACGGGTTTATTGGGCTAGGGCAGGATTTATGGTAGTCGTGAGATGGAAAATAACAAAATCAAAATGAGGCAGAAAAACAAAATCAAAAAGCGAAAATACAAAACCAAAATGACGTAGAGAAATGAAAATGAAGTAGGAAGAATATGACGTGAAATAAACAATAAAAATGACGTAGAATATAAAAAAAAAAAATGACGCCGAAAATAAAAAAAATAACGTAAAAAAAGATGACGTAGAAAATAAAAAATAAAAATGGCATAGAAAAAAAAGACGTCGAAAAAAAAAATAAAATGGCGTAGAAAATAAAAAAATAATAATGACGTCGAAAAACAAAAATAAAAATGAAAAAAAAAAAAAGTTCTCGGTACAAAGACGTCATCGTAGTGAAAGGGTTAATGTTTTTTTTTTTTCTCACCTTATAGACGTCGAAGTTGCCGATGATGCCGTCGAATCGGCTGTATAGGTCGTTTAGCAGATCCACTACCTGAGGACCACGGGAGGGAGAGAATAGGTTAGCAGGGGGTCTCTCTCTCTCTCTCTCTCTCTCTTTCTCTCTCATTCAGTTCCATTTTTCCACTCAAATTCACGGTGAAATATAAAGAATCTCTCTCTCTCTCTCTCTCTCCCCCTCTCTCTCTCTCCCCCTCTCTCCCCTCCCTTTCTCTCTCTCTCTCTCTCTCTCTCTCTCTCTCTCTCCTTCTATCCCTTAAGCAATTTATTAAACCTTAATTTAATACCTTAATCTCATCTCACCTGTTTTAACGCTAAGTGCTTCCGCCTAGACCTACTTACATGTGCGTGGTTATACTTACATGGACCTACTTACATGTGCGTGGTTATACTTACATGGACCTACTTACATGTGCGTGGTTATACTTACATGGACCTACTTACATGTGCGTGGTTATACTTATATAGACCTACTTACATGTGCGTGGTAGTACTTACACGGGCGTGGTTATACATACATGGATATACGTACAAGTGCATGAAAATACTTAAATGTGTGTGAACCTACTTACATTATCGCGGACCTACTAACATGAGTAAACCAACTTATATAAGTGGAATTACCTATATGAACAGAGACCCACCTACATGGCACACTGATACAAATCAAAGTACACGGGATCGGACCTACTAACAAGAGCGTGAAAGACCTACCTACTTACCTATCTACTTACATAAATACACTTATATACATACATACATACATACTCACTTACCTACCTACCTGCGTACCTACTTACCTTGCCTACTTACGTACTTACCTAGCTACCTACTTACTTGCATACTTACGTACTTACCTGCATGGGGGTGGACTGTGCTGAGAGGGAAGTAAATCCGACAATATCGCTGAAGTAAATGGTAACACAGTCGTAGGTCTCTGCCACAACGCTCTGCCCGGCGATCAGCTGACTCGCCACTGATCTGTAGGTAGGCAGGTGTGTGAGGCAGGTGTGTGAGGCAGGTGTGTGGGGGCAGGTGTGTGGGGGAGGTGTGTGAGGCAGGTGTGTGGGGCAGGTGTGTGAGGGCAGGTGTGTGAGGCAGGTGTGTGGGGCAGGTGTGTGAGGCAGGTGTGTGGGGCAGATGTGTAAGGCAGGTGTGTGGGACAGGTGCGTGGGGTAGGTGTGGGTGTGAGGGGGGAGTAGGTGGGAGGGGTAGGTGTGTATTGGGGGGTAAGTGTGTGTGTGTGGAGAGGGGGGATAGATGTTTGTGTGTGGGGTTGGTGGGGACAGGTGTGGTACTAGTGCTCTCTCTCTCTCTCTCTCTCTCTCTCTCTCTCTCAGCTATTAATGGCAACTTATCGACTCACTCCAAAAATAAATACTCGGGGGAGAGGTTGATAAGACGGGGGGAGAGGAAGGAGGGACGAATGGAAGGAAGGAACGAAGGAAGAGCGAAAGAGAGAGAAAGGAAGGAAGGAGGGAATGAAGAAAGGAAGGAAGGAGGGAGGGAAGAAGGGAAGAAAAAGAGAGAAGATAGAAAAAAAAGGGGAGAGGGAGAAAAAATAAATAATAATAAATACAATGCAACTGAAAACACAACACTATTATTCTCTCCTTCACTTATAAATGATGGTCTGTAAAGGGTCATGGAGGCTAATTATGTCTAAAGGTAATTATATCTAAAGGCAATTACGTCTAAAGGTAATTATGTCTAGAGGTAATCATGTCTAAAGGTAATTATATCTAAAGGTAATTATGTCTGAAGGTACTTATATCTAAAGGTAATTATGTCTAAAGGTAATTATATCTAAGGGTAATTATATCTAAAGGTAATTATATCTAAAGGTAATTATATATAGAGGTCGTAGGCTTCAAAATTAAATCGCAAAGTGGAATGCAAACCCATAATTCTTTTTAAGGTTATTTAGTGAACACACGTGGCAATGAGGTATAGTTAGCCTGCATCCCTTCCCATAAAATGCAGTCAGCAATTACCCAGGAAGGCCTAATTATGTCCAATCATCATCAAGTACTTCATATCCAAAAATAAATCGCTAGGGAATAGGTGTTAGGGAGCCACAAGACCCAGTACGTACTTGGGCAGGAGCTGATAAAGGAGTTCTTCGCATCGTCTCTTTTCCTCGAGGTAGTCGGCTGTCCTCTCCTGAACCAGCGTCTCCAGATTGTTGGCATACTGCTCCATACGGGATAGCAGGTTGTCCAAGATGTTGCCTGACTCGTTATCCCTGTAAGTAGGTAGGTAAGTACGTAGGTAAGAAGGGAAGTAGGTAAGTAGGCAGGTAAACAGGAAAGTAGGTAAGTTAAATAGCGCTTATTTTAACCTAATGTCTCTGTAAGCAAGAAATGGTGTAGTCAGAGAAAGCCTTATTGTTCTTGTTCTCTCTCTCAGTCAATCTATCAACCAATCAGTGTATCTATTTATCTGTCTGTCTCTCTCTCTCCCTAGTTGTCTCCATCCCAATCACTCACTCTACCTATCTCTCTCTCTCCCTGTCACTCTCACCCCTTTCCCCTCTCTCGCTCTCATGCCCTTCATCCACCCTCCCACCAGCCTCCACTTCCCCACTAACAAACAGGTTCTCTCCACTTGGCCCTCCACTTAGCTCTCACTCCACCTCATCTACACAACAAGCACGAAGTTAATTAAATCCACTCACTATAGTCGGGTTATATTTACCTGCCTACACTTACCCCCTCTCCGCTCAGGTAATGGCCAGGTGTAGACAGACTGGAGGGTTGATTTGACTAGCAACCAAGGAGATTCAGTAATACCTCATCAAAGCTTTCTTCCATCTGACACATACCCCTAACTCCTTTCAGCTCAACTGATGGCCAGGTGTAGTCAGGTTAGAGGGTTGTTTTGATTAGAAACCAAGGAGAAGCATCATTCCTACCTCATAATAAGGCTAACTGAATTTTAAGCAACCACAAATTTTATTCAGAAGGTGAAAATGGGCCAGTTCCGTCAAATGAAAACAAAATAACATTAAAAAGGATCCATTTTGCACTAACTACATCACCTCAGCAGAATAACAAGTCACGAACACTCTCCTTTTCCTGTTCCTTTTCCTTCTTCCCCCATACACTCTCGCAAACGCACGCAATTTCATGCAAGCGGTGTGTGTGTGTGTGTGTGTGTGTGTGTGTGTGTGTGTGTGTGTGTGTGTGTGTGAAGCTGCGTGCAAGCAAACACTTTCATGCATGTAAATTACACTTGAACTCGGTATGCATGCACACCATGCACACACAATACTGTATATGCAGGACACACACACACACACACACACACACACACACACACACACACACACACACACACACACACACACACACACCAATAAGTACGATACACATAAGAAATACACATACGACTATATAAGGGGAACACACACACACACACACACACACACACACACACACACACACACCAATATGCACATAATACACATACGAAATACACATAAGACTATATAAGGGGAACACACACACACACACACACACACACACACACACACACACACACACACACACACACAGACATCACTATTTCACTAGATAATACACTCTCTGTCTATCAATTTATCTATCGGTTTGTCTGTCTACGGGCATCAATTATTGGTCTATTTATCTACACTGTATCTATAATTTTGCCTGTCTGCCTGTCTGTATATCTATCTTTCTATCTATCTGTTCTTGGACATTAGTTTTCTGTCTTTCTATCTATCAATCTATCTGCCTTTTCTCCTCCCTTCCTCTCTCTCTCTCTCTCTCAAGGTCAGGTCAGGACATTTGCCATATCTCACACCCCGATTTTTCCACGCCTCGGTGGCATTCTCTCGGGGTGAGGTGAGAGAGAGAGAGAGAGAGAGAGAGAGAGAGAGAGAGAGAGAGAGAGAGAGAGAGAGAGAGAGAGAGTGGGGAAAGGACGAGAGGAATGGAAAGTAGAGGGGGAGGGAGGGGGTAACGAGACAGATGGGGCAGAGAAATGATTGTGGAGGAGGGGAGTGGGGAGGAGAGAGAAATAAAACAGACGGGAGGGAGGGAAGGAGAAAGAAGGGAGGGAAGTATGGAGAAAGAAAGAGAAGTGTGAGAAAGGGTGAGAAGTGAAATAGGGAGGGAAGTTTGTAAGAGGAGAGGAGGAAGAATGGGGATGTGGGGTGGTTGAGAGGGGGTGAGGCGTAGAAACGAGATAGACTGGGGAGAAGGGGAGAGTGAAAGGAGAGGAGTGTGAGAGGGAGAGAGAAGAGAGGAGGGGTTGGTGGGGGTGGAGACATAAAGAGGAGGTGGAGGGATGGGAGGGGGGAGACGGAGAGGGGAGGGGATGAGGGGTGTGGGAGAAGTGAGTGTGGTGGCACGCCTATTAAGAGCACTCAGGCATGTAGGACTGTCACCCTCCCAGACGCTCTCTCTCCTGCCCTCCACACACACACACACACACACACACACACACACACACACACACACTTGCCGGCTATATGGAGATTACGCTACAAAACCTAACAGTGTTCTAGTCTCTCTCTCTCAGCCTGCCACAGCCGCCC